>NC_143514.1:79171040-79478540 GCF_031878675.1 Megascapheus bottae
CAGGAAAAAAAAAAAAGTAATATTGAGAATTCACTATCTTGAGATCTTCAATAAAACCCTTACTAAAACTTTAGCCTTGTGAGTCTTTGCTTCTTCTGTAACATCCTGCAATGCTTTTCATGAGTGGATCTGAAGGACCTGATTTTATGGAAATGGGGAAGCTAAGGGACCCCTCCTTTTCCTCTTTGCCCACTGCCATCCATCCTCTGGTGAGGAAGTTGCTCAGCCTGGACCAGCCGTTCAGTCATCTCACACTGTAAGAGGACTGCTGTTGACAAAACCTCAAAAACAAAAAGATTCATTGCTTATCTTTCTCGTAGGCATTTCTGACCAACCTCGTGGGAAGCAGTTCTGTAGAAAGAATAACTTGCCTGCACAAGTAGCTCACATCTTTAATCCTGGATATTCAACAGGGTGAGACTGAGGATCACAGTTCAAAGCCAGCCCAGGCAGAAAAGTGTGTGAGACGCTTATCCCAGGGTGGGCTAGAAGTGGGACTGTGCTCAAGTGGTTGAGCCCTAGCCTTGAGCACACAAGCTCGGGGACAGTGTCCAGGCCCCTTGACTGGTACACAACAAAAAATAAATTTGCTGTTTTACACAGGGAAATGAAAACCACGAAATAAACGGAAAAAGCAGAGAACCACCCCTCCCACCATATCTCATTTGAATGTGAAGTTACAAGATTGAAGAATAGGAGGAGGAGGCGGCCAGGAGTTTGGCCTAATGGTAGAGTGTTTCCCTAGCATACACAGTGAGCCAGGTTTGATGTCTCAGTACCACATCTATAGGAAAAGCAGAAGTGGTGCTGTGGCTCAAGTGGTAGAGCTCTAGCCTCGAGGAAAGCCCAAGGATAGTGCCCAGACCCTGAGGGCAGTCCCTAGGACTGGCAAAAAAAAAAAAAAAAGAATATGAGGGGGGACTATATAAATCTTCCTGCTCCTTCAAAATGGAACAAATATAGAAATGCTTCCTGAGTGAGTAGAACAGAAAAAATGAAGAGTGTCAGACAGAAAGGCCTGAAGGTGGCCTTACCAACTCTAAAACCATGGTGCAAAGACCCGAGTAGTTCACTAGGCTAACATGCCTGCACCCAGCTCAGAAAGTGTAAGAACTACAGATAAGAACTGCCATTTTGACTTGTTCTGTTCCCACCATGGAGCTTGAACTCAGGGCTGGGGCACTGTTCTCAAGGCTAGCATTCTACCACTTTCAGTCACAGCTCCACTTCTAGGTGTGTGAGTGTGTGTGTGTGTGTGTATGACTTACTGGAGATAAGAGTCTCCAATAGACCTTCTTGCCTGGGAGGGCTTTGCACCACAATCCTCAGAGCTCAGCCTCCTGAGTAGCTAGGATTACAGGTGCGAGCCACTGACAGCCAGCCATCTTGAGTTTTTTTGTTTTGTTTGTTTGTTTGTGGGTCATGGGGCTTGAAGTGGGCCTGGGCCCTATCCCTGAGCTCTTCAGCTCAAGGCTACCACCCTACCATTGAGCCAAACCCCACTTCCCATTTTCTAGAGGTTAATTGGGGATAAGAGTCTCAGGTCCTTTTTGTCCCCGGGCTGGCTTTGAACCTTGATCCTCAGATCTCAGCCTCCTGAGCAGTAGGATTACTGGTGTGAGACACCATGCCCGATGCCATCTTGAGTTTTTTTCCACATATTTTTATTGTAATTTAATGTAATTACATTATATTCACCAGATAGAGGGTACATTACTTCACATACATTGATACCCTTTCTCATGTCTTGGTCCCCATTTCCCACCCACCACCCCCTCCATCTTGAGTTTTTAACTCCGATTTCTTGCATAGAGAGGAGGAAATGTTTCTCTTTTCCATGTCTTCCTATTTTAACCCTGTTTGCTTGGATAAAGAAAAATACAAGGCATAATCTATGAACAAAACAAAATACATTCTGGCCATAGAAAGGCAGGAAATTCTGACATGTGCTTCAAGAGGAATGAATCTTGGGAGAACATACATATATATCATACACATACACACACACACACGCATGCTAAGTAGAAAAAGTCAGAAGAACAAATCCTGTTTAATAGAATCATCCAGAAGAGGCCAGTCCACAGGCTGGGAAGTAAATGAGTGGCTATGGGACTGAGGTGGGTTATTGCTTAAAGGGTTCCCCATTTCTGTTGGGAGTGATGAAAAGGTTTTGGAAATAGACCATGGGAGGTTGTACACTATTGCAGATGCTCTGTCCAAAGTGCTCTGACATTGTAGATTCAGGAATACTTACAAAAGGCTGGAGTGATAGCATGCATTTAACACACGGAAGACCCTGGGTTCACTTCCCAGGACCAAGTGGCTCAGGGATCACCTTCAACCCTAGCTTATTTCTTGGTGGCTATACGGAAGATGGGGGTAGGGTGAGGGGCCTTTTGGGTCCTGGTTCCTCTTCGTGGAACCTGGTATGCGTTGGGGGGAGCAAGCTGTGTCACACTCACCTTCAAATGGGGAAGTGAGCAGGGGGCCCCACCAGATTCCCCCCAGTGCACAAGGAAAGTCCCTCTGCTCTAGTTTATAAAACCTCATCCAGCTGGTTTAACCTCCTCTGGCTCCAGTCGCCAGAGAGGAGAGGAGAGCCCTGAGCTGGGTGAGGAGACAATGTGATCATGGAGCAGGACATGAGCTCAGATGGTGGAAATGTTGCTTCAAGCTTGAATCTTAGCAATCTGAAGTTCTGTGGTGGCATGACTGGCCCCTCCTTCCCTAGTAGTGGGAAGCACAGAAGTTCTTGACAGGTTTTCTTTCAACACAAAGAAAACCAAGCCGTCTCCTCATCCAAAGAACCTGTAAAGCACTGCTAACTCATGCCTGTAATCCCAACTACTCAGGAGGCTGAAGGCTGAGGATTCCAGTTCAAAGCCAACGTGGGTGGGAAAGTCCATGAGACTCTCATCTCCAATTAACCAGCAAAAGGCTGTAAGTGGAAGTATTGCTCAAATGGCAGCATGCCAGCCTAGAGTGTAAAAGCTAAGGGACCCATTCCAGCCCCAGTAATGGCTTGACAAACAAACAAAACAACAGTTAACCACTTTCCAGGAGCAAAACACTTTCATCTCAGCGGAGGAGAAAAGGGCAGGCTGGCTTGATCTGCCAGCAAAGCAGCTGGCTAGACCTTCCCTACATCCCTTCAATCCCCTCCCCATCCCCTGGCATGCTGCAGCTTCAGTGAGCACTGACCCCGGTGAGGGAAAGCTCATCAAGGCTGCTGCCATGCCATGTGCCAAGGCTCCGGGCTGGTTGCAAAACTCAAGTTGTAAAACTAGTTGCTGATAGCCTTAGTCCAAAGCTGAGAGGCTTCCATGACAACGTTGTAAGCCAGGCCTGTTTGTGGTCTGAAGTCCCCTCAAATGGAGGTCAGAGGACTTCTACGCAATCCAAAGTGACCCAGAAAGAAAGCATCTGCTCTCGTTTTCTGTGGAGCAAGTCTTGCTCTGTGTTTGTTGATGTTGCTGAGATTAGCTTTTAGTTATTTTTCCTCCCTGATTATAAAGGAGCATGCACTCATTCCAATTACTTATATTAGCTATTGCTTAGAAACATCCCAAATGTCCAGAAGCAAAAGAATGGATAAGTACCTGATGTAGATATTTGAATATTATATAGCATGAAAAGGAATTAACTACAGTGATTTGTAATCACGTGTAATAAACCATGCCTACAACCCTAGCTATTCAGGAGGTTATAATCCAAAAGATTATGGTTTAAAGATGGCCCACACAGAAAAGCTTACTAGACTCCATCTCTAAAATAGCTAGCAAAAAGCCAGACTGGGGGCATGGTTCAAATAATAGAGTACCAGCTGCTCAAACAAAGTTGAACAAGTATGAGTTCAAACTCTGGTACTCCCAAAAAAGAAGTTAAAGAAAAAGCAAGGAAGCTGGATATGAGCTACATGTGTCTGTAATATTGTACTTGGGAAGCTGAAGCAGGAGGATCTCAAGTTCGAGACTGCATAGTAGCAAGACCTCATGATAGCCATTATCAACAGCAAAGGATTTGTATGCCTGGATACAAACAACAACAAAACCTATTGCAATTGTTTTAAGAAGGGAGGAAAACTGGTGCCAATGGCTCATACCTAATCCTAGCTATCCAGAAGGCTGAGATCTGAGGATTGAGATTCAAAAGTAGTCCCGGCAGAAAAAGACTGAAACTATTTTTTTATTGTTGTTGTTGTTGGTCATGGGGCTTGGGGCCTTGGCACTGTCCCTGAGCTCTTTGCTCAAAGCTAGCCTCTACCGCTTGGAGCCACAGTGCCACTTCTGGTTTTCTGGTAGTTAAAGAGTCTCATAAACTTTCCTTCCCGAGCTGGATTTGAACCTGGATCCTCAGATCTTGGTAGCTACAATCATAGGTGTGAGCCACCAGTGCCCAGATAATGATTTTTAAAAGTTAGAGACACAAAAATCATCTTTGCCCTCTGGGAATCAAATATAAAATCAAACCTAACATATATCAAATTCAAAGAAACATCACTGGAAAAAGTCAGAGAAAGGCTGGTTCAAATGGTAGAGCCCAAGCCAAGTGAAAAAGCAAACTGACTTGAGTACCTGAGCTCAGTACCACCAAAAAAGGAAGAAGGGGAGGAGGAAGAGGAGGAGAAACAGAACAATAACAATAACTAAACAAATGCAAAGTTATCACAGGTCATGGGGAAAGAATATTATTAAGATAGCATTATTCTCCAAATTCATCTACAGATTCAAATTCTCAAGTGACTTTTCTGCAGGAAGGGGCCCCCAAATAGTCAAAACAATACTGAAAAAGAAATATTTTTCTTTCTGACTCACTTTCTGGTTTCAAAACTTACTGCGAGATTATAGTGAAGTCTAGGGCTCAGCTTGGTGGCCCAGCCCTTGCTCATTATGTATGAAATGCTGGGTTCCATGCCTGTACTGGGAGAAAAAGTAAAATGGAAACAAACAAACAAACATGAATGCAAGTCTTCATGCGCTTGAATTAGGTAATGATTTCTTAGATATAATACCAAGAGGCTCAAGCAAGGCTTCCCCCCCCCCTTAATCAAAAAAAAAAGAAAATTAAAAAAGGAGAATTTCATTTGGTTATCTGAAATTGGATAGGGAAGGGGGGGGGAAACAAGATGAGGGGTGGGGGAGGGGGGAAGGGAAATGGGGACCAAGACGAGTGAAAGGGTATCAATGTATGGGAATTAATGCACCATTTATCTGGCAAATATCATGTAACCCTTCTATTAATTACAATAAAAAATATATTAAAAAAAAAACAAAAAAAAGAGGAGAATTTGGATATCCTAAAGTAAAAATACATGGACTTTATCCTTCATTTTTCTTTTTGGTGCTGGGGAACAAATCCAGGGCCTTGCACATACTTGTTATGTTTTCTACCATGGAGCTACACTAAAGACCTTTTTGTTGTTGTTGCTGTTGTTTTAATTTTATTTTGCTGGTCCTGGAACTTGAATTCTGGGCCGGGGCCCAGAACCTCTTTTTACCCAAGGCTAGTGCTCTACCACTTGGACCACAGCTTCATTTCCAGCTTTTTTGGTACTTTAGTGGAGATAAGCTTCTCATAGACTTTTTTACCCTGGCTGGCTTTGAACTACAATCCTCAGATCTCAACCTCTTGAGTAGGATTAGAGGTAGGAGCCACTGGCACCCAACCCAGAAGACTCATCTCCAATTAATCATCAAGAAGCCAAAAGTGGAATTGTGGCTTAAGTGGCAGAACACCAGTTTTGAATGGGAAACAGTACCCAGACCCTGAGTTCAAGTCCCTATACCAGTACAAAAAACAACAAACTTAGGGCTGAGAGTTTGGCCTAGTGGTAGAGTGCTTGCCTAGCATGCATGAAGACCCGGGTTCAATTCCTCGGTACCACATACATAGAAAAAAGCCAGAGTGGTGCTGAGGCTCAAGTGGTAGAGCTCTAACCTTGAGAAAATCCAAGGACAGTGCTCAGGCCCTAAGCTCAAGCCCAAGACTGGCAAAAGAAAAAAAAAAAAAGAAAACCAACATCCAAAAGGATGATATTATCCATAAAGAATATACTCATTTATGTACAAAATGTAGTTTATTGTCCATAAGAATCTTATGGACTTTTCTGCCCGGGCTGGCTTTGAACTACAATCCTCAGATCAAAGCCTCCTGAGTAGCTAGGATTACAGGCGTGAGCCACCAGTACCTGGCTCTGCAGACCTACTTTTGACCTTTGAATTCACCATCAGGTAACTGAAAAGACCACGGATAGAGTAGTAGAAAATATTTACAAAGCATGTTTTTGCTAGGCACCATTGACTCACATCTGTAATCTTAGCTACTTAAGAAGCTGGGATCTGAGGATTGCTGTTCCAAGCCAGGCCAGGCAGGAAAGTCCATGAGATTCTTTTTTTTTTTTTTTTGCCAGTCCTGGGCTTGAGCTCAGGGCCTGAGCACTGTCCCTGGACTTTCTCAAGGCTAGAGCTCTACCACTTGAGCCTCAGCACCACTTCTGGCTTTTTTCTATGTATGTGGTACCGAGGAATCGAACCCGGGTCTTCGTGCATGCTAGGCAAGCACTCTACCACTAGGCCAAACTCCCGGCCCCATCCATGAGACTCTTATCTCCAATGAACCACCAAAAAGCTGGAAATGGAGCGGTGGTTCAAGTGGTAGTGTGCTAACCTTGAGCAGGAAAGCTAAAGAACAGTTTCCAGGCTCTTGAGACTGTTGTGTACACACACATACATACGTACACAAATATCTGGTAAGGGCTTATATCCAGAATATACAAAGAACTGTTGATTACCAGGTAACATTAAAAAAAAGATCAATTTGAAAACAGAGAATGAAATACACATTTCTCCAGAACAGTCAGGTAGATTTTCATCAAGTAAAGAGAGCGGGTGGAGGATGGTAGATGGGATGAGGCTGATGGGGATACATTGTATTTATGGGTGGAAATGTCACAATGAAACCGTCCTACAACTTATGTTTCCTAATTTTTAAAAAAGTTGCATTAGAATGATACAACAGTTTGCTATCTACAGGCATTGCACCCAAAGCACCAGTACCCCTTAGGCTTTATCTTGCTTATTGTTATGGCTCTATCTCTCACAGCTAGAACAACGCCTCCCCACGGTAGACATTCCTGAAACATGCATTGAATGAACAAAGTCATCTTCAACTAGTAGTGTCTTAAAACATAAAAGGACCCCCCACCCACACCCGTGGACGTTCACCGTAAGCCAAGCTGGAAGCATTCCTCCTCCCGGTCACTGAGCTGGCGTCGGGTACCCCGGGGTTGTTTGTGTCACCAGGGGAAAGAATGTCTGTCCCCAGCGCACCTCCCCCCACCGGCTCCAGCCTGGCAGAGCACAGGATGTCCTGGCCATCTGGCAGGGCAGGGGTGTCCCTGGTGGGGGCTGGGCTCCGGCGGCACCTGGAGGTCCGTGGGGAAGGAGGGGGCGGGGCCGAGGGCCGGCAGTGGAGGGCGGGGCGTAGAGGGCGGGCCACGGGGACGCCGAGGCGGCAGAGCGAGGGGGCGGGGCCGAGGTCAGGAGCCGGCGGGGAGGGGCGGAGCCTGGACCTGGAGGCCCGGCCGAGGCCCGGAGCAGAGAGGGAGGAGGGGCGGGGCCTACACGAGGGGGCGGGGCCGAGGTCCGGAGCCGGCGGGGAGGGGCGGAGCCTGGACCTGGAGGCCCGGCCGAGGCCCGGAGCAGAGCAGGAGGAGGGGCGGGGCCTACACGAGGGGGCGGGGCCGAGGTCCCTAGCGGAATGGAGGGAGGGCGGAGCCCAGACGTGGAGGCGGGGCCGAGCTGGGAGGGGCGGCGCCTTGGGCGGGGCAGAGACCCCAGGCGTTGCTCCAGGGCGGGGCACCGAGACTACCCGGGCGGGGCGAGGCGGGCCCGGGAGGCTTGGCGGCGGGGCGGCTGGCCCGATGGGCGGAGGGGCCAGGACGCGGGCGGGGCCGGCTCCGGGAGGGGAGCCGCGGGCGCCTGGGTGCTCAGACGGCTGCGGCGGCGGCTCCCGCTGCCGCGCCTCTTCGCGGCACCCTCGCGCCCGGCCCCTCGGGGCTCCGGGCCCGGCCGGCCATGCGCCCCCCCGCGCCGCCCACCGTCCTGCTGCCGTCGGAGCGCGCCGTGGTGCTGCTGTCGTGCGCGCTGTCGGCGCTGGGCTCCGCGCTGCTGGTGGCCACGCACGCGCTGTGGCCGGACCTGCGCAGCCGCGCGCGGCGCCTGCTGCTCTTCCTGTCGCTGGCGGACCTGCTCTCGGCCGCCTCCTACTTCTACGGGGCGCTGCGGGACTTCGCGGGCTCCTCGTGGGACTGCGTGCTGCAGGGCGCGCTCTCCTCCTTCGCCAACACCAGCTCCTTCTTCTGGACCGTGGCGATCGCCCTCTACCTCTACCTCACCATCGTGCGGGCCGTGCGCGGGCCGGGCGCCGACCGCCTGCTCTGGGCCTTCCACGGCGTCAGGTGGGTCGAGGCGCCCTTCCCACCCCAGCCCCCGCCGCCCCCGGGCCCGCCTCCGCCCGGCCTCGCCTGCCGCCCGGCCTCGCCTGCCGCCCTCTGGCGGCTGCGCCCCCCCCCCCGGCGGCCGGGTCTTAGTGGGGCGTCCAGGGGGAGGGAGTCCTGGGCCCACGGAAGGATGCAGGGCTTGCCCCAGAGGCCCGACTGCACGGGAGGGGGGAGGTGGAGCGGGCAGAGCCAGGCCCGGGTGGCTTAGAACCCCGGGCACCCCCCTAACCGTCTCTGATGCCCGCGGGGAGAAGCGGGCTGCCCTGGGCTGCAGAGCGCAGTCCAGTGCTGTATTGGCTGTAAAATGGGGCAGACGACGACGGTCTCTTTCGATTTGTCCATTTCTTCTGCACTTGGTGCATGCGGTATTTGTGACTTTCTGTGTGTGGTTCTGGAGCTCTAAGAGCGAGGCCAGTGGCACAGGGCTGGTCTGGGAGCGCGGCCACCAGCTGCCTGGAGTTCCCGAGAATCGGGAAACCCGAGGCTCCCCTGCTCTGGGTCAAGCAACTTCACCCTTTCCGGGACCAAGGCCAGCCCCACCCCTGCCAGTGCAGCCTGAGGTTCTCATGGTGTCCTGTGCTGAACGCACAGCAGGAACCCTAGGCTGCCCCCCACATCCAAGCCCCGAGACTGCCCTAATTATAGGTCCTTGCGTGTTTTCCAGGGCAGACTGGGGTCACCTGGTGTCACTCGCTGAGGCCCCGCGGGGAAGTCACTTGACCTCCTGCTCTCCTAGCTGTTGGAGCAAGGGACGCTGCTCAAGGAGGGATCTTTGCCCCATGTCACCCAAACTTGTGGCCGGGATGTGCAGGGGCCCCTTGAGAGAGCCGCTGGCATTGGCGTGGGTGCAAGGGCAGCTGGAGCACCAGAGTTCATGGCTACTTAACAAGGAACCACGACTGAGTATTTCTTTGCAAGAACTCTGCTCTTTCTCCCTCAGCCCCCATTCCACCCCATTTCTGTGTGTGTGTGTGTGTGTGTGTGTGTGTGTGTGTGAGTGAGTGTGTGTGTGTGAGAGAGAGAGAGAGAGAGAGAGAGAGAGAGAGAGAGAGAGAGAGAGAGAGAGAGAGAGAGAGAGAGAGAACAAGTACTCAAGTACTGGAGCTGGAACTCAGGACATGAATACTGTCAAGTAGATCCTTTTGCCGAAGACTGGTCCTCTGCCATTTGAGCCACAGCTCCACTTCCAGCTCTTTTTTTTTTTGGTTAATTGGTGATAAGTCTTAGGGTCTTTTCTGCCATGGCTTTGAACCATGATCCTCATATCTCAGCCTCCCAAGCAGCTAGGATCGCAGGTGTGAGCCACGGGCAGAATACACTATTTTATGTGTGTATGTGTGTAAATTGGCGCTGAGGTTTGAACTCAGGGCCTGGGTGCTGTCCCTGAGCTATTTTCCCCCCCTCATAATCAGCACTCTACTGCTTTGAGTCCAGCACCACTTCTGGTTTTTGGTGGTTAATTAGAGTCTCACAGACTTCATTGCTGGGCTGGGTTTGAATCATGATCCTCAAGACCTCAGCCTCCTGAGTAGCTGGGATTACAGGTGTGAGCCAAAGGTCCTGGCTTACTGTCTACTTTTAGAGTGATAAACAGAACGTCGTGTGGGTCCTATAGCAGACCTATTTCCCAACAAACCTGAGAGGGGGCCTTCCAGGCGCTAGGCTGCCTTCTAGGGAAGGCAACTTTACAGGAATTGGTAAAACCTGTCTTACAGGTTCATTTATTGACTCAGATCCTCCCAGCTCCCCATGCACCTTGCTGGAGAATTATTAGCTGTTGTTAAAGCTGCTGAAGAGGTAGGAATCCTATTTGGGCATAGGCTAGCTGACCATCTGGTGTCTGACCATTTTGGAATGCTTAAAAATCAATCCTCTTCAAAAGTACTTTTTATTTTATTTATTTTTTCTTTTTTTGCCGGTCTTGGGCTTGAGCTCAGGGCCTGAGCACTGTCCTTGGGCTTTCCTCAAGGCTAGTGTTCTACCCTGAGCCACCACACCACTTCGGGCTTTTTCTATGTATGTGGTACCAAGGAATCGAACCCGGGTCTTCGTGCATGCTAGGCAAGCACTTTAACCACTAGGCCAAACTCCCAGCCCGTCCACGGTACTCTTATCTTCAATTAACAACCAAAAAGCCAGAAGAGAGGGTGTGGCTCAATCGGTCAAGTGCTAAAAAGCTAAGGGAGAATGCGTAGGCTCAACATTTAAGCCCTAGTAAACATAGTACACACACACACACACACACACACACACACACACACACACACACACACACACACACTCACTCACACTCCCATACTCCCACAGCACCTCTGTGGCGCCCTCACAGCCCCTGAAGCAGAAACTGGGTTCTCTTCTGGGAGGGCAGCGGAGTCCTCACCCCCAGCCCAGTGGGCTTCCCTCGGAGCTGGGCCTGGCTCTGCTGTTTTGTTCCTTCGCTCATGGATCACACAGTGACCCAAGGAGCCGAGCAGGTGCTCCTCCTCCTTTCCCAGCAGAGGAGAGGCTCCCGGCCACAGGCTTGTGATAGAACCTATTTCCGGCCCACGCCACAGGCTGTCTTCTTTTTTTTCTTTTGTCGTTTGTGAAGCTTGAACTCAGAGCCTGGGCGTTGTTCCTGAGCTCTTTTGCTCAAGGTTAGCGCTCTACCACTTGAGCCACAGCACCACTTTCGGCTTTTTCTGAGTAGTTTATTGGAGATAAGACTTTCCTTCCCCAAGCTGACTTTGAACCGCGATCCTCAGATCTCAGCCTTCTGAGTAGCATGAGCCACCAGTGCTTGGCATTTAAATTTTGCTTTTAATTGTTACTATAAAGAGGGGTTGCAGTTATATAAGTTAGGCAAAGAGCATGTTTCTTTTTGGATGATGTCAGCCCTTCCCTCACTCTGGCTGTCTCCTCTTGAGTCTATCTTTGCTCTTTAACTAGATCACTTTTTATTTTTTTATTATTTTTTTATTTTATTTTATTTTTTTTGCCAGTCCTGGGCTTGGGCTCAGGGCTTGAGCACAGTCCTTGGACTTTCTCAAGGCTAGCACTCTACCACTTGAGCCTCAGCACCACTTCCGGCTTTTTTCTATGTATGTGGTACCGAGGAATCGAACCCGGGTCTTCATGCATGCTAGGCAAGCACTCTACCACGAGGCCAGACTCCCGGCCCACTAGATCACTTTTTAAAATTAATCATTTCCATACAACTTGGTGTGCAGAGTTCTTACCTGGAATGCACAAGGCCCTACCTTCAATTCTCAGAAGCAATGTACAATAATAACAAGAAGAAGAATAAAGCCAGGCATGGAGATTCACACCTGTAATCCCAGCACTGGGGAGACTGAGTGAGAGAAATCTAGATCAAGGACAACCCGGGACTATCTAGTAAGTCCCAGGGCAGACTGATTAACATAGTGAGACCCTATTTTTAAAAAATAATCACTGGGACAGGAATGTGTCCTAGTGTTGAAGCCCTGGGTTCGATTCCTCGATACCACATACACACAAAAAAAGCAGAAATGGTGTTGTGGCTCAAGTGGTAGAGTAATAGTCTTGAGAACACCTAAGAGCCAGGCCCGGTGGCTCACGCCAGTAATCCTAGCTACACGGAAGGCTGCGATCTGAAGATCTCAGTTCAAAGCCATCCCAGGCACTAAAGACCATGAGACTCTTATCTCCAACTAACCACTAGAAAACAAAGTGGCCCGTGGCTCAAGGGGTAGGGTAGTAGCCTTGAGTTGAAGAGCTCAGGGACAACTCTCAGGCCCAGGAGTAGGGTGGTAGCCTTCAGCTGAAGAGTTCAGGGACAGCTCCAGGCCCAGAGTTCAAGCCCCAGGACTGGCCAAAAAAAAAAAGTCACAATTCCAACACTAATGTTAGCTTTTTAGCTTTCCAGATTGCCCAGATATTGGCATTTTATAGTGGTAGCTGTATCTGGTCCAGTTATTTACTTTTCCGGAGGGAACATCATTCCCTTCATCCCTCAGTATTTCAGCACACACTGCTCCTTATCACTACGAGCAGTGCTGGAGAATGCTGTCACCTGATTGATTGATGGACGGAGCTGAGCTCTCGTCTGTGATCCAGGCCTCATCCTGAGAAAGGAGAGCAAAGGAAATCCAGCCTAAGTGTGGACCTGCTTTTCCTCTCTTTCTTCGCCTTCAGTCTGTCCATCTTCCTTCTTTTACAACACTGATGTTTTGAAGAGTACAGGCTTGCTATTTTGCTGACTGTCTCTCAATCTGGATTGTCTGATGACTCTCAGTAAGTGATTTCTCCTTGTGTAGTTCTGGCTGGCTGATCTCAGAAGCACATTTTCATTGACAATGATGATAGGTTGGTGTTGTACTGTTGAGTCACACCTCCAGCCCTCTTTTTGCACTTTTTTTTTCTTGCCCTGCTTCCCATCCTCCCTTGACTTTTCTGCTCAAGGCTGGCACTCTACCACTTGATTTTTGGCTGCTTAATTGGAGATTAGAGGTTTATGGATTGTCCTACCTGAAGCCAGAAGTAGAACAGTGACTCAATAGTAAAACAGCAGGATTGAATGGAAAAAGCTGACAGACAGGCCCCGAGTCCAAGCTTTAGTACCAGCATGGCAGGAGGGGCGGGGGAGGTGAGTTTGGTTCTCCTTTTCCTCCTGAGGTAAGGAGCAGTCTCCAGACGCCAGCCCCCTGGCATGAGCCATGGTAAACTTGGGTCTATCTCTTGTGCAGTCTGTGATAGTCTGTTATTGTTATAGCTGCAGACCTTGCACTGAGACATTGCCTGAACAGATAGCATTGATAGATGGGCACAAGGTCCTCTTAGATCGTACCCCTTACCACCAGCATGCCCAGAGAGACAAGAATTGTTCCCCCAAAGGCTTTCCAAGCTTACATCCTATATGCAGAGCCTATGGCAGAGCCTGTGTGTGCAGGGGGAGGCACAGGGCAGGGGTCAGGCCCGGGTGCCAGGGGCCGTGAGGACCTTGTCCTAGGCTTGCCGAGCTGCTGACGGTGGTCAGGTGTGAGGAGCATTTGTCAGGACCCCCCTTCCAGCCTAAGCTGCACACCGACCTTGGGGTGGCCCAGCCCTGAGGCTGACTTCCTGAGCTTCTCCATCCTGATCCATCCCAGGACTTTTCTAAGTGGATGCATTGTTGCATGACCGATTTGTTCTCAGAGAAGATTTTGTAAACATGTACCCTTAAACTGGGAACTTCTGTGTGACCCCCAGGGGGTCAAGGGATCCCCCCTTCCTTGTCTTCCCTGCCGGTGCCAGCCTCCAAATGCTGTAGGAAGGCCGACTTTGGAGTGAAGGAAAAGTGAGGAGAGGGGGAGGGCGGCTGACCATGTGGCCAGAGCCTTGAGCCCCCTTTCAGAGTAAGCTCTTTGCGGGGTGAAGGGGGGATTCAAGTGTCCTTTCAAAGCAGTTAGCTTGCTGCACCCCGGTGGCTCACACCTGCCATTCTGGCTACTGTGGAGGCTGAGATCTGAGGATCGTGATTCGGAACCAACCTGGGCAGAAAAGTCTACAGGGCTCTTAACTTCAGTTAACCAACAAAAAAGCCAGAAGTGAAGGGGTGGCTCAAGTGATAAGAGTGCCAACCTTGTGTGAGAAAGCCAAGCAAGAGGTGACAGGCCCCAAGTTCAAGCCCCAATACCAGCCCAAAAGACAAAGCAAAACAAACATCACCAGTGGCGGTTGCTCTGCAGAATGCGTGGGCTGGGCTCAGAACTTCCCAAGTTGGGCAGATCTGAAGTCCCCCCCGCTCTGGTGGGGAAGTGAGAGCCCTGGGCTCTAGGGTTCTGGGAACAGCCACCATCTGGGATCACCAGATCAGTGCCAGGGAATTCAAAATTTGGGGCTACGGATGGTTTGCCCACCGCTGGGGATATATACATATATATATATGTGTATATATATGTATATATATGTATATACATATGTATGTACACATATATATATGTATATGTATATATCTGCTGGTCCTAGGGCTTGAACTCAGGACCTGGGTGCTGTCCTGAGCTTCTGCTGTCATTCAAAGCTAGTGCTCTACCACTTGAGCCACAGGCTACTACTTCAGCTTTTTTGGTAGTTTAGTGGAGATAAGAATTTCATCGACTCCTCCTCGGCTGGCTTCAAGCCTCAGATGTAAGATCTCACTAGGATTACAGGTGTAAGCCACCTGCTTCCAGCATTTCCTATATTTTTTCAGGTAGCATAAGTTACTTGTACAAATGGGCTTTCACTGTAACATTTCCACACAAGTATACAATATATCTCTATTACCTTAATTCTCATTATTCTCCCTCTTCTTCTTTTTTCTTTTTTTATTGTAATTAGTAAAAGGGTTACATGATATTTGCCAGATAGAAGGTGCATTAATTCACATTCATTGATACCCTTTCACATGTCTTGGTACCCGTTTCCCCCACCCCCCCACCCTCTTCTTCTTTTTCTTTCTTTCTTTTTTTTTTTTTTTTTGGTGAGTCGTGGGGCTTGAACTCTGGGCCTGGGCACTGTCCCTGACCTCTTCAGCTCAATGCTGCCATCCTACCCTGGAGCCACAGCGCTACTTGCAGTTTTCTGGTGGTTCATTGGAGTAAGAGTCTCACGGACTTTTGTGCCCAGGCCGGCTTTCAACTGCAGTCCTCAGATCTCAGCCTCCTGAGTAGCTAGGATTACAGGTGGGAGCCACCAGCGTCCCGCTCTCCCCCTTCTTGTTGAATATAACGATTGTTATTATTAAGCTGTTGTACAGCTGGGTTATTGCCTCATTAGTCAGATGATGAGTACATTTCTTTCTGGGCAATGGCACCCCTTCCTTAGTTTTCCCCCAGTTTCCGTTTCCCGTCCCAGTGCACAGGTCACAAGCTTCATTTTCCACATTGTGTCTGCATTTGTTCACTCCAGGCTAATCTTGCATGGTACTTCCTGTTCCATTTCCTGGAGGAGACTTCAGACTGAAAAGATCTGGCTCCCACCTGTAATCCTAGCTACTCAGGAGGCTGAGATCTGAGGATCCTGTTGGAAGTCAGCTGGGGTCTATAAGACCCTCATCTCCAATTAACCAGCCAGAAGTAGAGATGTGGCACAAGTAGTAGAGCACCAGCCTTGAGCATAAAATCTAAGGGACAGCACAAGGCCCTGAGTTCAAATCCCAGTACCATCACAAGAAATAAGATAAATAAAACGATGTGAGCTTGAGGCAGAGGTGAGCTCTGTGTACCCTCCCCAGCTTCCCCGGGTCCCAGTGCAGACTGTGTCCCAAGTCTGTGTCCCTGCTTGCAGGGAGCCAGTGTTTCACAGACCAGTTGAAACTGGCCTTCCCAGCTGGAAGGCTGCGTGGTATGTAAATGAGTGGGCGTGGCTCCATGCAAGAAGACTTTTATTTATTTACTTATTTAGGTAACAGGGATTGTGCTGGTTCTTGACGAGCCACTCCTTGAGCGTACAGTAAAACTTTGCTTCAAAGCTGAGTGAGGGAAGAGTAATGTACCCATTACCTGTCTTACGTAACTGTAGCTGCTCTGTAAATCACCTTTATAAGACAATTTAAAGAATTAAATTTAAAAAGAACAAGCCATGCCCGGTGCAGTGGCTCATGCCTGTAATCCTAGCTACTTAGGAGGCTGAGATCTGAGGATCAAGGTTCAAAGCCAGCCCAGGCACAAAAGGACCTGAGACTCTTATCTCCAATTAACCTCTAGAAAATAGGAAGTGGGGCTTGGCACCAGGGTAAGTCAGTAGCCTGGAGCTGAAGAGCTCTGGGACAGCACCCAGGCCCAGGAGTGCGGTGGTAGTCTTGAGCTGAAGAGCTCAGGGACCGTGCCCAGGCCCAGTTCAAGCCCCATGACCCACAAGAAAAAGAAAAAAAGGAACAAGTCAGACTTTGGGCCGCATTTGGCCTGAAGGCCAAGCTTGCTGGTCTCCCCAGTCTAGTTTAAAAAGGTGGATCAGGGCTTGCACTAGGGAGGCGGAGGCAGGAGGCATCAGGGTTCAAGGCTCCCCTGGCTACTTAGGGAGACCTGGCCTGAGAAGAACCACAAGTAAGTCCAGGCTCTGGAGACCACAGGAATGTGTCACCCCTTAGCTTCTGCATCTGGACTAAGCAGAGATGGCCTCTCTAGCCGGCAGACAGGAAGCTGGGTGTTCTGAGGAGAGGCAGTAAGAAGGGGCATCAAGGACGGAGGAGATGGGGAATGCCTCCGATGTGGGCAGACTTCTTTACTCCGCAAAGAGGTTGCTGGGTCACTGGGCGTGAAGTTCATGCAGGTGTCTGCATTGGAAATGTTTGCCTGTGCCGCATCCACACGGGCTGATGGTTCAGCAAAACCCCCCAAAGCATCCAGACCCCGGTAGCTTACACTTGTAATCCTAGCTACTCGGCCAAGACCTGGAGGATTGCGGTTCAAACCCAGCCAAGGCAGAAAGTCCATGAAAGTCCATCTTCCTAACAAAAAACTGGACTGAAGATGGTGCCCAGGGGAGAGTACCAGCTGAGCAAGCAAGTCCTGGGTTCAAACCTGGCACCAGAAAAAAATATCATACCAAAAGCATTCTGGGAAAATCAGTTGGAAGTGAACAAAAAGCAATATTGAATTATTTTATTATTATTTACAGGTTGGGTACTTCAACCTCCTTGATATTTTTGTGTTGGTGCTGAACTCAAGGCTTGGATACTATTCCTGAGCTTTATTCATTTATTTTTTGCTCAAGGCTTGCGCTTTACAACTTGAACCACATACAGCTCTGCTTCTAGTGCTTTGGTGATTGTTGGAGATAAGAGTCTCACGGACTTGCTTGCCTGTGCTAGCTTTGAACCTTGATCCTCAGATTTCAGCCCCCTGACAGCTAGGATTAACAATGTGAGCCCTCCCCCCCCCCCCGCATCACCTTGATATCAGTGAAACTTGTGACTGATTTCTGTGTGTGCACATCTGCATGATCGCACACCACCACCCCTGGTGACAAGCCAGCCCTGGGGTGCAGCTGTTCTCTCCCCCACCTGCACCCCACCAGCCCCAGATCCCACCCACCACCCACTGAACTACCTTCTCAGCTCTGGTGCCCTGTGAGCTCAGGTTTGCTCAGCCCCTGCTGCTCAGCCCCCTTCGTTTCCTCCCCCCAGTGCCTCTGCTCCCACTCATGCTCTGTTTGGTGGTTCCCACCCCAAACCCTCACGTATCTGGGATCTACAAAGATCTACAGAGGGCAGAGTGGCCTGGTAAAGCTGGTCAGGACACAGAGGAAGCCAAAGAGGCCTTGCCTGGCCACTGTGGGCAGCCAGCCTCCTTGCCTTGCCAGTGGGCCCCTGGGCTGAGACTGCAGGGAAGGGTAGCCGCCCGCAACCCTTCTCCCAACTCCTCAGAGGAGTTCATTAAGCCCTAGGGTGGTGAGGAACACACTGCACCCTTAAGATTCGAGTCTTGAGGGACAGGCATGCAGCTCATGCCTGTTCTCAGCTGCACAAGCAGAGATTGGGAGGATCCTGGTTTGAGGCCAGCATGGACAGGAAGTTTCTTGACCAGCTAGAGAAGCACAATGGCTCTGAGCTTTTCGGGAGGATTGTGTTCCAAGCTCAGCTCCCAGGCAAGAAGCTAGCTATAAAATAACCATAAGAACTGAGGGTGGGGCTGGGTGTGTGGCCTAGCGCTGCTTGCCTAACATGCAAGAAGACTCGGGTTCGAGTCCTTGGTACCACATACATAGAAAAGCCAGAAGTGGGGCTGTGGCTCAAGTGGTAGAGCTCTAGCCTAAAGAAAGCCCAAGGACAGTGCTCAGGCCCTGAGTCCAAGCCCCAGGACTGCCAAAAAAAGAAAAAGAACTGAAGGTGTGGGTAAAGTGTTAGGGTAGAGTGCCTGCCTAGTGTAAGCCTGGGGCCTTGAGTTCAAATTCCAGTACTGCCACATACACACAAAAAAAGATTGGAGTTTTAGCCCCCAGAAAATCTGACACCTCCTCCTAAACATCCTACTTACAGCTCGCATGGAGTGCTCGTGGAACACTGTGCCAGACAGGAGATTAAAGCGGTGGCCCCGTAGCCTGTACAGTTCTGAAGTCCTGTGACGTAATGCGTGTTTAAATGATAGCCTTTTTTTTTTTGATGCCAGGAGAGCTTGACATGAATACATATTAACTGCCCACATCGTAGCTTGCGTGGTTACCAAACAAGCCACATCTTGCTCGCCTGGCAACATTGCTGATGGGGCAGTGATGCTGCTGATGCCCTGCCACGCCCGTCTCCACACAGTCCCGGCGCCACAGACATGTGCACACCCGCCCAGGCCAGTGCCCCACCTGCAGACTCACTGCTTCTTTCCTCGTGACACCACGACCACGCGTGCCTGCCACAGGATCCAGTGGATCCTGGCTACTCCGCAGGCTGTGGTCCAAGGATCATAGTTAGAAGCCAGACTAGACAGAATCCAAGAGACTCCAATTAGAGTCCAAGAGACTTCAAAAAGACAGAGTGGAGGTGTCATAGAGCACTGGTCTTGAGCCAAGCAAGAGCAGAAGGCCCTGAGTTCAAGAACTACATAGGACACACACACAGACACAAGAGAACATTGGTTCAAGGGAGTCAAATAACATGCCTGTCTGGAGCAGAGACTACGCGTGTGACCTCAGAGAAGCTTCCACATGCCCCTGACACACCAAGCCTCCTTTTCAGGAGGAGTCTAGATAAGGGCCTGGGACCTGTTGCTGGGGTGGGCAGCTCCTTAGAGGGGCCTCTGCCTGAGCTGATGCTTTAAACTCTTTCTGGGGTACCCTCCTCTAGGATGGGACCTGGGGAGCGTACCCATCCAAGCCCACATTCCTCTCCTGCACCCTGGCTCCTGGAACCCCAGGCCACCCACTCCACCCCGTGGCTGGTTGGCAGCATGCATGCATGGCGTAGACACACAGCTGGCACGGGGGCTGGCACCCAGGCCCATCTCTGGGTGAAGCGGGGTATGTGGGAACTGCACCTTTCTAGTACCAGTCTCCAAGCAAACACCAGGCTCCTGGGCGGCACCAACCGTCACTTCTGGGCCTTGATCGTGTGCCCCCTGTGCGTGCGTGCGTGTGTGTGTGTGTGTGTGTGTGTGTGTGTGTGTGTGTGTGTGTCTGTGTGTGTGTGTGTGTGTGCTGCTCTTCTCCAAAGAGCAGGGCCAGTCGTTTTGCCACACTGACCTTCTGTCTCATTTCCTCGTGCCCTGTAGCTGGGGCATCCCACTGGTCATCACGGTGGCCGCAGTGGCCCTAAAGAAGATTGGCTACGATGCCTCGGACACCACCGTGGGCTGGTGTTGGATCGACCTGGAGGCCGAGGACCGCCTACTGTGGATGCTGCTGACAGGGAAGCTGTGGGAGATGCTGGCCTACGTCCTGCTGCCTCTACTGTACCTCCTGGTCAGGAAGCACATCAACAGAGCGGTGGGTTCCCACTGTGGCATGCATACTGCAGTACGGGTGGCGGGGTGGGCACACTAGCTAACTCCATGCCCACTCAGCAGCCCACCTGGCATTATTCCCTTGGTAACTGAATGAGCAGAAACTCAGGTCTACTTCTGTGGCCAGAGCCCAAATTTGGGCCATGGACCTCTGCTGCCCCCATGTGGTCAGCCTTGGTAGTTGCTTCCACTTAGGAGTTTAGGTCAAAGTTAAAGAGGTTTTTCACATTTGTTTATTATTATAAAGGTGATGTACAGTTGTGTAAATCAGGAAATGAGTCTGTCTCCTTTTGGACAATGTCACCCCCTTGAATGCTGGTTGTTTCTTCATGCAGGAACTGGAACTGAATTCAGACACTGAATACTGTTTCTCACTCAAACCTGGTGCTCTGCCACTTAAGCTGCAGCTTCACATTTGGCTTCTTGCTGGTTAACTGGCAATAAGAATCTCGTGGGCTGTGTACCAGTTGCTCACACCTCTAATACTCAGGAGATCTGAGGACTGTGGATTGAAGCCAGCCAGGGCAGCAAAGTCTGTGAGACTTTTTTTTTGCTAGTCCTGGAGCTTGAACTCAGGGCCTGGGCACTGTCCTTGGGTTTTTCAAGGCTAATGCTCTACTACTTGAACCACAGAACCACTTCTGGCTTTTTCTGTGTATATGGTACTGAGAAATCAAACCCAAAGCTTCATGCATGCCAGGCAATACTCTACCCCTGGGCCATGCTTCCAGCCTGTGAGACTCTTATCTCCATTAAACTACCAAAAAAAAAAAAAAAAAAAAAAAGCTTGAAAGTGGAACTATGGCTCAATTGGTATAGCAAAAGAAGCTCAGGAACAGTGCCCAGGCCCTGAGCGCAAGCCTCAAGACTGGCACAATAAAAGAAAAAAATAGTATCACAGCCTTTCCTGCCAGCTGGCTTCTAACCACAGTCTTCAGATCTTAGCCTTCTGAGTAGCAGGAACTACAGGTATGAGCCACCAGTACCCAGCTTGACCAGACGTTTTAGATGCCCAGCTCACACTCCACAAGTCTGACCTGTCCATTCTGGCTGCTGGTCCCTGTATGCAAACAGACATGGTGAATGGCAGAGAAAGGAGGTCTTGTTATATCGGAAGACAGTAGTTTAGGCCATCATCCGCTTCAGGAGTAGACTCACGCTGTAGATTTTATAGACGAAGAACTCGGGGTGTGGGAGAAAGGAACGCATAATGACCAAGTCATCCCTGTCAAAGCAGGGCCTGCGTCCTTGTTTGGGGAAGTCTTCTGGAGTTTTCTCCAGAAAACAAGTTGCCCGGTGAGTGGTCATTCTCTGTGGCTCCTGTGGGCTCCCCCCTTCATCACGAGGAGTGGCAGATGGCAGCTGGGAGCACAGACTACACCTAATAGGGCATGTCAAGTTTTGCTCTTGCTTTTAATTCGTGTGTGTTCCCATCAAGCCACAAAGTCCAGGTGGGGCTCGACCCAAGGACTTGTGTGCAGGTCACATGTGGGTCATGGGGGAAAGGGTTCAACGATGGAGCCTACGTTCCTGGCCCTGGCCACTGGAAGGGTGCCATTCCCTTCTCATGGTTGAGACAAGGCAGCCTGTATCCCATCCAAGAGACGCCTACCATGTCTTGGAGACACCTGAGGCAATGGCTAGGCAGGCGCAGTGGAAGCCAGGCATCTGGAAGACTGTGGCTCGTCCACGAGTGGGTGGAAGAGGCCCTGGTCGTTCTGCCCCGGCTGGCGGGAGCCCTGGGAGGCTGGGGTTGGGCCAGGCCCGTGGCTCAGGCCTGCTCTGGCTGCCCTCCCCGCACCCCCCACAGCATGAAGCACTCTCCGAGTACCGCCCCATCTGCGAGGGGCCCCAGCCGCGCCTGCACACCTCGTCCTCCGTGGTGGATAAGAAGCTCATCCTCATCCCGCTCATCTTCATCTGCCTCCGGGTCTGGAGCACTGTGCGCTTTGTCTTGACCCTCTGCGGCTCCCCCGCTGTGCAGACACCTGTGCTGGTTGTGCTACACGTATGTCTGCACCCTCTCCCCTGCCCCACTGTGCGTGCCAGGTCCCTCCCGCAGCCTAGAGGCAGGTCCCGCCTGCAGTGCTACCATGCCTCCTCCCTACCTCAGGTAGACAGGGAGCTTTGAACAGGTAACAGGGAAGTATATGCACAGTGGCTTTCCAGCAACCCAGAACACCAGTAGAGTGGTCTGATCCTGGCTCCTTCCCACCTGCAGAGTTGACGGATCCTGGGTCTGCCCCACCAGTAGGCCCCAAGCTGGGTCTGAGCCAGGCTGATTCAGTTCAGATCTACCTAGAGCACAGCTGCAAGTCATGTGGTTGGGGGACCTGGGAAAGGTTCTGGGGTCCCTATGAGTGACCACCCCAGCTCTCTATGCACACTTTTCTTTCTTCCCCACAGGGCATCGGGAATACTTTCCAAGGAGGAGCCAACTGTATCATGTTCGTCCTCTGTACCCAGGCCGTCCGCTCCCGCCTCATCTCCCTCTGCAGTTGCCACTGCTGTGCTCAGAGCCAGACCCACCCACCCAGGGCTCCCGCCTCCCCCAAGATCGGAGACCCTCAGAAACCCAGGAGGATCCCCGGAGAGCCTGCCTGCACCTGAGCGGCTGCCCCCTCTGCTTCTGCTCCCAGGATCGGGTGGTGTGCGGGGACCGGGAGCAGCCTGCCACGTCACAAGAGCCTGCTGCTGAAGCTCTGGGCCCTGGCTGGGCTCCGCTGGCCTCAGCTTCTGCTGACCCCTGGCCCGCTGGCATCACGAGCCATGCACACTGCCCTGGTGCCAGTACGAGGCCCAGGGGACCAGCCATGCAGGTGCCCGTGGCCAGTGGCCACACAGCCCTGTTTACAGTGCATGGTGTCCCCTGGATGACTGCGTCACTGGCAGCACTCCGGGGCTGCGCCTCAGCCAGTGAGCATGCGCAGGCGCCTGGTGAGCGAGGCCATCCATCCCGGCAGCTGCCTTGTACATCATCGCTGGCCTGCAGGCTTCTGAGCCCTCTCACTGGTCACAGGTCCCCTGAGGCCGTGGCATGGGGCACAGGAGCACCACGTGAGCTCCCAGAGATCTGCACCAGCCCACCATGTCTAATTGTACAGGCCAGATACCACAGTCCTGCAGTGCCAGGGCAGGGGCCAGACTCGGGGCCCTGAGGCCAGCACACTCAGGTGGATCGTGCAGGGAAGAGCAGGCGAGGCCTGGCCTGCTCCATTCTTAGGTCTCCTTTTAGGAAAGGTGGTCACAGAGTTGGTGACCAAATATTGATTCCTCCCTAAAGGAGACACTTCTAAGAGTGGCCTCAGAGCCGAGCGAGGTGGCTCACGCCTGTCATCCTAGCTACTCTGGAGGCTGAGATCTGAGGATCAAGGTTCAAAGCCAGCCCCGGCACAAAAGGACCTGAGACTCTTATCTCCAGTTAACCTCTAGAAAAATGGGAAGTGCACTTGGCTTACGGGTAGGGCAGTAGCCTTGAGCTGAAGAGCGCAGGGACAGCGCCCAGGCCCAGTTCAAGCCCCATAACCCTCCCCCCCCCAAAAAAAAGAGTGGCCTCAGGTGTGAACATGGGCCAAACCCCAGCACTAAAGGGAAAAGAAGAAAAAGCAATTACCTTTTAGCCAGGCATGGAAAGCTCATGCCTAGAATCCTAGCTAGTCAGGAGGCTGAGATCTGAGAATTGAGGTGAGTTAGCCAGCAAAAAGCTAGAACAGGAGACACGGATCAAATGGTAGAGCCTTCGTAAAAGGTGCTCAGGACAAAGCTACCTGGATCCTGTGATCATTTAGTCTTTTTTTTGTTTTGTTTTCTTTTTGTAGTGGTAGGTTTGAAATCTGAGTTTTAAACTTGCTAGGCTGAGCCAGATGCTGGTGGCTCATGCTTGTAATCCTAGCTACTCAGGAGGCTGAGATTGAGATTCAAAGCCAGCCTGGGCAGGAAAGTCCAGGGGACTCATCTCCAGTAAATCACCAGAAAACGCGAAGTGGCTCTGTGGCTGAAGTGGTAGAGCACTAGCCTTGAGCTGAAGAGCTCAGGGACAGTGCGCAGGCCCAGAGTTCAAGCCCCACAACTGACCAAAAAAGAAAGGAAAAAGCAGAAAAAACTTGCTAGGGTGACTGGTACTTACTACCTTGGGCCATGCCTCCCTCCACCTCCCCCCATTCCATTAATTTAAATTTTAAAGAAAAAGGATACAAATGAGTATATCTTTATTACAGCCCATCCTCCAGAACTTTCCTCATTCCAGAAAACCCATTTTCTGTTAAGCCACCAAAGCTAAGGAGGGGATGTAAAAATGGCGCCTTGGAAAGATCCGCTTTCCCCAGTGTCAGCTCCCATTGGATTCTGCCATACTTTGCAAAAATTAAGTTTTTTCCCGATCCTTGTAAAATGGCCTTGGATTCGGCCCAAATACATACTGGATTACTGATTCCTGTATTGCTCTCAGAAACAAAACGTCAGGCTGGAAGTTTGGCCTAGCGGTAGAGTGCTTGCCTAGCATGCATGAACATCTGGGTTCGATTCCTCAGTACCACATAATAGAAAAAAGCTGGAAGTAGTATTGTGGTTCCAGGGTAGCACTCTAGCCTTGGGAAAAGTCCAAGGACAGTGCTCAGGCCCTGAGTTCAAGCCTCACAACTGGCAAAAAAAAAAAAAAAAAAGTCCATGAAAAGGAACTAGCCATTCCAGCCCACCATGCTCACTTGCTTTCCTTTGAAAACATTTCTTCATGATTCTCAGCCTGTAAAGAGTCCTTGCTTATAAATCCTGTTTTCCAGAAATGGCCTCCATGTGGGACCCCAAGGCTAGAATCAGGATAGAAACCAGGAATGCATGCTGGCTGCAATGAAGGATTTTAGACATTAGAATAAACCATGGCTCGGGAGTCCCGGCTGCGTGGCAGACAGCTCCGAGCCTGGCTATGGTGTAGTCAGGAGTGGGGTCCAGGCTCCCATTCTACTTTAGTATTATTATCATCATTAATGCCTGTACTGGGACTTGAACTCAAGTCTAGCGCTATTACTGGCTTTTTTGCTCTGGGTTGGCATTCTCCCACTCGAGCCACACTGACTTCTGACGTTTTGCTGGTCAACTGGAATTAAGAGCAGACTTTTCTGCCCTGGCTGGTTTTGAACTTCGATCTTCAGATCTCAGCCTTCTATGTAGCTGGGATGCCTGGCTTGGGTCGCCCTTGCTGCTCACCATGTATCACAGGCCAGTGTGGTTGCTCCTGTGGTGAGGGAGGGGTCTGAACCCTGGCCACTGACGGTCAAGTTCACTGCGAAAGGGAGAATGAGAGGGATGCACACCTGCCAAGTCCAGGAGAGAGCCAGATAGGGCCTCCATGCTCCTGCTGGCGCCTGGAACTTTCTGCCTGGCTCCAGGAGTTTAGTGTGGTTAATGTTTATCTGCCTCTGTGACCTCTGCCTGTGTCCCTTACTCACTCAGGGAGACCGAAGCCTTAATGGGTGCTAGCAGCCGCCACAGTGTCCCCACAGCCCGCGGCCTTGATCACGCACTTTCTGAATATTGGTCACATGACCAGGTCCTGCCTCTCTATGCTTTGGAAATGTATTGTTTTATGTTGTTGGGTGTTTGCTGTTGTTTTAAATAAAGATCACGTGGGCCAGACCAAGGGTGTAAGTGCACCCCCCCCACCCCCGTGTCCACACCGAGACAGTCTGCACTTGCAGACTTGCACTCGTGGTGTGAGGTGGATGGACGGGAGCTGAGGTCTGGTTCTGTGAGTGGTAAAGTGGATGTTTGTTTGTGGATGCGGGGCTGGGAGTGACGTGGAGCTGTGGCTGTGGGACTACTGCACAGCCCTGCACGTGCCCTCCGCCTGGGGACAGCTCTGCCCTTCTCTGTTGGCAAATGTGGTCCCCAGAGGTAGCAACCCCATCAGCACAGCCAATTTCTGAATTGGTCCAATAAAGATCTTGGAGCTGAGCCTGGCACCGGCAGCTCACGCCTGTAATCCTGGCTACTCAGGAGACTGCGATATGAATATTGTGGTTCAAAGCCAGCCCGGGCACTGAAGTCTATAAGACTTTTATCTCCAATTAACCACCAGGAAACCAGAAGCTTTGCTGTTTCTCAAAGTGGTAGAGTGGTAGCCCTGAGCTGAAGAGCTCAGGGACAGCGTCCAGGTCCAGAGTTCAAGCCTCAAGCTAACAAAAAATAAATAAATAATCAAGGTGTTGGAAGATTGCCAGGAGAATTAAAATACAGATTTCTGGGGTCCTGTCAGCAAGGAGGGTCATGAACCAGCTCAGCACGGTGACTCACACCTGTTATCCCAGCTACGCAGGAGGCTGAGATCTGAGGACTGAGGTTCAAAGCCAGCCAGGAGACTGTTATCTCCTACTAATCATCAGAAAGCTAGAATTACAAGTGTGCACGCCACATCTACTGGCTGAGTAGATAATGTGATGAGGTGGAAGACATTGGTGTTTCCTCACTCAGGCCTACTTTATAGCAAAGCAAACAGTATGTGAGAAAAAGCCTACGACTGCCTCTTCCTGCCTGCCTGTTCCCCCAGAGCCACGGAACGGGGGGGGGGGGGGGAATACAGGCAAGCAGAGGGGGCAGGAAATGGAGGGGAGTGAAGCAAGCCCTCAGCACGGGGAGGGGTGTTCATTGGGGTTCAGTTATGGGAGGCCCGGGGTGGATGCACAGATGTGAGACTCATTTTTCTTTTTCTGTGCTGGTGTTAATGGAGCCCAGTGGACTGTAGGCAGAAGTTCTGTCACGGAGCTACAGCCCAGCTGACTGTCCATCCATCCCTTCCACGCTGCTGACCCCTGAGGCCTGGAGGCTGCTCTGCTTCTGTGGCCCTTGGGGCTGAACCTCAAGTGTGACTGCAAGGGGGACTGGAGAGAGCACCCTGGGAAAGCTGCTGGCTTCCTAATGAGTCCCAGACCCCAGGTGGGAAGTGGACGGTGGGTCATCGGCCCTTGTGCCTGGTGCCTGCGTGGCTGCACAGGTTGCGGGGAGGGAGTTCTAGTCCTTTCTGGCCTGTGGGGTTCCTGCAGCATGTGATCTAAGGATTTCACGTGACTATAGAGGAAGGTGCTGCAGGAGAGGCCTACAACATGTAGCCTGCGCTCGCTGAGTCTACAGGTCTGCCAGCATGAGAGATCAACGCTCTGCCAGGAGGCTCCGCCCAGCCCTCCCCCACCCCCAGCTGCCATCCCCATTTATAAATGGACATCCCCAGCTCTAGGACCAGCATTTGAACTCAGGCCTCTGGTTTGCTTGGCTGGTGCTCTACCACCTGAGCCACATTTCTAGTCCAGCCTGGGCTGGCTTTCAACCACCACCCTCGGATCTCAGCTCCTCCGTAGCTAGGATGACAAGTGTGAGTCAGGATGCACAGCTGCTCCGGGCCACCTTCAATCAGCCAAAGCACCTGCCTGTGACAGAGTCACATAAAATGCTTAGCACACGTTATTTTTCATTGGGAAGAGTCCCCGGGCCCCTGGCTGGCCTGGGGACACCCTTGCTATCTTGTCCATCAAGCTCTGATAGGAGAGGACACACTGTTTTCTCGGGAAGGACAAAGAGCGGCAGCGTGAGGCTGCAGGCTGCACACGGGCGAGTCGGGGTGTGGGCCCTGCCTTACTGACGTGGCTTCCTTCGTGAGAAGCGTGGACAGAAGCGTGCACAGCTGCTCCAGGAGCCTTGGCCTGGTGGCTTCTCTCCCTCCTTGTACGCATGTTGCAGACCAGGGTTCTGCAGGCCGGGTGGCATGACGGGGCAGGGCGTGGTGGGAGCAGGGGCAGGGAGCCGCCCTAGGAGCAATGGACTCTGGCGGCCTGCGTCAAGGGCAAGGAGCAGTGGATTACAGTGGCTCTACCTGGCCTCTATTCAGGGCCTCTTCTGGGGCAGGAAGTGTAATAGCCTAGCCACTTTGGGGGGAACCTGAACCCCCCAGCGATAGAGTCACCAGCACTCACTGAAGCGAGCTAGGAGTCATTTAAATAGCAGCGTAGCAATTCCTCTCCACCTTCAGCTCGAGCCTCAGCAGGGCTGAGGATTTAAAGGCAAACAGCACACGCAGGGGATGATAACGACAGGCAGGTGGTCACCGGAGGACGTCATCTTATGATGCACAGTCAGCCACCACGAGGATGAAACCAGGTGGTCAAGCAGGTTAAGCAGTTCACAAAAACAGAATTTGATGGCTAAGTTGGCCAGGTTATTACAGGAAGCTTTCCTTCCCTGACCTCCCTCCATGCAGGCTCCAAGGACATCAACCTGCCTTGGTAACCATCTCATTTTGTGTCTGTAGACCTAGTTACGCCATTTCCACCCCGGTGTATTGTAGTCATTATGCTGCTAAAAAATAAAACCAACCGTGGCCCGGTGCCAGTGGCTCGAGCCTTTAATCCCAGCTCCCACGAGGCTGAGATCTGAGGATGGAGATTCAAAACCAGCCTAGGCAGAAAAGCCTGAGAGACTCTGATCTCCAATGAATCACCAAGAAGCTGAAAGTGGTAGAGCACTAGCAAGTCTTGATCGAAGAAGCCAAAGGAGAGCATGAGGCACTGAGTTCAAACCCAGCACCCGCGGAAAAATCTGTGAGATGCTTATCTCCAATAAACGATGGAGAAAAAGCTGGAAGTGGCACTGTGGTTCAAGGAAGCACAGGGACAGTGGGCAGGTCTGGAGTTCAAACCCCAGGACCAGAAAAAGAAATCATACATGCCACTTCTCCAGGCTTTTTTGTTTTCTTTTCCTTTCCTATTGGGATGGACTTAGCACTTCACAAAGCCATGCACTCTCCCAGGCACACCCCACTATTTCAAAGGCCTTCTCAGTGTGCGCTGCCACCTGAGCTGTCCTCAGCTTTGCTCACGCTAGCCTCAAACGGGTGATCTGCTTGCTTGTCTGAAAGTTGGACACCAGACGTGCACCACCACGCTTGGTCCTCTGCAGTTATAACAAAGATCCCGCTCTACCTCTCCTGTTGCTGGGCTCACAGGCGTGAGCCGTCCTCCCCAGCTATTCTCTTTTTAAACCAATTCTTTGTAAGCCAGGTGCTGGTGGCTCATGCCTGTAATTCTAGCTACTTACCAGGCCGAGGGGGTGGGGATGAGTGAGGTGAGGTGAGGCGGGGTGGGGTGGGCTGAAGAGAGGTGGGGATGAGTGAGATGAGGTGAGGTGGGGTGGGGGGTGGGGAGGAGTGAGGGGAGGAGGGAAGGGATAGGGCCGGTGCTTTGGGGCAAATTCTCCCTTCCCTCCCACCTCAGAGAGGGAACCAACTTTGGTTTTTTTGTTTTTTGTTGTTCCAGTCCTGGGCTTGAGCTCAGGGCCTGAGCGCTGTCCTTGGACTTTCTCAAGGCTGGAGCTCCACCACTTGAGCTCTGGGCCTGAGCGCTGTCCTTGGACTTTCTCGAGGCTGGAGCTCCACCACTTGAGCTCTGGGCCTGAGCGCTGTCCTTGGACTTTCTGAAGGCTGGAGCTCCACCACTTGAGCCTCAGCACCGCTGCCGGCTTTTTTCTATGTTTGTGGTGCCGAGGAATCGAACCCCGGGTCGATTCTACCACTAGGCCACGCTCGGGCCCGGGGAACAAGCTGAAGGCACTGCCGCATCCAGGCCCGGGAAGGGCCCGGGGCCGGGGCGGGCAGGAGTGGAGCAGCCACGGGCGCGCGGGGCGCAGGGCGCGGGGCGCAGGATGGGGTGCGGCCGACCGGGGGGGGGGGGACACGGGAACCGGGCGCTGACCGTTGGGCTTCCAGGGTCGCCCTGGCAGGCGGGGTTCCCGATCCACGTAGCCGGGCTGCAGCCCGAGATCCGGGTCTCGGGGAACCCGGGGCGGCCCAGGACCCCGCAGCCCCGCCAGTCTGCCAGCGCCCTGGCGTGGAGGGGAGCGTTAGGGCCCTAGAACTGCTGGGGCTCCCCGGAAGGTAGGAAGGAAGGTAGGAAGGAAGGAAGGAAGGAAGGAAGGAAGGAAGGAAGGAAGGAAGGAAGGAAGGAAGGATCGATCAGGTATGGGCTGAGCCTCAGCTAGGGATCAGGAAGATGGACCTGCCCTCCCTCCCTCCCTCCTTCCATCCTTCCCTCCCTCCCTCCCTCCCTCCTTTTTTCCTGCCTTCCCTCCCTCCTTCCTTCCTTCCCTCCCTCCCTCCCTCCCTCCTTCTTTCCTGCCTTCCCTCCCTCCCTCCCTCCCTCCCTCCTTCCCTCCCTCCCTTCCCTCTGCTTCCCTCCCTCCCTCCTTCTTTCCTTCCTTCCCTCCCTCCCTCCTTCCCTCCCTCCCTCCTTCTTTCCTGCCTTCCCTCCCTCCCTCCTTCCCTCCCTCCCTTCCCCCTGCTTCCCTCCCTCCCTCCTTCTTTCCTTCCTTCCCTCCCTCCCTCCTTCCCTCCCTCCCTCCCTCCTTCTTTCCTGCCTTCCCCTCTCTCTTTCTATTTGGGTAAGATGGAGCGTTTGGCTCTAGCTGGACTGGACTCCCTCTCACCGGGACGACAGGCGTACATGCCACCAGGCAGGCAGTTGGTTGAGATTTGTTCCCTCCCGCCTGCACACGGGGCAGCCCCTGTGCCTCTGTGCATGGCCCCATCCCTCCTTCCCGTCCCTGCCCAGTAGGCAGCCCCCTCACATTAAAATGCATTTTCTTTGGAGGATTTTCCCTTTTTCTTGTGTGTGTAGATTATGTCGCAATGTGAGGTGGCTGTTTTTCATTTTTGTGCCAGAAATTGGGCTTGCATGCGGGGACGGAACACTGCCTCCGCTTTGGGGCTCGAGGCTGGCGCTCGACTCCTTGAACCACAGCTTGCAGCTTGTTTCAGAGGATTTTTCAGACTCTCTATAACTAGAGCCCTACAGTCCTGTCACCTCTTAGTTGTCGGGCTGTGACAAAAGGAGAGACAAAAAAAAAAAAAACCCACCCCAGCAAGACTGGTGAAGGAAAACACCCAGGTCTCCGTAGCAATGGAGGGTGATCTGTCAACACACCAGACACGTCTCGCTGTCATCTTCCTCACAGGCGTCGTGAGAAACCTCACAACTCGCATCTGCTCTGGACGTCAGGAACAGTACCCTAAACCCAGTACTCCACGCAGAAGGCTCAGTTCTCCCCCACCCAGTACCCCACACAGAGAGTTCCTCGTGGCCCCCAGCAGTGAACAAGGGGTAAAAGCCTGAATGAACTGGATTTGTGCCACCACACATCAACTGGGGAGCCTGCTCTGGAGAGATGAAAAGCCACCAGCCTGGTGGACTTTGCTCTGATTTTGGCTACTTGGCCTAGTGTTTCCCTGGCTACTGGACATGTGGGGAGCACGAGGCGGTCAGGGGCCTTGGCTGTGATTGGCCAGTCCCAGACCAGCACCTGTGACTCTATTTCCCTATTGTGGTAATGAAAGGGGTCCAAAGTCATCTCTCCCGGGATGTGTGTCTGGGAAAGTAAGGAAACTTTTTCTCCGTGAAAATGTATTGTATGTAGCGGGTGTATTGCTCAGAGGTAGAGAACCCTTAACATACATGAAGCCCTAGGTTCCATCCCAGCACACACAAGAAAGAAACTATTGAAAAAACAAAACAACAAAAAAAAGGTCTGGTTCTGGGCTCTGGGGCTCACGCCTAACTATTCAAGAGGCTGACACCTGAGGACTGTGGTTCAAAGCCAGCCAGAAAAATTGGAGAGACTGATCTCCAAGTAACCAGCAAAAAGCCAGAAGTGAGGAGTGGCTCAAGTAGTAGAGCACTAGCCTATAGCAAAAAAGAAAATAAAAGGGAGTGGGGCTGCAGTTCAAGCCCCATACCCAATTAACATGACGAGCGCTGGTGGCTCGTACTTGTAATCCTAGCTACCGAGGAGGCTGAGATCTGAGGATTGTGGTTCAAAGCCAGCCTAGGCAGAAAAGTCTGTGGGATTCTTGTTTTCAATAAGCCAGTAAAAAGCCAGAGGTAGAGCTGTGGCTCAAGTGGTAGAGTGCTAACCTTGAGCAACACAAACTTGAGGATAGCACACAGGCTCTGAGTTCAAACCCCAGGACTGGTACACACACACACACACACACACACACACACACACACACACACACACACACACCCCAAGTGTTGCGTGGTTCGTGTTTACATGGTTTGTTGAGCAAAATCTCCCCACTGGAGAGCCTTGCCTGCCTGCAGACTTCCTGCAGGGCCCCCATCTGTTGGCCCATTTCCTGGGTGGCAAGGGGCGGGGGCCGCTGGTGCTTTCTGTGTGTTCCTGGCAGACATGCGGACGCTGCGGGCATGCACATCCTCTGGAGACCGGCATGGAGGGAAGTGCTGTAGACCTTGAGATCTTGGGTGGCTGCAGGCATAGCCAGACCCAGACATTTTGTGTGAAGGCAGAAGTGAAAGGAAGGCCGGCCTTGGGTGCCCGAAAGGGTTATTCTGACCAAGACTGACTATAAAAATGCCATTGGCTGAGCGCTGGCACGTCCAAAGTGCAGCCCAATGCCTTCCTCTGCAGACAGTGCCTTTGCAACCTGGAGGAGGCCAGCAGAGGAGCAGAGTCAGCGAGGGAGTGAGGGAGCAAGGATGGAGGAGCCCAGTCTGCAGAAGAAAGGGGTAAGTGTGTGGGCCAGGCTGACACCAGAGCAGCCCTGCAGCTCAGCTGACCCTCAGCCCACCCAGCCGCTGGGGCAGCCTTCCCAGGGACTGCAAGTTTGTGTCATTCCTCTGGGAATCAGGCTATTGGAAAAGCTATGGAGCACTGGAAGAGATACCTGGGCCCCCGCCCCTCTCCTTTCCTCCCCTCCCCCCTCTCCTCCCTTTCCCTCCCCTCTCTTTTCTTTCACCTTTTTCTTAACAGTAAGAATCAGGGATAAAGAGATTACTGGAAGCAAATATGTCTCTTTGAAAAATTCTTCCCGGCAGTGGCTCACACCTGTAATCTTTGCTACTCAGGAAGCTGAGGTCTAAGGATCACAGTTCAAAGCCAGCCTGGGCACTAAAGTCTGTGAGACTCTTATCCCTAATTAACCACCAGAGAACTAGAAGTGATACTGTGACTCAAGTGGTAGAGCGATAGCTTTGAGCTGAAGAGCTTAGGGACAGAGCCCAGGCTCAGAGTTCAAGTCCTAGAATGGACAAAAAATAAAAAGAGAGACAGAGAGGGGGGTAGCGGGGCCAGGAGTTTGGTCTAGTGGTGGAGTGCTTGCCTAGCATGCACGAAGACCCAGGTTTGATTCCTCTGTACCAAATACATAGAAAAAGCCAGAAGTGGTGCTGTGGCTCAAGTAGTAGTAGAGTGCTAGCCTTGAGGAAAGGCCAAGGACAGTGTTCAGGCCCTGAGTTCAAGCCCCAGGACTTCTTCCATGCATACAATATGATTTTTATATTGTTGATTCACTTTGCTTTGTGAAGAGGCCCAAGTGTGAGTACATCCTAGGTTGGATTTAGGCCCACTCAATCTGGCTTTGACTCAGTTTCCCCAGTGCCAGGACTGTAGGTGTGATGGCCATGCCCACTGACAGACTCAGTTTGATTTGTGGTTTCAGAACATTTGCATCAGCCTCTTTACGAAGGCAAAAAAAAAATCATTCTTGTAGATACTCACCTCTATAAATTCAGTGCAACCACAGAATCCTTGATCAAAGAAAATGACAGAAATGCAGAAAGACAGCTCATATTTTTTTTTACACTTTCTAGGAATTTGAGCTTTCTTTTTTCTTTTTTTTTTTTTTGCCAGTCCTGGGTTTGAGCTCAGGACCTGAGCACTGTCCTTGGGCTTTCACAGACTAGAGCTCTACCACTTGAGCCACAGCACCACTTCTGGATTTTTTTCTATGTATGTGGTACCAAGGAATCGAACCCAGATCTTTGTGCAAGCTAGGCAAGCACTCAACCACTAGGCCAGACTCCTGGCCCAGCTCTTTTTGGTTTTTTTGTAGCACAACAGTTTTGAACTCAGCAGTGTTTCATTCTTTCTTTCTCCCCCTCCTCCCTCTCTTCCCCCTCCTCCCCCCTTCTCCTCTTCCTCCCCTTCCTCTCCCCCCCCTTTCCCCTCTCCTCTTCCTCCTCCTCCTCTTCTTCCTCCTTCTCCTCCTCCTCCTCCTTCCCATCCTCCTCCTCCTCCTCTGTCACTTGGTAATTACTAACGCAGAGTGTCATGTTTATTTTACCAGGTCTCAACTCAGAATATACTTTTTCTGCTCACAGCTGTTCCCTTTAGCTGGGGTCACACGTGCCCCACTGGTTGGCTGAGAGGAAGTCTCTCTAACTTTACCCCCAGCACTGGTCTCTGATCTTCCCTATCTCAGCCTTCTGAGTAGCTGAGATTACAGGCATGAGCCGCTGCACTATATCCTGCCAGTGGCATCTGCTCATGGGCGAGCAGGCATACTCTTGACTATTTGGGTGTGACTGTAAGGCACTCACAGAGACAACACTTGTGCTAGCGTCCCAGCTGCTTCCTGGGTGGCAGTGGGTTGGGGACATGTTTGTAATGTGGGAGGGATGCTGCCATGCCTCCTGTGGGGGCTGAACCATCACATGGGAACGAGCTTTTGAAGGGACCAGGGCGTCGCTGCGGGCTAAGGCCGACGGCCTGGCTGGGGTCAAAGAGTATTTCTCAGCTTCTCTGGCCCTTCCCCACCAGATGCCAGAAGTGCTCTCTCCAGATGTGGAGCCAACATCCTCAGCAGTCAAAGTGGATCCTCCCTACCCTCTTTGGGAGCCTCTGCTTTGTTTCCATGGAGCCTCTGTGCAGCTGTCTTGAAAGCCTGGGGCAGGGCAGGAGGCGTGGTTCATGTGGTAGAGCGTTTGCTCACATAGCAAGCTCATGGCCCTGAGTTCAAACTCTACTACTGCCCAAACTAAAAGCAACATAAAAAAGAAGAGGATTACAGGCCTGTAATCCTCGCTGCTCAGGCGGCTGAGATCTGAGGATCGCCATTCAAAGCCAGCCTGGACACTAAAGAACTTGAGACTCGTATCTCCAGTTAATCACTAGAAAACCAGAAGTGGCGCTGTGGTTCAAGGGGTAGGATGGTAGCCTTGAGCTCCAGAGCTCAGGGGCAGCACCCAGGCCTAAGAGTTCACCCCCCACAACCAACAAAAAAAAAGGGAAGTGTAGGAAGTGTTGTGCAAAGCAAGCATTAACACATCTGATAGGAAAGGAATGGAGAGAGACTTGGGTGTGGGGGGTCGTGGGTGGCTCCATGCCTGCTGATCAAAGAGAATGGCCTGGGAGCAAGGGGATGGCTCAAGTAGTGGAGCACCCTGGCCTTGAGGGGGAAAGCTAAGCAGAAGTGTGAGGCCTTGAGTTCTAGCCCCAGAGAGGGGGGAGAGGAAAGGAGGGGGAGGGAAAGAGGGAGAGGGAAGAGGGGAGGAGGAGGGAGGGGGAGGAAAAGGGAGGTGGAGAGGGGGCAATCCAGCATGGGGTACCCTAAAAAAAGATCAAGACTATGAAAGGAAATGAATCACACAGCTGCCCCCCACTTCTCTAGGAAGGAAACCCAGGCCTGGCTGGGCCTGAAGCCTTGTGACCAGCTGGACATCTGTGTCACTTTCTTTCCTGTGCCCTAAGGCAGCCCAGTGCCACAGCATTAAGGATAGAATTCAAGGGCTCCCTGCACTGGGCATTGCCCTACCACCAAGCTAACCCCAGCTCCAAACCCTTTTCTTCCCCCTCCTGGAAAGGGAGCAGGGGAGAGAAAAGGGAAGCAAGGATATTTTCAGATCAGCTCCCTTGACTGAGACTGGCATTCACATGGTACAGGATTTAGAGTAAAATTAGTCACTACATTATTTATCTTGTGTGTGTGTGTGTGTGTGTGTGTGTGTGTGTGTGTGTGTGTGTGTGTGTGTGTGTGCTGGCACTGCGGCTTGAACTCTACCACTTGCCTCAGCTTCCCTTCCAGCTTTCTGATGGTTTAGTGGAAATAGAATCTTACCGACTAAGCCAGGCACCGGCTCACATCTATAATCCTAGCTCCTCAAGAGGCTGATGTCTGAGTATCATGGTTCAAAGTCAGCCCAGCAGCAAAGTCCATGAGACTCTCATCTCCGACTAGCCACCTAAAAAGCTAGAAATGCAACGGAGCTCAAAGTGGTAGCCTTGAGCAAAAAAAGCCCAGGGTCAGTGTCCAGGCCCTGAGTTTAAGCTCTGTGACTGGCATCTAAAATTTAAAAACCACAAGCGATTCGCAGACTGTCCTGCCTGGGCTGGCTTTGAACCTTGATCCTCAGATCTCAGCTTTCCGAGTAGCTAAGATCACAGGCGTGAGCCACTGGCTCCTGACTGACCCTAGTTTTCAAAAGAAGGAAGTCCTCTCCTGCAGCTTGCTAGCCGGCTGGACCTGGAGCACATTCTGATAAGTGGCCTGGCCTGCTGCTTATCTCATTCCCCAGAGCGCATGAAATCCGTCAGCCTCGGTACAATGTGCACTGTGGTTGCCAAGGGCCGTAGGAGAAGCTAAAGGGCGAGTTGGTGATGGGTACAAAGTGTGGGTTCTATAGGATCAGCAGACTCCAAGGAGCTTGTGGGGACCCTAATCAACCCCCCAACAGCCTGTGCTGGAAACCTGCGAAGGTGGATTTCAGATGTCATCACCTCTTGTCGGTCACCACTTCACAAAGTATATGGATATGAAAACATCACTTAACAAACCTTAGAAATGGGCCAGGTGAGGTGGCTCACGCCTGTCATCCCAGCTACTCAGGAGGCTGAGATCTGTGGATCACAGCTCAAAGCCAGCCCGGGCAGGAATGTCCGTGAGACTCCTATCTCCAAATGACCACCAGAAAAGCCGGAAGTGGCACTGGGGCTCAAGCGGTAGAAGTGCTAGCCTTGAGCTGAAGAGCTCAAGGACAGTGCTCAGGCCCAGAGTTCAAGGCCCACGACCAACAAAAGAAAAGAAAAGTAATAGCTAGACACAGGCTGGGATGCAGCTCTGTGGCAAAGCACTTATCTCACAAGTGTGGTGTCCTGGGTTTGATCCCCAGTACAAAAAAAAAAAGGACAAAATACATATATAACTTATATATTAAAACAAACTGGTAGGCTGTTCTCTGAGAAGCTGGCTTGACGCTTTGTCTCTAAGATCTTTCTTAATTTTCTTTTATGCCTGTGTTAGAGCTTGAACTCAGGGCTTGGGAGCTGTTCCTTAGTATTTGGCGCAAGGCTGGCACTCTACCACTGAGCCACATCTCCACGTCTGGCATTCTGCTGGTTAACTGGAGAGAAGAGTTTCACGGACTTTCCTCTCCTGCCTGGCTTTGAGTCGTGATCCTCAGAGCTCTACCTCCAGAGTTGCTGGGATGACAGGCGTGAGCCACCCAGCGCTGTGGCTGGGTTTCCCTTCTCTTTTTCAACCTACCAGCAGAATTCCTGGGTCATTTAATGATTACCGAACTTCTCCAGTGCAGCCACACCATTTGCCTTTCCTCCACCCATGGCACAGCATGCTGGTCTCCTCCACATCCTTGCCAGTGCCAGACCTGGCTTCTTGAATCTGACCATCCCAGGGTGTGTGTGGTATGGCTTCTCCTTTCTACAAGACCCCACTGTAACAGCCAGCACCCCCTCACCCTGCCCCCCATCTGTTGTTGGCCACCCTGTGCAGGCACCTACCAATATCCTCACTTCCCTTTTGTCACTGACAGAGGGTTTTTTTTTTTCATGGGTTATGGGGCTTGGAACTGGGCCTGGGCACTGTCCCTGAGCTCTTCAGCTCAAGGTTACCATCCTACCCTTCAGCCAAGCCCCACTTCCCATTTTCTAAAAGTTAATTTGAGATAAGAGTCTCAGGTTCTTTTGTCCTGGCTGGCTGTGAACCTGGATCCTCAGATCTCAGTCTTCTGAATAGCTGGGATTACAGGTGTGAGCCACCACACCCAAGGATTTTTTTTTTAGGCATCCTTCTCTCTACCCTCCTGGAGTGCAAAGCTCAGGCAAAGAAAGCCCCATTCATCCTGTGGCTCTGACCCTGACTTGTCTGACTTTCTGAAGCCCAGCTACTTCAATCCTATTCCAAATGCAAGGTTTGGAGCTTCTTCCCTGCCCCAGGACCTATGCATGTACCTTTCCTGTGTCCAGAGCATCTTCTTCCCTCCCCTTCAGTGTCTCTCCACTAGGATTCAGCTCAAATGTCACTTCCCAGATCCCCATGCCTTTTCCTCAAGGCATTTAATTCCTTTTTGTGTTAATTACTAACCTATTGTTTCTGTCTCCCCCAGTGGACAATGATCTGCTTATAGTCACAAGCTCTGCTCACAGTGGCTGTAGTCAGGGGTCCTTGGCTGGAATCCTTCCAAGGTGACAGGGAGGGGGATCCAAGTACCCAGCAGAGCCCCAGGCTGTGGGCTGAGCCCCTGGGCACAGCCAGCTCTGTTCCTGGGTCCACTAATGGTCAAACCCCATCCCACCCCAAAGACTTGGGTCTCGGCCCGAGTCCAGCCCCAGTGGAGAAGAGGGGGCACGTGGCCCGGTGAATCAAGCAAGTGTGTGTGTGTGTGTGTGTGTGTGTGTGTGTGTGCGCGTGTGTATGCATGTGTATGTATGTATGCGTGTGTGTGTGCGTGTGTATGTGTGTGTATGCATGTGTATATGTGTGCATATGCGTGTGTGTATGTGTGTATATGCGTGTGTGTATGTGTGTATGCACGTGTGTGTATGTGTATGTGTGTGTATGCGTGTGTGTATGGTGTGTGTATGTGTGTGTATGCGTATGTGTATGTGTGTATGTGTATGCGTGTGTGTATGTGTGTGTGCGTGTGTATGTGTGTGTGCGTGTGTATGCGTGTGTGTATGCGTGTGTGCGTGTGTGTGTGTGTATGTGTATGTGTGTATGCATGTGTGTATGCGTGTGTGTATATGCGTGTGTATGCGTGTGCGTATGCGTGTGTGTATGCGTGTGTATGCGTGTGTGTATGTGTATGCGTGTGTATGTGTGTGTGTATGTGTGTATGCGTGTGTGTATGTGTGTGTGCGTGTGTGTATGCGTGTGTGTATGTGTATGCGTGTATGTATGTGTGTGTATGCGTGTATGTATGTGTATGTGTGTGTATGTGTGTGTGCGTGTATGTGTGTATGTGTATGCGTGTGTGCGTGCATGTGTGTATGCGTGTGTGTATGTGTGTGTGTGTATGCGTGTGTGTGTGTGTGTGTGTGTGTGCGTGTGTGTACTCAGGCTGTGGGCACGGAATCTGAGCTTTTCCATTCAAGGCTGGTGCTCCAGCGTGAGCCACAGTTCCGCTTCTGGCATTTTTGGTGTTTCCTTGGAGATAAGACTCACAGACTTTCCTGCCTGAGCTGGCTTTGAACCGCAGTGCTCCGATCTCAGCCTCCTGATTATCTGAGCTTACAGGCATGAGCCGCCCGAGCCCAGCTGTGAATTTCTTCTTTTTCTTAAACTTGGCCTTGAGTCGCTGCCTGCGTCACAGGAGTCCCTGTGAAAGAGTCCCCACAGACCTAGAGTTAAACATTCCCACCTTAGCTTCTGCCTGTTAGTACAAAAGTCCAGAGGAATTTAGCTTCAGGGTTCTGTCTTTGGACTTGGGGCAGGGAGGGGTGGGTGTGTGAGACGAGGCTTGAGCTCAGGACATGGCTCCAAGCCAGCCCTGGGTAAGAAGGTGACAGAAGCCACATGGGTGCGGCTTTCCTGATGTAAACACACAGCCAGTGCTGCTGTGAGCTGGCTGCAGTGGCGCCTGCTGCTGTCAGGAGGCTGAGGGAGGGAAAGCTCACCTGAGAAGGATCCTGCAATGCCAGTGGAACAAGTCCTTTCTCTCCTGGAAGTGAGGAGGGGAGGCTGGGGAGGCTCACGGTGTCCCAGACCACAGAGGCCTAGTCGGAGACCCAGGCCCTCTAGGCGGCCGCTGACCCTCGCCCCATTTCTCCGGCAGAGGCTCACGCTTGTGCTGGCCATCGCCACGCTGATATCAGCCTTTGGCTCCTCCTTCCAGTATGGGTACAACGTGTCTGCTGTGAACTCGCCATCAGAGGTACGTCGTTGTGCAGAGCAGTTCACTGTGCAGAGCAGGGCTCTGCTCCTGAATGAACAGAAGGGGGCTTGGGAGCCTCTAGAGAGGACCCCCACAAAGGCCCTGGATGGAGGGGCATGTGGAGGCGCCCTCCCATACCGCCAGGCCACAGAGCTAGGCAGACCCATCCCAGCCTCCACCCATCACAGTATGCAGACACAGGCTCTACTGGGCCTCCTCGGACCAGGCTAAGCCAGGGCACAAGCGCACCCCACCACTGTACTCCTAGCTACTCAGGAGGCTGAGATCACATGATCCTGGTTCAAAACCAGCCAGGGCAGAAAAGTCTCTTCATCTCCTAGGAACCACCAAAAAGCCGAAAGAGGAGACATGGCTCAAGTGGTAGACCACTAGCCTTGAGCAAAAGAGTTCAAGCCCCAGGGTGGCTGGCCTTCCTTCCCCATGGGTCCGAGACCAATTTGCTGGTCCAAAACCTATCCTGCCCACTCCCTACTCGAGGACTGTGAGCCTGGCACGAGCCACGGGGCACTGACAACTTGCACTGCGCTTTCTGCAAGAGCAGATGAGCTGATTCTTGTGTGTGTGCTCTCTGCACCCCAGATCATGAAGCAGTTTTACAACAACACCTTCAATGAGAGGACGGGGGAGTTCATGGATGAATACTCCTTGACCCTCCTGTGGTCAGTCACCGTGTCCATGTTCCCCTTTGGGGGCTTCGTCGGGTCCCTTTTGGTCGGCCCTCTGGTGAACAAATTCGGCAGGTAAGGGTCGGGAGTTGGGTTTTTCTCTCAGTGCTCGGACTTCACCACAGGGCCTGCAGCTTGCTTGGCTTGTCTGGGCAGCAGCTGCTCCACTACTTCTTTGAGGTTAGCGTTTCTCTAACTTTTCTGTCCAAGCTGGCTTTGAACTATGATCCTCTGGATTGAAGCCTCTTCAGCGGCAAGAATGACAGGCATGGCCACCAATGCCCAGTGGAAAGGGAACTTGTTGGTTTTTTTCCTGCCAGTCCCGGGCTTGAGCTCAGGGCCTGAGCACTGTCCTTGGGCTTTCTCAAGGTTAGAGCTCCACCACTTGAGCCTCAGCACCTCTTCCAGCTTTTTCTATGTATGTGGTACTGAGGAATCAAACCCTGGTCTTCATGCATGCTGGGCAAGCACTCTACCACTGAGCCAAACTCTGTGCCCAAGGGGAACTTTTAATTTCCTGAAATTCACAGACTGTAGCATCAGTTCTGAAGTATCGTCTAAACCTAAAATCTTTATTATAAGACGAGGTTAATAATCACTATAGTTTTTGTTGTTTTTTTTTCCATTGTGGTTATAGAAAAAAACAGAGCAGATCTTGTCATATGGTAGCTCACACCTGCAATTCTAGCTACTCAGAAGACTGAGACCCTCAGATCTCCGTGCAAAGCCAGACTGGACAAGAGAGTCTGTGAGACTCCTGTCTCCACTTAAGTATCAAGAAGCCAGAAATACCCAGGCACTGGTGGCTCAGGCCTGTCACCTTAGCTACTCGGGAGGCTGAGATCTGAGGAGCACAGTTCAAAGCCAGCCCAGGCAGGAAAGTCTGTGAGACGCTTATCTCCAATAACCTGAGTACACAACAGCTGGAAGTGACGCTGTGGTTCAAGTGGCAGAATGCTAGTCTTGAGCACAGTGAAGCTCAGAAACAGCACTGAGGCCTTGAGTTCAAGCCCCAGGGATGAGTGGTGGGGGGAATAAAATGCAAAAAGCCAGAAATGGGGGTAAGGCTCAAGTGGTAGAGACCAAGAGTGTAAGGCTGAGGCACAAAAATATCAAATGGAATCAGTCAATCATCAACCCATGATGAAGGGAAGAATCATTAATCCACACTAACCACCACTTTTTTCCTCTGCAGAAAAGGAGCCTTGCTGTTCAACAACATATTTTCCGTGGTGCCTGCGCTGCTGATGGGCTGCAGTGAAGTGGCCCGGTCGTACGAGCTCATCATCGTCTCCAGGCTTCTTGTGGGAATATGTGCAGGTGCGCCCCGGGCTGTCTGTCCTTCTGCCATTTGGAACATCAAGGGTTCTAAACCAGCTGGGGCTCTGAAGTTTAGAGACCCAAACAGACCCTAAGTAGGTTCTTTAAAATGTTCTGTTTTCGTCCGGGCGTGGTAGCCGAAATGCTAGCTACCCAGGAGGCTGAGATCTGAGGGTTGAGGTTCAAAGCCAGCTGGGGCACTAAAGTCCACGAGACTCTTATCTCAGGTTAATCACAAGAAAACAGGAAGTAGCCCTGTGACTCAAGGGTAGGGTGGTAGCCTTGAGCTGAAGAGCTCAGAAACAGCGCCCAAACCCAGAGTTCAAGGCCCACAACTGACTCAGGGCCATGAATCTGGCCTAGCAAAAAAGTGATTGCCTAGCATGCATGAAGCCCTGGGTTTGATTCCTCAATACCATATACGCAGAAAAAGCCAGAAGTGGTGCTATGGCTCCAGTGGTATAGCTCTAGCCTTAAACAAAAGAAAGAAGCTTAAAGACAGTGCTTAAGACTGAGTTCAAGCCCTAGGACTGGCAAAAAAAAAAAAAAGGTTCTGGAGGCCCATATAATCCTTTGGGGAAGACTATCCTGAAATATTTCCTTTCTTTCTATAATTCGGGTGTGTGTGCATGTGCCAGTACTGAGACTTGAACTTGGGATCTTGCACCCTTGCTTAGCTCTCCCCCTCAAGCCACAACTCCACTTCCAGCTTTTTTGTGGTGACTTGGGGATAAGAATCTCACCAATTTCCCTACCCAGGCTGGCTTTGAATCAGGATCCTCAGATCTCAGCCTTCTGAGTAGTTAAGATGATAGGCGTGAGCCAGTGCCTGGCCTGGCTTCTTTTTCCTGAAAGTTTGAAGGACTGAAAATAAAAGACCTGTATGGTAGGGGGAGTGCTTTCTCTGCTTCTCTCCAGAGGAAATTCTCCATGCCAGGATGCTGTTCCCTAATTGTGCTTTAATTTCAACCCTCCTCCCCCAGGTGTGTCTTCCAATGTGGTCCCTATGTACTTAGGAGAGCTGGCCCCTAAAAACTTAAGGGGGGCTCTTGGGGTGGTGCCCCAGCTCTTCATCACCATCGGCATCCTTGTGGCTCAGCTGGTTGGTCTTCGGAGTGCTCTAGCAAATGAGACGGGTGAGTCCGAGCCTTCCCTCTCCTCCCCTCCCTTCCACAGGACAGGACACTTCCTTGGGCGGCTTGCTTCTATCTGTGGGGCAGCTGCCTTGTCTCAGCGCTGCTAAAGAGCAAGCTTGTGTGACAGAGTCCCTTAGGAAATGGAGAGATGGCTGCTGAAGGGGAAAGGCCTGTGCCATGCTGTCCACAGAGTCCTGCACATAGCTATGACAGCCACCAGCGTGCAGGGGACTGGGCTTGGGGCTTCCTGGAGCACTGTCCCAGGCACTGCTGCATCACCTGTCCAAGGCTGAGTGACCATCTCATTTCACACACCAGAAAGGAAGTTACCAGGCTCATGCCTGGAATCCTAGCTACTCGGGAGGCTGCAATCTAAGGACCAGGATTCGAAGCCAGCCCCAGCAAGAAAGTCTGTGAGACTCTTATTCCAATTAACCACCTAAAAGGTGGAAGTGGAGTTATGGGTGGAGTGGTAGAGTGCCAGCTTTGTGTGACAAAGCCAGGGGACAGAGCCCAGGCCCTGAGTTCAAGCCCCACTGCTGGCATGCACGAGCACACACACACACACACACACACACACAGAAGTCATTGGTTGTCAGAAGCTTACAGCCTTAAGTTAGGTGCAATGAATCCATCCATGATGGAGAGCTGCCACTCCAGCCTGTCTCCTCTTTGCCCTCTACCTACACAGTGATATGAGTCACAGCAAATGGAAAACGAGAAATCAAACACCTATGTGATCATCTACCAGGTCCAGAAAGAGTCCCCTCAGCCCTTCCCGGGCCCCTTAATCATGCCCTTTTCACCTGAGGTGAAAGCCACCAGCCACAGTCCTCTGCCCCTCCCCCCGTTATTTATTATTCTTTTTTGGCACTGTCTTTGAGTTGGTTTTGCTCAAGGCTGACACTCTACCCTCTGAGCCACCGCTCTGCTGACTTTTCTGGTGGTTCACTGGAGGTAAGAGTCGCAGACTTTCCTGCTTGGGCTGGCTTTGAATCAGGATCCTCGGATCTCAGCCCCCAGAGTAGCTAAGATGACATAGGAACAACCAGTGCTTGGCTATAGTCACCTTTTCCAGCCTCACTGCCTTGGTGATGACAATGTTAATGTCCCCTGTGCCTGAACTTGGTTTAAGGATGTCACTTTGAATAGCTTGTTACATTCTGCCTACGACACAGCTGGCTTCATTGTCATTGCTGGGTGACATTCCATTTTGTGAATACACCACAGCCGATGCGTCCTTCTTCTGTATCAGTTCTGCAGCTTGAGCTCGGGGCCTGGGCGCTGTCTCTGAGCTCTTTTGCTCGAGTCTAGCACTCTACCACTTTGAGCCACGGCTCCATTTCCAGTTTTCTGGTGGTTAATTGGAAATAAGAGTCTCACGTTGGGGCTGGGAGTGTAGCCTAGTGGTAGAATGCTCCTCTAACAGGCATGAGGCCCTGGGTTTGATTCTTCAGTACCAGATACACAGAAAAAAGCTGGAAGTGGTGTTGTGGCTCAAGTGGCAGAGCACTAACCTTGAGAAAGCCCAAGGATAGTGCCCAGATCCAAAGCCCCAGGACTGGGTAGGCTGGCTTTGAACCTCAATCCTCAGCTTCCTGAGAGGCTAGAATTACAGGCATGAGCCACCGGCCTACAACCAGGTTTTGTTTGTATAGTCAGAGCTTCTCTGGCCACTCAGGTGTCCTGGAAGTCCAGATGCAAGCTTCCGAGCATAAGAGGGGTGGATGAGCAAGCCAGTGGAGAGAGTATTCCCTGGGCCCCTGGGCTGGGAGGACACTGCATGCCCGTACAATAACATGGAGACTTCCCAATCGTCCATGTTGCCACCAGCACTTGGAGTTGCTGGACTTTTCCGTTTTGTCCACCTGTAGCAGCACTCTGGTCCTTCACCCCTCAGTGTCTGCTGAGAAAAGGTCATCTCAGCCGGGCACCAGGGCTCACGCCTGCCATTCTAGCTACTCAGAGGTTCAGATCTGAGGCCGGTTCAAGGCTAACTAAGGTCTCCAAGATATTCTTTGTTGTTGTTTTTCTGTGGATCACAGGGCTTGAACTTGGCCTGGGCGCTGTCTCTGAGCTCTTCAGCTCAAGGATACCTCCTTATCCTCCAGCCAAGCCCTACTTCCCGTTGACTAGAGGATACTTGGAGATAAGCATCTCAGGCCCTTTTGTGTCTGGGCTGGCTTTGAACCTTGATCTTCAGATCTCAGCCTCCTGAGTAACTAGGATGACATACGTGAGCCACCGTGCCTGGCTCCAAGATATCCTTTTTTTCTTTTTCTTTTTTCTCATATTTTTTATTTTTTATTATAATTAATATAAGGGTTACATTATATTCACCAGATAGGAGGTGCATTACTTCACATACATTGATACACTTTCTCATGTCTTGGTCCCCATTTCCCTCCCCCCCAATTTCAAATAACCAAATACACATATATACAATATATCAGAAAACCAGGTGAGGGCTGGGAGTTTGGCCTAGTGGTAGAGTGCTTGCCTAGCCTGCACGAAGACCCGGGTTCAATTTCTCAGTACCACATACATAGAAAAAAGCCAGAAGTGGTGCTGAGGCTCAAGTGGTAGAGCTCTAGCCTTGAGAAAGCCCAGGGACAGTGCTCAGACCCTGAGCCCAAGCCCAGGACTGGCAAAAAAAAAAAAAAAAAGAAAACCAGGTGAACTATTGTAATATGAGATAACCAAGGGACAGCAAAAGAGATGAGAGATAACATAGTACATTAAAAATAACAATCACTCATTGTATTGCTTTTGTTTCTATATCCTGGAGGTCCTTTCATTTAGTGTCATTCTATATGGCCTTAAGTATCTAGGTTTATTCAATTGTAAATCTCTGCTAGGAGAGCCCAAGGTTTCTACTGATTATGACAAATGAGGGAAACCATTGAGCCTATGTTCTTTTGAGTCCGGCTTACTTCACTTAATATGATTTTTTTCTAAGTCTTTCCATTTCCTTACAAATGGAGCAATGTCATTCTTTCTGACAGCAGCATAGAATTCCATTGTGTATAAATACCACATCTTGTTGATCTACTCATCAACCGAGGGGCATCTGGGTTGGTTCCATATCTTTGCTATGGTAAACAGTGCTGCAATGAACATCGTTGTGCTAGTGGGTTTAGTATGTCCTTGTTTCTGGATGATTGGGTAAATGCCAAGTAGTGGAATTGCTGGGTCATGGGGGAGTTCTATGTTTAGTCTTTTGAGGAACTGCCATACTGCTTTCCATAGTGGTTGAACGAGTTTGCACTCCCACCAACAGTGTAGTAGTGATCCCTCCTGGCCACATCCTCTCCAGCATCTGTTATTATTTGTTTTCCTGATCCTGGCCATTCTAACAGGAGTGAGGTGGAATCTTAGAGTTGTTTTGATTCGCATTTCTTTTATGGCCAGAGATGTCGAGCATTTCTTCATGTGTCTGTAGGCCATTCTTGTTTCTTCTTCAGAGAAGACTCTCTTTAAGTCTTTGGCCCATCTTTTAATGGGATGGTTGTTTCTTTGATGACTCCAAGATATTCTTATCTTCAACTGACCACCAAAAGCCAGAAATGGAGCTGTGGCTCAAGTGGTAGAGTACCAGACTTAAGCACAAAAGCTCAGGGACAGCATCTAGTCCCTGAGTTCAAGCCCTAGGACCAGCACATACATACTGCATCTCTCAGTGCCTGCAGCAGGTAGAGTGCCTTGGAGGGCTGGGGTAGACTCCCAGGCTGGCCAGGTCAGGAGGCCCCCGTGACAGCAGCGCCTTGCTTGCAGGCTGGCCCATCCTGCTGGCGCTAACTGGGATCCCAGCGGTGCTGCAGCTCCTTATCCTGCCCTTCTTCCCGGAGAGCCCCCGCTACCTGCTCATCCAGAAGAAGGACAGCGACGCTGCCAGGAAGGGTAAGTTCTGCCCAGGGGCGTGCTCCCCCCCACCCTGCCTGCAGCAGCTGGGGCTAATGCTCCCTTCCTGCCAGCCCTGCAGAAGCTGCGTGGCTGGGACGACGTGGACACAGAGATGTTGGAGATCCAGCAGGAGGACGAGGCGGAGAAGGCCGAGGGCTTCATCTCCGTGTGGAAGCTGTTCCTCCTGCGCCCCCTGCGCTGGCAGCTCATCTCCATCATTGTTCTCATGGGCGGCCAGCAGCTGTCCGGAGTGAACGCGGTGCGGGGACGGCCCATGGGCCTGGGGACAGAAGGCCTGGCCTGGGTGTCAATGCCCACCAGTCTGGGGGCCCGGCCTGTCTTGGAGGCCCCCACCCCCCAAGCCCTGCATCTGCCTTGCCCTCCAGATCTACTACTATGCAGACCAGATCTACCTGAGCGCCGGCGTGGCCAGCAATGACGTGCAGTATGTGACGGCCGGCACGGGGGCGGTCAACGTGGTCATGACCATTGTCACAGTGAGTGACAGGCGCCCAGGCAGGAGGGATGGCGCGACAGTGGGAAGAGCCCCACTGAGGAGGGCGGGCTATGCCCTGAGCAGCTGAAAAGATGACCAGCCTCAACGGGGAGAAGGCCTGGCCCGCAATAGAAGCCCACCCCGCTCTGGGAGCTCCCGCCCAGGAGGGGTGCTGGTGCTGCCTCTTAGGTCCAGGGCCACCAAACATGATGGAAATGGTGGGTCCCTTCCTTGGTGGGGCACCTGTGGTCCTGTGTGTGCCCACTGTTCATGGCTCCTTACCAGGCTGGTACCCTAGTGGGGCCCAGCCACCCCGTGGGACACCGGCCTCTGTGCCCAATCTCAGGTTCACCCCCAGATCCGGCCTTCTACTGTCACAGAGGGCCCAAGATTAAAACACACACCAGATTTAAGAGTCCCAGCCAAGAGCAAGGCCACTGGGGCCCAGAGACTACAGCCAGGCCTCCCACAGTCCACTCAGGAGCACATGCTATGGGCACAAACAAGCAACCGCAAGCAAACCTGTCAGCACACAGCCCCTGAGGGGGAAGGAGAGCTTTCCCATGGGGCCCCTGGCCCCTGAGCCACCCGGTCCTCCACATCCTTCTCTACCAGGTGTTTGTTGTGGAGCTCTGGGGACGGCGGCTCCTGCTCCTCCTGGGCTTCTCCATCTGCCTCTCAGCCTGCGTGGTGATAACCATCGCGCTGGCGCTGCAGGTAAGGAAGATGTCGGGTCCTTGGTCCCCGGTCCCCCTCTACTAGTAGGGGGATGGGGAAAAACACACCCCAACCAGGCCAAGCCGCGAGAGGAAGGGGCCCAATGCCCTCCCTCACCCAGCCTTCTTACCCCAGAGAACGAACAGAGCCGCCATGCAGCTTCATCAAGGCAGGAAGAGCTCTCTCTCTCTCTCTCTTTGTTCCCTAAATCCCTCCTCCTTATATTGGGTGAGGGAACCTATCAGTATATAAGATGGACAGGACAAAGAGATCCACGTGTTTTATCCCTACTACAAGCCTCAGCAGAAAGTTATTAGACATGGTGTTACTTGGCCCCCAACAGAAGAGACCCATGCCAAGCCCACCAGAGAGGAAGAGGCATCAGAATGAAATGGTTGGCCTGGGAGGGGGCTCACACCTGTAATCCTAGCTACTCAGGAGGCTGAGATCTGAGGATCAAGGTTCAAAGCCAGCGTGGGCATAAAAGAACCTGAGACTCTTAGGGCGGTAGCCTTGAGCTGAAGAGTTCAGGGACAACACCAAAGTGCAGGGGTAGAGCAGTAGCCTTGAGCTCCAGAGTTCAGGGCCAGGGCCAGGCTGAGTTCAACCCCCATAAGCCACACACAAAAATAAAGAAAAGAAAAGGAAATATTTTTAGCAAACCCCACTCACCCACCACCTGTACTGACTTCCCTGAATTCACTGAGGTGGCTTCTGAGACAGCCAGGTGCCCTCCCCTGCCCCTCGGGGTCCAGACCCCTCAGCTGCCCATCCTAGCTGGCCTTTGCTTTGCCAGGTGCTAACTCCCTGTCTCTGCCCGCAGGACCAGGTCTCCTGGATGCCGTACATCAGTATCACCTGCGTTATCGTCTATGTCATCGGCCACGCCGTCGGGCCTAGTATGTGTCCCCAGTCCTCTCTCATGGCCTCAGTGTCCTGGAAACTTATAGTATAAGCTTCTTCGAGAGGATCCAGGCAGGGCAGATGCAGCTCCATTGTGGCCTCACCCCTCCCCCTGTCATCCAGGTCAGGGACAGTCATGAGCTATGCAGGCTAAAACCACTGAGGTCTGAGATCAGGAGCATGAGCCTGACAAGGGGCCATGCCCACTACACAGGGTGTCACCACACCAGGATGCCTGGCGTCCTTGTCACCTGCCACATGCCTCCTCTCCTTGATGCCCAGTACACCCTGGGGACTGGCAGAGGCCCCATATGCCCAGGGACTCTAGGACATTTTATGGCCTCCTTCCTCTTCCTCTCTTTCCCCCCTCCTCCCATCCTTCTCTCCCCCAGGTCCCATCCCTGCTCTGTACATCACTGAGATCTTCCTGCAGTCCTCTCGGCCTGCTGCCTACATGGTGGGAGGCAGCGTCCACTGGCTCTCCAACTTCACCGTGGGCCTGATCTTTCCATTCATTCAAGTGAGTGGGACCTGGGGCCCCAGGGTCACCCCGATCCCCAAGCTACAAAGCAAGAACCTCCCAGCAGTCCACGCGGCCCCCACCCTCCTCAGCAGCCCTTCCTCCCACAGATAGGGCTCGGCCCCTACAGCTTCATCATCTTCGCCGTCATTTGTCTCCTCACCACCATCTACATCTCCCTGGTTGTTCCCGAGACCAAGGGCCGGTCGTTCATTGAGATCAACCAGATCTTTGCCAAGAAGAACAAGGTGTCGGATGTCCACCTGGAGAAGGAGGAGCTGAAGGACCTTCCTCTTCCCACCGCTTTGTAGGAGCGAGGCCGGGTCAGCTGCCTCCTGGGACCGGGGTTCTAGGTGTCTGGACATCAGGTGTGAAACAGGTCCAGCCAGAATGCAGGCCGGGCCTTCTCACAGCCTCCAGCCTTCCCGGACTCACACGGACAGTGCCCTCATCCCTGCTGGGTTGGCCGCTGCAGGACTTCCGGCAACACAGCTTCTCTAACAGAAACGATTTCTGCAGGACCAGATGGGAGACCCCTAAATCATGCCAGGAAAACACCCTTGTGGCACTCATGGCTTCGGGGCCACCAGTGTTTTCCCAGAGCTGGATTCGTCAGACACCTGACATTCAAATGTGTGGTGTTGGGCATTGCCAAAGCTGGAGGACCCCGGGCAGACGTGAACTGAGTCTCAATTATTAACCCGAAATTATGGTGGGAAATGGAACTGCTGTGTGCTGTCAATAAAACACATGTGTTCACCTTTCACCAGATGAGCCCGTTCTGTGAGCAGGGCCCGGCACGAGGGCTGCAGTCCTGCACCTTGGGGTCCCTGGACGACCCTGGCCACCAGCTCCTGAGGGCGGGGGCTAGTGTAGAAGCCAAGCCCAGATTTTCTGTGCTGAAAACAGACAGCTGCGAAGTGGAGTAGCGTTCTTTGGGATTGGGGAAGGCTATATGTCTGCAGAGGCATAATGGACGCTTCATAAGGGATATGAAGGTGAGGAGGTAGGAAGGAAGGAAAGAAGGAAGGGAGGGAGGGAGGGGAAGGTGCCTGCACCAACATGGCAGAACTGAAGCCTTCTTTGAGCTGTGTGAGTGTGCTTGTGGGGTGGTGGTGGTGTATGGGTGTGGGTGTGGGGTTGGATGGATGGGTGGATGGCATGTGGGAAGAGCCTCAAGGTGGGGAAGGACAGCGCTGGGTGGCCTGCAGCCCTGTGTGCCATCTTTTCTTGGGGTTAGGGTGGCAGAGGCCAGGGTCCCGGGGTCAATGGCGGAAGTGAAGGTGGGTGTTGGGAGTGTGAAATGGGATCCCGCTGGCAGGAGAAGTAGGGCCCAGAGCCAGTTCATAGAGCATGGCTTGCCCTTGACTGCAGCCAGCTGCAATGGGAAAGGACACGGAAGCTGCAGATGGAGCCTGTCACAAGGCAGGAGGCTGGAACCCACGGCTCATGACCGTCATCCTAGCTACTCAGGAGGCTGAGATCTGAGGATCACGGTTCAAAGCCAGCTAGCACAAGAAAAGCCATTCATTTCCAATTAACCAGCAAAAACCAGAAGTGGAGCTGGGTATCGTGTGGTAGAGTGCCAGCCTTGAGCAAAACAGTCAAGTTTGAATCCTGGAACACACATTAAAAAAAGAAAAGCAGCACCTGGAACCACATTGGTGTAAGATTGGCCCAGGACTGCAAAGGCAGAGATCCATCTAGCTAGGAAAAACCAGGAACCCACAGAGAGGGCCAAGTGGCCTGAGATGTGCTGGAACCAGACAAGGAGAGGCCACTGGGCTTGATGGCTTGGCATCTTCAGAGTGCACAGTGTGAGGGCAGAGGGCAGGGGGTGAGGCTGGGGGCTGCCACATGGACAGGGAAGGACTGTCATCCCCTGTTCCATCCTTGTTCCCTGGACAGGGGTGTGTGTGTGTGTGTGTGACCACTGGTGTTACACATAAATTGATAAAGTCATGACAAATAGCCATAGATTGGAGCTTCGTAGTCAAAGAGGTTGTTTTGTTTTGTGGCAGTTCTGAGGCTTCAGTGTAGGACTTTGCATCTTTGCTTTGTGGTTTTGGGTTTGTTTGTTTTTTTTCAGTCAGGGCTCCACTCTACCACTTGAGCTGTACCTCCACTTCTGCCTTTTAGCTGATTAATTTTAAAGGTTAGCGTCTCCTGGATTTACCCGCCCAGGCTGTCTTCAATCCTTGCTCCTCAGATCTCAGTCTTTTGAAAGTAGCTAAGATTACTGGCACGAACCACCAGTGTCTAGCTCAAAAGGGTTTCTTTTTGACTTTCGAGCACTTCACCACTTGAGCCACATCTGCAGACAGTCAAAAGGTCCTTACTGATGGGAGATGTAACTGAAAGTCTGAGGACATCTTCAGCTATTCCTCACATTGAGCATAGACGAGGGGCAATGCCAGACTGCAGTGACAGGAAAGGAGGCTGGGGAGGATCGTGGTTCAAAGCCTGCCTGGGCATGAAAAGTCTATGAGAATCATCTCCAATTAAACACCAGAGAACTGGAAGTGGCACTGTAGTTCAGGCGTAGGGTGGTAGCCTTGAGCTGAAGAGCTCAGGGACAGTGCCCAGGCCCAAGTTCAAGCCCCGTGACCCAGCCAAAAAAAAAAAAAAAGCAAAAATACAGGACTTAACATGTGGTTCAAGTAGTTAAGTGCCAGCCTAGTGAGGAAGCTGAGGTAGTATAAGATTCTGACTTCAAACCTACTATAAACCCATAACAAAACAAGCCAAAAAAAAAGCCCTGTGGTTCACCTGTCATTTACAAAAAGATGAGGAAAAGACTTTTGAAAAGCAAAGCAATTTATTGTCTTTGGGTGCTTTTCATGCCAGCCCTGGGGTTTTAATTCAGGGCCTGGGCACTGTCTCTTAGATGTTCTGTTCAAGACTCACACTCTACCATTTGAATCACAGCTCCACTTCCAGCTTTTGGGTGGTTAGTTGAAGATAAGAGGCTCACAGACTTTCCTGCATGGGCTGGCTTTGAACCACAATCCTCAGGTGGCCTCCAGGGGCTGGAAAAAGCAAGAAATGGGCTCCCAGGGCCTAGAGAGATTCTCAGCCTTCCTGACACCTGCGGTTAGCCTAGTGGTGGTTGTGCGGCTTATCCAGCCACAGCTGGTGTTGTTCCAAAGCCTCTGAGTCTGGTTGTTGTTACAACAGTAGCAAGAGAAAACTAAGAGATTGGCAGGGAGGGAGCAGCCAGATTGGGTTGGGTTTGTTTTTTGAGACTGTGTCTGTCTATGTAGCCCAGGCTGGCTGCACACTCAGGATCCTCCTTCTTCTGCTTCTGCAATTCCGGAATTACAGGTATGCACCACCATACTCAACCCTACAATGGATTTTGGTATGGGAAATTGGGGTGCTGTAATAACAGCTGCTAGGGAGCTGGGGTCAAACATGGATGTGGAGCACATGACCAAGGAAGCTGCCCCTCACGGCCAGGGCGCAAAGGAGGGGGAAAAAATGCTGCTACCCTGCCCTTCTCTGGTTGACTGGCCCTGGGCCCTGGGCTGTGGGCAGTGGGGCACTGGGTCATGCAGTGAGGGTGAGAATACCCAACAAAAAGTCCTACCTCGAGCCCCAGCCTAGGTTCTAGATGGGGTCTTTCTTTCTTTTCTTTCTTTCTTTTCTTTCTTTTCTTTCTTTCTTTCTCTTTCTTTCTTTCTTTCTTTCTTTCTTTCTTTCTTTCTTTCTTTCTTTCTTTCTTTCTTTCTTTCTTTCTTTCTTTCTTGTGGTCATGGAGTTTGAACTCTGGGCCTGGGCATTGTCCCTGAGCTCTTCAGGTCAAGGCTACTGCTCTACCACTTGAGCCATAGCGCCACTTCCAGTTGTCTGGTGCTTAATTGGAGATGATTCTCACAGACTTTCTGTGCCTGAGCTGGATTTGAACCATGATCCTCAGGTCCCTAACTAGCTAGGATTACAGGCGTGAACCACTGCACCCAGCTCAGGTAGGCTCATTTCTTAGAACTGCAAGAGGTGATTTCAAACCATGATTCTGCAATCTCAGCCTTCTGAGCAGCCAGGGTTACCACCATAGAACTCCAACCCTCAGCTGTGCCATCCAGGCCGGGACACTGATCCTCCAGCCAGCTCCCCCACCCTGTCCCTCACCAGGTGCTATGGAAATCCCTCCGCCCCAGGAACAGTTCTTATGGAAACCCCTACACCCCAAAGGACGGCCCCAGTCTGTGACCTTGAACTCATGTCCCCCAACAGCTCCAGCCCACCCTCAGTGCAGCCTTGGCTCTGCCTTTCAGTATGGCTACAACATTACCACGGTCAACATGCCATACAAGGTGGGCACACTGTAGGGCATGGGGGTGGAGGGATGCTGCTGGCTTCCTGGAGGGCTCCCCTGCCCCCACCCCCAGAGGAGCTGGGGCAGCCGCAGGCCTGTCATCCTTTCTTGGTGTAGCAGGAGGTTGCACGCACCTGAATTCCCCGCTAGGGTCTTAGTCCTCTACCCACTGCCCTGACCAGGCGCTGCCTGGACTCATGAGGATCACGGTTTGAAACCAGCTCAGGCTGAGAAGTCTTACCTTCAGGGAACCAGCAAAGAGCCAGAAGCAGAGTTGTGGGGCAGAGCTCCAGTTTTGAGTGAAAAATGACAGGATAAGGCCTTGAGTTCAAGTCCCCATACCTACACACACACACACACACACACACACACACACACACCAGCATTGCTCATTCCTAGCTAGTGTTTGTAGGTTTGGGGGGGCTCCTTTTGGTTTGGTTTGGTTTGGTTTTTGGGGGCTTGGACTCAGGGCTGAGCACTGTCCTTGGGCTTTCTCAAGGCTAGCGCTCTACCACTTGAGCCACAGCACCACTTCCAGCTTTTTTTCATGTATGTGGTACTGAGGAATGGAACCCAGGGCTTCATGCATGCTAGGCAAGCACTCTACCCTTAAGCCAAACTCCCTGCCCTGGCTTTTTTGTTGTTGGTGGTGGTCATCGGGTGTGGACTCTGTCCCTGAGCTCTTCAGCTCAATGCCACCACCCTACCCCTGGAGTCCCCACTTCCAGCCCCACTTCTTGTTTTCTAGTGGTTAATTGGAGATAAGAGTCTCTTGGTCTTTAGTGCCTGGGCTGGCTTTGAACCATGATCTTCAGATCTCAACCTCCTGAGCAGCTAGAATTACAGGCATGAGCCACAACACCCGGCTTTTTGTTTTTTTAAACCAAAAGAAGGCTCTTTAGAAATCTGCTCTAGCTGGGAGTGCAGTGGCTCATACCTGTAATCCCAGCTACTCAGGAGGCTGAGATTTGAGGATCAAGGTTCAAAGCCAGCCAGGGCACAAAAGGCCCTGAGACTCTTATCTCCAAGTAACCTCTAGAAAACGGGAAGTGGGGTTTGCCTCAAGCGTAGGGCAGCCTTGAGCTGAAGAGCTTAGGGACAGGGCCCAGGCCAGAGTTCAAGCCCCATGACCCACAAAAAGAAAGAAAGAAAGAAAGAAAGAAAGAAAGAAAGAAAGAAAGAAAGACCTGCTCGTCCTCTCTAGCTGAGAGCTTAGTAGGAAGGACTATAATAGTTGTTCATGACATTTATTAACATATGCTTGCATACATACATTAAATGTGATTTATATAAATGTCATGCATGAATATATGCAGCATACCTACATATACGCATGTGTGCATACATACAAGCATATTACGTTTGTACAAAGCAGAGGTGTTAGCAGTGGTGATAATTGTAAGAACACATACTGGTATAGCCCTGATAAAATCTCTGCTTTCTGGGTTTTGTTTCTTTTTTTTTTTTTTTTTGCCAATCCTGGGCTTGAGCTCAGGGCCTGAGCACTGTCCTTGGACTTTCTCAAGGCTAGAGCTCTACCACTTGAGCCTTAGCACCACTTCTGGCTTTTTTCTATGTATGTGGTACTGAGGAATTGAACCCGGGTCCTCATGCATGCTAGGCAAGCACTTTAACCACTAGGCCAAACTCCCACCCCTGGGTTTTGCTTCTTTTGTGTATTTGTGGTGTTGGTTTTCATTACTAGGTAGGGATCAAGCCCACAGCTTCACAAAGCCAGGCAAGCTCTTTCTAGCAAAACTACATTCCCACTCTTGTTATATAGCCAGGCCTCAAAATAGAAAACCTTTTCCCTTTTCCTTCCAAGGGCTGGGATTACAGGCATGAGCCAGCATGCCTACAACTAGTGTGTGACAGTGTGTGCTGCCGGGAATAGAATCCGGGGCCTAGAATATACTAGAAAAGCACTGAGCTACCTCATCTCCTCCCCCAACCAGGCCCTGGAGCATTTTTCTGAATCAAGCAATGTTTGTTTTATTAAAAATCAATGCTTTTTGGCAGGTGCTAGTGCTTCATGCCTATAATCCTAGCTACTCAGGAGAATGAGATCTGAGAATCTGCCAGCCGGGGCAGAAAAAGCCATGAGACTCTTCTCTCCAATTAGCTATCAGAAATACTGGAAGTGGAGCTTCGGCTCAAGTTTTACAATGCTAACCCTGAGGAAAAAAAAGGTAAAGGACAGTGCCACAGTACCATAAGTTCAAACCCCAAAACTGGCATGCACAGACACACACACACACAGTCCATTCTCATGGAAATATATATTTGCCTTTAACTCCCCTTTTGGCTGGATTTTTAGATATGATTTTCTTGAGTTATTTTTGCTAATCTATCATGAACAGCAATCCTCCTATTCATGCCTCCACATAGCTGGGATAAAAAATGGGTACCAAAGCCAGGCATGGTGGCTCACGCCTGTAATCCTAGCTACTCAGGAGGTATCTCAAGGGGCTGAGATATGAGGATCACGGTTCAAAGCCAGCCCGGGCACTAAAGACCAACAGACCCTTCTCTCTAATTAACCACTAGAAAACAGGAAGTGGGGCTGTGGCTCCAAGGGTAGGGTGGTATCCTTGAGCTGAAGAGCTCAGAGACAATGACCAGGCCTAGAGTTCAAGCCCCACATCTGACATCTGACAAAAAAAAAAAGTGGGTACCACCCTTCTCAGCTTATTGGTTAACACTGTTGGGTCACACTAACTCTTCATCCTGACTGGCCTTAAAGGTGGTCTTCTCAGTCTCGACCTCCCAAGCAGGTATGAGCCTCTAGACTCTGCCTGATGACTTTTTTTTTTTTTTTTTTTTTTTTTGCCGGTGCTGGGCTTAAGCTCAGAACCTGAGCACTGTCCTTGGACTTTCTCAAGGCTAGAACTCTAGCACTTGAGCTTCAGCACCACTTCTGGCTTTTTCTAAGTATGTGGTACCAAGGAATCGAACCCAGGTCTTCGTGCATGCTAGGCAAGCATTCTACCATTAGGCCAAACTCCCGGCCCTGCCCGATGACTTTTACAATGAATACTGAACTATTTTTGGTCCTAAAAAATATTAACTACTTTTGTTTATTTTCCATTACTTTTTTTGGGGGGAGAGGAGGGTTGGTTGTGAGGCTTGAACTCTGGGCCTGTGCACTGTCCCTGAGCTCTTCAGCTCAAGGCTAGTGCTCTACCACTTGAGCCACAGCACCACTTCTGGGGGTTAATTGGAGATAAGAATCTCACAGACTTTAGTGCCCTGGCTGGCTTTGAACCGTGATCCGCAGATCTCAGCCTCTTGAGATCAGCTAGGATTACAGATGTGACCCACAGATGTGTGCCCGGCTCTATTTTTCCATTATATCTCATCACAGGATGCTTTATTTTCTGCCCAGCTTTATTTTCTGCCAGCAGGGACTGGGCAGGCAACCTGGTATCCTGTGGTGTTTTCAGAGCCCTGCCCTGGGCATCCACTCCAGGCAGTCCTTACAACAGGATGCCACCCCACCTCTGACCGCACAGGGTAACAGGCTGTGAATGGGGCTGGGCCTTTCAGCTCTTGAAGTCATTTTAAAATGATACTACTTTGAGGAACATGGGACAGTCGTGAGCGAGACAACTGTGCCACTCCTGTGGTCTGCTCCGTGTCCGTGTTTCCTCTGGGAGGACCGCTGGGGTCGTTGATTGGTCATTGGCCTGGTGGAGAGGTGTGGCAGGTAAACAGAGTCACTGCCCACCCGTGAAATTCACGTCGGGGAAGGGAGATGGCGAGGCCCTGGCACTAAAAAGATCTGTAACCAGCCTCCATGTTGCCACTGACAGCACTGCTTTGAACAAGTCCCCAGTGTATCTGGCATTTCCTCCCCAGCCACTGAGTGAGGCCTTCCAGCACCTGGTCCACAGGTGAGGCTGCCTCTGAGGGCAAAGTTCTTGGCAGGACTTAGCTCAGTGCCTTGTAAGCACTTCGAAGGAGCCGGTCCTGGGGTCAGGAGGCCGGGCTGCAAGTCCTGCGCGTGCCTGGCCTCATGTCTTGTTTGCCCTGACAGCCAGGTGTGGGCACCCTGCTTCCTGCGGGCACTCCCAGGCCTTCTGCCCAGGAGCTGTGGAGCCGTGAGCACAGATAAGAGGGTGCACAGGTCGAGGTCCTATAGGGGAACAAGAGCCAAGGCCTAGGCGGGGAGGGGAGGGTGGGGAGGCTCACACGTGGCCAGGCCTTGCTTTCCCAGAATGCACAGCTCCACTTGAACTTGACCCCAGCCAGGAGCAATGTGGGGAGGGAGTGAAAAGCCCTGAAACTATGAACCTTCCCAAGTAGCTGGGATGGCTTCCTGCCACCATACCAGTTGATCCAGGCAGGGTCTCCCAAACTCTTTGCCCTCTCTCACCTCAAATCTGGTCATTCCCATCCCTGACTCCTGCGTAGCTGGGATTAGAGGCAGAGCCACTGTAATAACCTGGCAGGCTTAGCTGCCAAATTGTTTTGTTTTTGTGGAAATGCTTAACCTGCTGGACCACCTGCGTGTGATTTCATCCTGAAGTTGACGTCACAGGTGGCTACCACATTAGGTGGTGTTTACCTTTAAAAGCTTGGCCCAGCAATGTAGAGCGAGGGTGGCCGCTGGGCTCCATCAGCCGTGGCTGAAGGTGGAGGGCAGCTGCCGTGTTGCTATTAAACTGACTCCCAGTGCTGGCAACTCTACTACTCTATTAAATCTATTACTGGGGGTTCGGGGCCCCCAAAATGGCTGGGATATTACAGCCACCATGCAGCCCCCAAAGACCTGATCAGCAAAGCCCTCCCTAACTGACACAGTCACCTTAGGGGTCAGGCGCTGTGCCTGTGATTTGGGGACACTTACTCTCCAGCCCCTCCACCAGCCAATCCTCAGATGCAGGCCCGGAACCCCTGGGGACCTGGCAGATGTGGGGGTTGAGGAGGGCACCACCAGAGCCCATGCCTCGAAGCTCCGCCCCCCCATCTTGCAGGAAGGGGACCCAGCTGGGGAACAGCATCTTTGCCACGTTCCTGCCATCCTGATGATTTTCCAACTGCTCATCTTTCCCTGTGTGCTGGTGGGCGTGTGCACAGGGACTGGGGTAGGGATGGGGGCCTCCTGTGTCCCAGGCGGTTCTGGGCACCTGTCAGGGGAAGGAAGGCCTCCCAGCCAACGTCAGTCACCAGGGTGGACGGGGCTCCTGCTAGCTCTCCTTGCCTCATGTGTGTGTGTGTCCATGCATGTGCACGTGGATCCTGTGACTGAACTCGGGGCCTGGGTGCTGTCCCTAAGTTTTTGCACTCAGTGCTGGTGCTCTACCACTTGAACCACTGCTTCACTTGCAGCTTTTTGGTGGTAACTTGGAAAAAAGACTCTTAGTCTCTCCTGCCCTGTCTGGCTTCAAACTGCAATCGTGAGATTTCAGCCTCCTGAGTGGCGAGGATCACACGAACCACAGGCGCCCCCACCGCCTCCTCCTCTCAGAGCCCCATTCCCAGACCCGAGTCACTCATGCCTTCCAGTCCTGCCCTTCAGTTAACAACAACAACCAAAAACCTGGCAAGAAGGATCTGTAGACACCCCGAACTGGAGGCCTGGCTCCAGGGGTAGAGCACTTGTCTAGCAAGCATGGAGGCCCAGGTTCAAGGAGAGAGAAGAGATGTGGGAGGGAGAGAGAGATTCATCATGAGATTCATACATCTTCCTGGGAGGATGTAGGAAATTTGAAATCTCAGACTGGCCCTGGGACCAAAATCTACAAGAGCAGGGGCTGGGAGTTTGGCCTAAGGCTTTGCATGCACAAACATCCAGGTACGATTCCTTGATACATAGAAAAAAGCCAGAAGTGGTGCTGAGGCTCAAGTGGTGGAGCTCTGGCCTTGAGAAAGTCCAAGGACAGTGCTCAGGCCCTGAGCTCAAGTCCTCGACTGACAAAAAAAAAAAAAACTACAACAACAAATAAGATACCAACTGACACATGAAGAATGCAAAAGGGCTGAGGCTTTGCTCAAGAGCTAAAGCAAGTACAAACTCTAAGGGGGAGATCGATGATGCAGTGATCTAGCTATCTACCTACTTATCTATCTATCTGCATCAGAAACTAAACCAAAGCAGAAGAGTTACCTTTAAATTTCACTTAAGAGTAAATCCTAGCCAGGCACCGGTGGCTCATGCTGTAATCCAGCTATGAAGGAGGCTGAGAACTGAGAATTGCAGCTCAAAGCCAGTCCTGGCAGGAAAGGCTGTGGAGACTCTCATCTGCAATTAATCACCAGAAAACTGCAAGTGGTGCTGTGGCTTAAATGGGTAGAGCACTAACACGGAAGCAAAAGAGCTCAGGGTAGCACCCAGGCCCAGAGTGCCAGCCTGACAATGACCAGCAACAACCAACAACGAATCCTACTTATCCAGGCACTATTGGCTCACACCTATGGTCCCAGCTCCTCAGGATCTGAGGATTTCAGTATGAAGCCAGCCCAGGCCAAAAAAAAAAAATGTCTGTGAGAGTCTGATCTCCACTTGAAACACCAAAAAGCCATTAGTGAAGAGGTGGCTCAAGTGGTAGAGCAGAACCTGGAGGGAAATGCTAAGGGACAGCACTTACTTTCAGCTCAGCCCTAAAGGCCTGAGCACGGCCCCTCCTTCGGGATCAGGATGTGAATCCCTCTCATGACCCGGAGGGGGAAGGGGAGGGGGCGGGGACTGTTCCTGGCCGCTCTGACTTCCTGTCTACCCCCAGGCATCTCATCCAGCGCCCTCCCTTGTACCTGGGGGAGCTGGACCCAAAGACCTTCCGGCACTCTGGGCATCATGACGGAGGTATCTGTCATGGCTGAGGTCTTCCTGGCACAGATCTCAGCCTCCAGGCCATCCTGGGCAATGCCAGGAGGCAGCAAGACCGACAGGGCCATGGAGGTGCCAGGGCCTGGACCTCACACAGCTGAGCCCAGTGTCCAAGTAGACCAAGTCAGAGGAGGCCTCCCACCCCTGTCCCCCCCAAAAGATGTAACAACTGAATCCTTTGCCTGTCACCAGGGGCTCACACCTATAATGCCAGTGACTGCTCACAAGGCTGGGATCTGAAGATCACTGTTTAGAGGCAGCCCAAGGAGACAAGTCCAGGAGACACTTCCGGAATTAACCAGCAACCTCTGCAAGTAGAGGTGTGGCTCGACCGACACAGCAGCAATGTGGAGTGGAAAAGCTGAGGGACAGTGGCCAGGCCCTGAGTTCAAGTCTCAGTACCAATCCAAAAGAAAAAGAATCCCCTTACGATGCCTTAGATGGTTATTTTGTGCCTAACTACTCAGGAGGCTGAGATCTGAGGATTGTGGTTCAAAGCCAGCCCACGCACTAAAGACCATGAGACTCAGAAAACCAGAAATGGAGCTGTGGCTCCAGGGGTAGAGCAGTAGCCTTGAGCTGAAGGGCTCAGGGACAGTGCCCAGGCCCAGAGTCCAAGCCCCACAACCAAAAAATAAGATGATTATTTTGCATTCACTTGCTCAAAAATAGTCAAAATGGAATATATACATATATATATTACTAAATTACCTTCTGAGTTTGTGTGCATGTGTGAGTCAGTGTGCATGCATGCTGGTATTGGGGGCTTCAACTCAGGGCTATCCTTCAGCTTTTTCTGTTTATGGCTCTACCATTTGAGCCATATTTCCACTTGTGGCTTTTTGTTGGCTTGTTGGAATTTCAAGAATTTGTCTGCCCTGGGTGACTTTGAACCAGGATCCTCAGATCCAAGACTCCTGATTAGCTAGGACTGCAGTTGTGACCACTCCACAGGCCTTCTCTTCCTTGTAGTTTCCTGGAGTTCATTTAAACCCCAGTCAATGTGAGCAGATCAAATGGCAGGAAGGAGGAGATGCTGGGAGCCAAGGGCCTTCGGGAAATGCCACGTTCTCCTGTTCTCCTCCCATTCTCCTCCCGCCTCCTCCAGGGACGCAGAGCCTCCCCGGGGACACACAGCTACTTTCATGGCTGGGGAACATCCAGATGAAAAAGAGGAGAAGATCCTAGCTAGCCAAGGCAGTCTGTCTGGGATGTGGGTTGGACCTTGCCCCAGGGGACAAAGAGGGGTGAGAAGAGGGGCTGGTCTGTGATCCTCCCTCCTCTGCCTCGCTCTTTCTCCCACACATTTTTCTTTATTTTTGGTGCCAGTCTGGGACTTGAACTCAGACCCTGGGCACTGTCTCTTTTTCACTCAAGGTTAGCATTGTATCACTTTGAGCCACAGCTTCACTACTGGTTTTCTGGTGGAGATAAAAGTCTATGAGACATTCCTGCCTGGACTGGCTTTGAACTATAATCCTCAGAGCTCAGCCTCCATAGTGGCTAGGATTATAGGCGTGAGCCACTGCTGCCTGGCTCTTTCTCACTTCTTGAGCCTGGAAAGTGGCCCTCAGGTGTGTGACTGTGTGTGATGTTGGGTACACTGGGCTGCCATCTCCAGGTCCTTCCAAGCCCCCAGATGCCAAAGCATCAGATGAAGAAAGTTGAAGGTGGTTTTTTTGTTTTCTTTTGTTTATTGTTTTTGTTTTGCCAGACCTGGGCCTTACACTCAGGAGCCTGAGCACTGTCCTTGGCTTTTGAGCCCGGGTCTTCGTGCATGCTAGGCAAGCACTCTACCACAGGGCCAAACTCCCACCCAAAGCTGAAGGTGTGTATCACAGGGTGGACGGAAGGGCTGCAGAGAGCCAGGGACCCAGCGGTTCCAGGAAACAACGAAAGGCTTTGTGTGGATTCCCACAAGGTGGTCAAACTCAGGCCAGCTGAGATCTCGACACTCTTGCAGGAAGCAGGGTTAAGAGGAAGCCCTAAGGAGGACCCGGCCCTAGCAGGTGATGGCTGGGTTACTCGGCTCTTCCCTCTAGGCTGTCACTGTGGGCCCTCTAGGGCGGCAGCTCCTCCTGCTGGCCGGCTATGGCATCTGCGCCTGTGCCTGCCTGGTGCTGAGGCTGCACTCCTCTTCTGGTCCTGCCTCATCTCCTGCCTGGGGTGGGGGGATTCTCATCCACACATCCAGCACCACGAGACCACATATGAGTGTGCACACTCCCTTCCCCCCAGATGGCAGGGAATTGATAGCTTCATTCACTGCATCCGCCCCAAATAGCTCCATCTGCTGCCTCGGTTTAAATAACGCACAAATCAATGCGGTACTTCAATATATACTTGAGACTGAGCTCAGGAGGATCAGGAGTGGAGGCCAGTCCTGGCAAGAAGCCTGAGAGACTCCATTTTCACCAATGAAAAGCTGGTCACCCGAGCTACACAGGAAGCATAAACAGGAGGATCAAAGTCCAGGCTGAACAGACATAAATTTGAGCCTCTATTCAAAAATAAAAATTAAGGGGCCAGGAGTTTGGCCTAGTGGTAGAGTGCTTGCCTAGCATCCACAAAGACCCGGGTTCAATTCCTTAGTGTATCACATACATAAAAAAAAGGCCAGATGTGGTGCTGAGGCTCAAGTGGTAGAGCTCTGGCCTTGAGAAAGTCCAAGGACAGTGTGCAGGAACTGAGCTCAAGCCCAGGACTGGCAAAAATAAATAAATAAAAATTAATTAATTATTTATTTAAAAATTTAAGAATGAAGTGGCTAAGTGCTTGCGTACCAGGCATAAGGCCTTGGGTTCCATCTCTCGTATGCAGATTCATTAGCTAATTGAGTAAAAGCCAGTCTGCTCCTACTCTGCCACTCTTCATTAATTAGATAAGGTTTCTAGACATCCACAGTACACCAGAACGTTCCGTGTCCATCATTGTTTTTCTCTTGTGCCTGCCTCACCTTCCCCTGGAGGCCATTGAAGGGCTCAGAAGTCAGACGTGACACCTCAGCACTCTGGGTTCTTGGCTGGACTCTCCAGAGGCCCACGGTCCAGTGCTCAGCCTGCCTCCCCTGCAGGACGCTGTCCCTCAGCCGGCTTACCTGAGCGTCATCTGTGTGTTCACCTACACCCGGGACATTCCATGGAGCCCAGTGAGTACCCCACACAACACCCATGCACAGTACCTGCTCATCCAGCGAGTACCAGTACACAGTGCCCACACTGTACCCACTCAGACCAGCGAGTGCCCACACAGAGCACATACACACACACCAGCACACAGTGCCCACTCAGACCAGCGAGTGCCCATACAGAGCACATACACACACATCTGCACACAGTGCCCACTCAGACCAGCGAGTGCCCACACAGAGCACATACACACACACCTGCACACAGTGCCCACTCAGACCAGCGAGTGCCCATACAGAGCACATACACACACACCAGCACACAGTGCCCACTCAGACCAGCGAGTGCCCATACAGAGCACATACACACACACCTGCACACAGTGCCCACTCAGACCAGCGAGTGCCCACACAGAGCACATACACACACCTGCACACAGTGCCCACTCAGACCAGCGAGTGCCCACACAGAGCACATACACACACACCTGCACACAGTGCCCACTCAGACCAGCGAGTGCCCATACAGAGCACATACACACACACCTGCACACAGTGCCCACTCAGACCAGCGAGTGCCCATACAGAGCACATACACACACACCTGCACACAGTGCCCACTCAGACCAGCAAGTGCCCACACAGAGCACATACACACACCTGCACACAGTGCCCACTCAGACCAGCGAGTGCCCACACAGAGCACATACACACACCTGCACACAGTGCCCACTCAGACCAGCGAGTGCCCACACAGAGCACATACACACACACCTGCACACAGTGCCCACTCAGACCAGCGAGTGCCCACACAGAGCACATACACACACCTGCACACAGTACCCACTCAGACCAGCGAGTGCCCATACAGAGTACATACACACACACCTGCACACAGTACCCACTCAGACCAGCGAGTGCCCACACAGAGCACATACACACACACCAGCACACAGTGCCCACTCAGACCAGCAAGTGCCCACACAGAGCACATACACACACCTGCACACAGTGCCCACTCAGACCAGCGAGTGCCCACACAGAGCACATACACACACCTGCACACAGTGCCCACTCAGACCAGCGAGTGCCCACACAGAGCACATACACACACACCAGCACACAGTGCCCACTCAGACCAGCGAGTGCCCACACAGAGCACATACACACACACCTGCACACAGTGCCCACTCAGACCAGCGAGTGCCCATACAGAGCACATACACACACACCTGCACACAGTGCCCACTCAGACCAGCGAGTGCCCACACAGAGCACATACACACACCTGCACACAGTGCCCACTCAGACCAGCGAGTGCCCACACAGAGCACATACACACACACCTGCACACAGTGCCCACTCAGACCAGCGAGGGCCCACACAGAGCGCATACACACACACCAGCACACAGTGCCTTGAGCTGAAGAGCTCAGGGACAGCACCCAGGCCCTGAGTTCAAGCCCCACAATTGACAAAAAAATCAAGATGGTGACGATTGTGGATAGGAGATGGCTTCAGACACTGAGAAAAGATCTTCTAGGAGCTAAAAGACCTGGCTGGGAAAGAAGTCTCCCATTTCCCAGGAAAGGTGGAGACCTGCTGTTGCCATCCCCAGACTCGCCATACGGGGGCAGCACTTCCCAAGTATAAGTGCTCATGGGCAGCAGAGGCCTGCAAAGAATTTCAAGGACATTGAGCAAGGGCTTTGAGGGGACCCCCTGACTCACTGGCTACCACATCACTTGTAGCCACTGCTCCAGGGCAGGCCTTTCCCTTCTTCCCCAGCTCTGTGGGGCTCCTGCCCAGTGCTCAGTCCTGCAGAGATGGCCCACATAGGTTGGCAGGAGGTTTCATGGGGCCAAGCTGAAGATGAGGGCAGGCGGAGCCCCAGTGGCCGTTGGGGACCCTCTGAGCCTCCCCTTCCCCTCATCTGCACATCCAGGCCCCATCCCCGCAGTGGGGAGGACAGAGATCTTCCTGCAGTCGTCCTGGCCCACTGTGTTCATCATGGTGGATGGGCGGTGCACTGGTTCACCACCTTCCTTGCGGGCCTGGTGTTCCCAGGTGAGCAGGCCTCGCCCCTCCAGGGCTGCCCTGAGAAAGGCTGGGCTCCCCACCAGGAGCAGACAGTGAGCCTTCCTCAAAGACTGCCAGCTCTGGGGCACAGTGACGGGACATGCTGCCCAGTCACCTGTTTATTCTTGGCTAAGGATGAGCTCCAGCGTCTTGCACCTACTAAACAGGTGCTCTACCACCAGAACCATGCTCCTGTCCTTCTTACTTTTTTGTGCTGGTCCTGGGCCTTGAACTCAGGGCTTAGATGCTGTCCCTAACTTTTTGTGCTCAAGGATGGTGCCCTACCACTTGAGCTCCACTTCCACCTTTTGGTATTTAATTAGACATAAGAGACTTAAGGACTTTCCTGCTTTGAACTGGGCAATCTTCAGCTCTCAGTCTCCTGAGTAGCTAAGATTGTGGGTGTGAAGCAATAGTACCTGGATATTTGCTTTTTTCTTTCTTTCTTTCTTTCTTTCTTTCTTTCTTTCTTTCTTTCTTTCTTTCTTTTCTTTTTTGGTCCTAGGGCTTGGACTCTGTGCCTGGGTGCTGTCCCTGAGCCCTTCAGCTCAAAAATATTACCCTACCCCTTGAGCCAGGTGCCACTTCCAGTTTTCTGGTAGTTAATTGTAGATAAGAGTCTCACCGATTGTTGTGCCAGAACTGGCCTTGGACGGAGATCCTCAGAGCTCAGCCTCCTGAGTAGCTAGGATGACAGGCGCGAGCCACCACGCCCAGATTAGTTGCTTGTTCAGATAGGGTCTTACTTTATGTTTAGGTAGGCCTGGCTCTGCTCTTCATGCTTCCTGCATAGCTGGGATAACAGGTTTGAACCAGTGCACTCTGCTTTCCACTGGCTGAGATACAGCCTCCCACACACATTGCCTGGCCCACCTTTGAGCCAGTCCTGAGTAGATGACAGGTGTGAGCTGTCGCATTGCTTTGAGACAGTGGCTTCCTACGTAGTCCTTGATGGTCTTGAACTTGAGATTTTCCTGTCTGTGCCTCCTGGGTGCTGGGATTACAGACGTGCATTTCAAGGCCCTGTCCCACTTACAAAGAGGTGCTCCCACATCAGGCTGGGAAGGGCCCATTGTTGAGGGGTGCTGGGTTGGGCGATGAGAACACCAGCTTGGGCTCCCCAGGCTGGGAGGCCCCAGAGCCCATCCCATCTCTGTAGTCAAAGCCTTTCTAAAGTTGGGGTACAGCCCAGTTTTCTATTTTACCCCTCCAAGAGTCCCACAAAACCAACCACTAAGAAACTCCCTAGGACTTCCAGAGGCCTGCCTCTAAACCTTCCTGTGCTCTTCCTTCCTTGATCCAGGCAGCCATTGGTGTCTGCAGCTTCACCATCCTCGCTGGCCTTTCCCTCCTCACCACTCTTTACATCTACGTGGGCATCACCGAGGCCAAGGGCAAAATGCTCGTGGAGATAAATCACAGCTTTGCCAAGAGAAAGAGTGGAGATTCCCGAGAAACCAGGAGAAATCGCCGGGGCCGGGACTCCATGCCCCCCAAGGAAACATCCCTCTGACAGTGCTGCATCCCCACCCCAGGCCACCTCCTTTGAGAAGGAGACTCCAGCTGTGAAATGGTTTGTTGTTGCTTGTGGTTTTGTGGTGGTGGTGATGGCTTTGCAGTATCGCAATTTGAGTGGCACCTTATAAGCCCTTGTTCTACCACTTGAGCCACTCCACCAGACCCCCTTAGGGCTGGTTGTTTTCCCGATAGGGTCTTGCTTTATGTCAAGGCCAGCCCAAGCTGCGAACCCCCTTGTAGATGCTCCCTTTGTGGCCAGGACGAGAGACATGCACCAGTGTGTCCAGCCACTGAACAAGATGGAGTCTCACAAACTCTTTTCCTTTTTGTATATTTCTTTATTTCTTTATTTTTGCCAGACCCAGGGCTTGAAGAGTCAGAGCCTGAGCACTGTCCTTGGGCTTTCTCGAGGCTACAGCTCTATCACTTGAGCCACAGCACCATTTCCAGCTTTCTTTCTATGCATGTGGTACCAAGGAATGGAACCCAGGCCGTCATGCATGCTAGGCAAGCACTCTACCACTAGGCCAAACTCCCGGCCTTCTTTTCCTTTGCTTAATCTTGGGCTGGCCTCAAACTGTGGTCTCTAGCTCTCTGCCTCCCAGGCATCCAGGATTGCAGGTTTGAGTGACCGCACTTGACTGCAGCACTAAGGCTTCTGTACTGCCACGGTGACTAGAAGACTCTGGAAGCAACAGCACTTGTTTAGTTAAGACTAGTTTAGGCCAGAAGTGTGGCCTAGTGGTAGAGTGCTTGCCTGGCATGCACGAAACCCGAGATTGATTGCTTGGTGCTACATACATAGTAAAAGCCGGAAGTAGTGCTGTCTCAAGTTACTTCTAAACAGTGCTACTTGATATCTCCCATTTTTAACATTGTAAAGAATTCTAAACAGTAGTGCCTGGAGGTAGAGTGCTTGCCTAGCATGCACGAAGACCTGGGTACCACATATATAGAAAAAAACAGAAGAAGGAAGGTTCCTCTGACTCACAGTCCTGGATGCTCCCCTCCAAGTCTGGGTGGCCTCGTGATGTGGTATGGGGACACATCGGGCCTCTGGCAAGGGTGGCCCGTCGTGATGGACTATGAGCCGTTCCCTTGCATTGGCTCACTAGGAACCATGAGGGGCAGAGGGCTGAGTTGTCACAATCCCCTCCAGGCCATCCTCTCATAACCTAAAGACTTCGACAGGTCTCACCTCTCAGAAGTTTCCATTATTTTCCCATAGTGCCACAGGTGGCAAGTAAGACCTGAATAGGTGGGCCTTTGGGGTCACCCCCCAAACCTGAGCATTCAGCGAGTATGGAGGCTTGAATGCCCCCAGCATGTGGGTCATCCAAGTATTTAAAAAGCAGGCTCTTCCTGGAGATCACACGCTACCCTGGCAGGGCATAAGCCCCACTCCCTGCCCTTCATCACAGGTAGCTGGTGAAAGACCACAAAAAGTAAAGCCTAAAGCCAGGCACGGTGGCTCATGCCTGCAATCCTAGCTACTCAGGAGGCTGAGATCTGAGGATGGTGGTTCAAAACCAGCCCAGGCACTGAAGTCTGTGAGACTGTCATCTCCAATTAACCACCAGAAAAACTGAAAGTGGTGCTGTGGCTCAAGTGGTGAGAGTACTACCCTTGAGCTGAAGAGCCCAGAGTTCAAGCCCCAAGACAGAACAACAAAAAAAGAAAGATCTAAGTCCAATTTGATTTGATCTTTGTACCCTTTCTGGGGCTTGAACTCAGGAGCTGTCTCTAAGCTTTTTTGCTCAGGACTGGTTCTCTGACACTTGAGCCACAACCCCAATTCCAGCCTCTTGGTAGTTAACTGCAGATATTCAGGAGCCTGAGATCTGAAGATGACAGAGCAAAGCCAGCCTGGGAAGGAAACTCTGAGACTCTTATCTCCAACTAGTCAGCAAAAATGTGGCTCAAGTAGTAGAACACTAGCCTTGAACAAAATAGCACAGCGACAGCACTTGGTCCCTGAGTTTAAGCCCCAGGACTGGCACAAAAACAAATTGACACAAGATGGAGAAACAGCACAGCTCTGGCTCAGGCAATCTGAAACCCAGCCTCCATATTGCCACCGATGGCACCACTTAAAACAAGTCCTGGGTGTGTCTGGTATTCCCTCCCCAGCCAGAAGGGGGGCCTTCCAGCGCCTACCTTGTAGGCACTTGTGGCAGGTATGGGGGAAACTATGGATGAAGCCCGGCTTGGGAGCTGGAGGCGGGGCTGCGAGTCCTGCCTGCAGCCCTGGCTCAGGCGAGTCCTGCACACGCCTGCCCTCATCCCTTGTTTGCCCTGCAGGCCAGGTGTGTGCACCCTGCTTCCTGTGGGGATTCCCGGCCTTCTGCCCAGGAGCTGTGTGAGCACAGACAAGAGGGTGCATGTCGGGGGCCGAGTAACGCCATGTCTGATAACTTTCTGCTGAGACCTGTAGTAGGGGTAAACAAGTGGACCTCTTGATCCTGCCCTCCTGCTGTGCTGATAGGCTCCCGCACCCAATATAAGGAGGGGAGTTTTAGAGAGAGATTCCTGCCTTGAGGAAGCTGCGTGGCGTTTCTGTTCGTGCTCCGGAGAAGCAAGGCTGAGTGCGGGAGGACAGTGGCCCCTCTCCTCTCGCAGCTTGGACTGGTTGGGGTGTGTTTTTCCCATCCCTCCTACTAGTCAAGAGGGACTGAGGACGAAGGACCCCGACATACTGGCGCCCAACGTGAGGCACTAAAGAGGCACGAAATGGGGCAGGAAAGGGGCACGAGTGCAAGTTGAGCCAAGCGAGAGATACAGGGAGAAGGGACTGAAGTGCCAGGGAAACCTGAAAGGAAGATAATGCAAAGAAAAAGGGACTGAAAGGCCAGGGAAAGCTGAAGGGCAAATGCAGACTGAAATTGCTTACAGGGAAAAAGAAAAAGGAAAAAGGTGGTAAACAAGAGAAAGGGAAGCAACTACCTACAAAAGTCAAAGAAGTAAGAAAAACTCAGACTGAAAATCCAGAGAAACTGGAAAGGAAAATTCAAAGAAAAACCCATAAAGGCAAAAGAAAATCCGAAAAACTCCTCCCAAAGCTAGGGAGAATAAAGGCAAAGAAGCTGCAGCTGTGTCAAAGAGGAGAGGCAAACACAGCAGAAGCAGCTAGGTGTTTTAACAGTAAAATATTTTAAAAATTATTCCCAGATCACCTCAGAAGTGCGGGTCACTTCGGGCATGGTAGGGAGGGACCTCGCGGGAGTCTCTGGCCAGAGCAGTATAAGGATGAGGATATTTTAGAATAGAACCGAGATGGGTTCAGACCAGAACGACCCCGAATGTGTGTGTGAAAGGATTAGTTTTGCGCGAGTAGCACACTAATCAATTTATACTTGAAAAACAAAAGCAATTGGGTAAATCTAAGTCTACACAGGAGTAAACAGTTTAAGAACAGGTGAAAAAAAGCGCAGAGATGCTTGGAAAAATACCTGAGGAAAAATTAAGTGCTAGTGATTTAGAAAGCCTGTGCTCGGGTGCAGAATAGTTGAAAACAGGCTAAAGCTTTTGAGTCCCTGGCAAAATCTAGAGACAATGCCCCAGAGTCAGCTTGAAGTTACAGAAAATGGATCTTCGCCCATAACCCCCTTTATATGAAGGGACCAGAGTCATTTTTGGAAGGTGAGATAGGACAGTAGTTTAAAACAAAAAAGTGGGGGGGCTATTGGAAGACTTCTCTAATTCTTCCATTGCCCTGCTATTCCCTATGGCTTGTGTGAATGTTGTTTTTTTAATTAACGTTGGAATGTTTCCCTGTTTTCTCTGGCTGTTGTAGTCAGAGCCCCTCAGTATATACCAGTGCCTGTACAGGTGGAGGAGAATGCTTTCCCGTTCATCAGTAAAAGAGACTTTGGTATTTTCCTGCCATTACTGCTACGAGTATTGCCCTTGCCACTGCGGTTCCTAGAGAGAATGCTTTGAATAAGCCATTGATCAGCATGTGAGGACTGGAATTGTTATGTGCACAAATGACACATGTTAATATTCTAACTTTGGGTGATTGGTTAAGACTATTTTGGGACTTGATCAAAGATGGGCAGGATTGATTAGTTTGATTTGTTTTTATGCGCTATAATTATAATGTCTATATTGCTTGCCTACAAAGTCAAGCAGAAAGTGAATGTTAATGCGACAGGCATGTGCTCCCAAGGAAATAGGTGCATCAGCTCAGGTCTGATTTGCTTAAATGGACGGCTGGTAGTCAAAGACGGGCAAGTCCCAGCTGTGAGCCTATCAACCTAAGATAGGAGCCAAGTAAAAAGGATTTGGTGATGCCGTGATGGGTAAGAAGACTAGCGAGCTTGGAGACACCTAAGACAGGCACAGTCGATCTGATATGATGGTGGCTCCACATATCCGAGGTTTTGTCTTTTTTCTAAGATAAAAACGGGGGAGATGTCGGGGGCTGAGTAACGCCATGGCAATAGCTTTCTGCTGAGACCTATAGTAGGGGTAAACAAGTGAACTTCTTTATCCTGCCCACCTGTTGTGCTGATAGGCTCCCGCACCCAATATAAGGAGGAGGGGTTGTTTTAGAGATTCCTGCCTTGATGAAGCTGCCTGGCGTCTCTGTTCGTGCTCCGGGTAAGAAGGCTGAGGGAGGGAGGACAGTGGGCCCTCTCCTCTCGCGGCTTGGACTGGTCGGGGTGTGTTTTTCCCCATCCCTCCTACTAGTCAAGAGGCACTGGGGACAAAGGACCCCAACAGGTACACAGATCAAGGTCCAGAAAGGGAAATGAACCTAGGCCTGGGGAGCAGGGGAGCTCACATGTGGTAGGGCCGCCTGCTCACCCAGAATGCACAGCTCCACTTGGACTTGACCCCAGCACAGGCAGTGTGGGGGCAGGGAGGGAAGGCCACTCTTGAAAAGCAACCCAGAAGACCATGGCAGCGCCACTTCTGTACAAAGAACAAACCACGTGGAGACTAGAAATGAGTGTCCGTGAACATCTCTGAATATGGTGACCTTGACCTTCCTTGTGCCCTTGAGCAGAAAAGCTCAGGGACAGAGCTCAAGCTCTGAGTTCAAACCCAAGGCACAACACACACACAAAAATAATTTGAGGTCCGGGAGTTTGGCCTAATAATGTTTGCCTAACATACACAAAGACCCAGGTTCAAATCCTTGGTGCCACATACATAGAAAAAGCCAGAAGTGGTGCTGTGACTCAAGTGGTAGAGCTCTAGCCTTGACAAAGCTCAAAGACAGTGCTCAGGTCCTGAGTTCAAGCCCCAGGACTGGCAAAGAAAACCATAATATGAAAAAAAAAAATCACATGAATCTGTTACCCATCTGTGTGTGTTGTGTGAGTGTGTACACACACATTCATATGCATACCAGCCTTGGGCTTGAACTTAGGGCCTGGATACTGTCCCTGAGTTTTTGCACAGGCTGGTGTACTACCACTTGAGACACAGCTCCACTTCTGGCTTTGTGTGTATGCACTTAATTGGAGATCAGAGTCCCATGGACTTTCCTACCCAGGCTGGCTTCAAACCACGATCCTCAGATCTCAACCTCCTGTGTAGTCAGGATTGCAGGGGTGAGCCACTGTGCCCACCTTGTCCTTGAAACTCTTACTGACTACAGAGTGGTTTTTAGTTTTTGTTCATAGGCTAGCCTTGACCTCTCAATCCTCCTACCTCAGCCTCCTGTGTGCTCACTTTACAATGGGAAGCTATGCACGTGGCTCCATTACTTGAAACACTCAAAAGTCCTTCCATTGGACCGGGAGTTTGGCCTAGTGGTTAAAGTGCTTGCCTAGCATGCATGAAGACCCAGGTTCAATTCCTCGGTACCACATACATAGACAAAAGCCAGAAGTGGTGCTGAGGCTCAAGTGGTAGAGCTCTAGCCTTGAGAAAGTCCAAGGACAGTGCTCAGGTCCAGGACTGGCAAAAAAAAAAAAAGTCCTGTTGTTAAAGGCCATCCTGAACGCCCATCTTCCTTTTCCTCCAAGACCTCCTGCACCAGCCTGTGCCAGGCCAGAACTCTGGCACTAAACCGGACCTCAACTCAAGCTCCTGTGCCTCTCTAGGAGGTCTTCTAGCCCACTGCACTTCCTACTCTAATATCATTCTTGTGAATGGTTCATTGTTCAGGGTGACTCCATGATCTTCTAGCTGAGCATGATGGCGCATGCCTGAAGTCCAGTACTTGGGAGGACTGAGACGGGAGGATGCAGTGTTTGAGGCCAGTTTGGGGCGGATCACTTGTTAGAGGCTAGATAGCCTGGGAGTGCATCATAAAACAAATAAGCACACTGACAAATCTCCTTGCTTCCTTCTTGGTCCTGGATTCAGTCCACCTTGATCTCCATCCAGCCACCTGTGCTCCATGGATAGGCAAAGTTGGGATGAGCCATGTGCAGAGAGGCACAAAAAGAGACAAACTGGAATGGCACACTTTCCAAAATCAGTTTACTACCTCTAGATCCTATAGGGAAGCCTGTGCGGGGTTATTATTTACATAGATTAAGGTGAAGGGTTCTGTTTTGCTTTCTGGTGCCTAGGCTCCAACCTGGGGCCCCGGACCCCAGATGAGCCCCACAGGAGGTGAGTTCACTGGCTCCATTCCTTCTCACTTGTGTTCTACTGCAGTCCATTCGTAAGACTTATCTCTTCCAGTCCGTTTAGTGGTCTCACTTCCTTCCCTGAGTGGTGGCTTCCCCCATTTTGATCACCAGGAGGAGCAACTCAGTTCCAATTTCCAAAATTCCTAGGCAACGAGGCCTGGTGAGCTCATGCCCACCCACGGCCCTCTGAGCCGGCTAGTGGTGTCTTTTCCTCTTCAAGGTCCTCTCCTCCGCAAGACTTCTTAGCAGGACATCAAGCTTGGAGTCCATCCTTTGGAAATAATACTGGCTCTGTGATTCTGAGATACATTTGACAAAAAGATGAGTTAGTGCTGGGCGCTCACAACTCATCCTGTAATCCTGGCTACTTGGGAAGCTGAGATCTACAGGTCATGGTTTACAACCAGCTGGGGCTGGAAAGTCCAGTAGATTCTGATTTCTGACTAAGCCCCAAAAGCCAGAACTGGAACTCTGGCTCAAGTGGTAGAGCACTAATCTTGAGCAAAAAATCTAGAGTGTGAAGCTCTGAGTTCAAGCCTCATTACTATCACAGAAGAAGAAAGAAGATGGCTGGGAATGTGGCTTAGTAGTAGAATGCTTGACTCGCATGCATGAAGCCTTGGGTTCAATTCCTTAGTACCACAGAACCAAACCTGTCACCTTCCTGAACTTGCCACCTTGCTTCTCCTAGGTCTGTGGGCAAGTTCAGGAAGGTGACAGATCATGTGATTTTTCACAGGCCTCTCGGAGATTCCCGTTCAGGTAGGCTCGCCTGAACTTGCTGCATTAAAACGAAAGAGAGGAAAACAGCCATAAACGGATTCGAAGCAAGTCGCTGAGAGTCAGTGTCACTCACTTGAATTCGGGAAGTAGGGGAAGTTGGCTTCTACCACTCTGGAGTGCAGGGCCTGGGTCTTGCGGTAACCGTTGTGGAGAGTCTGGTTGTTGTGGTTCACCACGGAATTCTCTATCTTGAACACCTGCGGACAAGAGGCAGTGAGTTATGGATAGCAAAAGGCAATGGGTCATGAAGAAATGTTGAGTGAGTGAACTAAAGTCCAGACTTTAGAACCTGCATAAAGTAGTTCTAAGATTACAAGGGCACGGTGGCTCACACCTGTAAACCTACCTACTCAGGAAACTGAGATCTGAGGACTGCAGTTCAAAGGCAGCCCAGGCACTAAAGTTCATGAGACTCTGATCTCCAATTAACCTCTAGAAAACCTCAAGTGTGAGGCCAGCCAAAATATATAGGAGGGCCGGGAGTTTAGCCTAGTGGTGGAGTACTTGCCTTGCATGAACTAAGACTCAGGTTTAATTGCTCAGTACCACACATATAGAAAAATCTAGGAGTGGTGCTGCAGCTCAAGTGCTGGAACTCTAGCCTTGAGAAAGCCCAAGGACAGTGCTCAGGCCCTGAGTTCAAGGCCCAGGACTATCTGTGAGAGAGAAAAGTACATTGAAGTCTATACCAAGTGCCAAACTCAAACTTCTTTGTTTCTGAAAAATCTCCGTGTTTTTTTTCTCCCGCCACCTTTAAAGCCTGGCCCAATACCACTGAGCCACACCTCCAGCCCTGTTTTTCAGTTTTGTTTTTGTCAGTCCTGGGGCTTGAACTCAGGGCCTGGACACTGTCCTTAGGCATTCTCAAGCCTAGTACTCCACCACTTGAGGAACAGCACCACTTCGGCTTTTTCTGTGTATGTGGTACTGAGGAATTGAACCCAGGGCTTCGTGTATGCTGGGCAAGCATTCTACCACTAGGCCACACTCTCAGCCTAGTGGTTTATTTTCCAGCAGGGTCTTGCTTCTGGTCCAGGTGTGTGGTCCCTGAACAACTTCTTTTTTTTTTTTTGCCATTGAGGAATGGAACCCAAGTCTTTGTGCATGCTAGGCAAACACTCTATCTCTAGGCCAAACCCCAGGCCTGTCCCTCAACTTCTATCTGCTGACTTTAGGCTTCCTGTCATTGCCACTGTGCATGCCACCATACAAGCCATTGTGACCAAACTTCTGTCTGGGCTGGCCTTGAACCACGATCCTCCTGTTCTCAGGAGGAAGAATACAGGTGTGAGCCTCTGATCTCTGCTTCATAGATCCAGTTGTTGTTGTTGTTGTTTTTGTGTGTACTATGTTGGGTTCCGCCTCCACACTGAGCTACTTTCTATTAATTTTATTTGCTGAAACGCTTAGGTCTAGACTTGAATTGCATTCTTTCAAGCAAGTTGGCATCTGCTCAGTTATGAGAGGCCACTGCCAGCCTGATTGGCAACATTTCTGCATGAGGATGTTGTTAGGTAAGGAAAGATCTCTTCTATCTTCATCTAGAAGAGACAAGTGAAGTTGCCAGGAGATAAACATGGCTTTCTGAGGAAGACCGTTTCGGGGAAGGAAATATCACTTTGCCTGTAGCTTCAGTAATAACTGTCCATTTGTTTACTTGAGCAGCTTTGTATCAAGGTATTTATTCAAGAAACATCCTGAGGCTGAGAATGTGGCTAAGTGGTAGCACCACATAAACAGAAAAGGTGGGAAGTAGCACTGTGGCTGGAGTAGAAGTGTTAGTCGAGCAAAAAGAAGCTCAGAGACAGTACTCAGGCTCTGAGTTCAAGCCTTAGGGCTGGCCAAATAATAAATAAAAATAAACATTCATCTCCCATCTTGTGGCTCGCACCTGTAATCTTAGTTACTCATGATGGTGAGATCTGAGGGTCACCGTTCAAAAACCAGCTCAGGCAGGAAAGCCTATATGACTCTTTTCTCCATTTAACTAGTAAAAAGCAAGAAGTAAAGCTCATGTGGTACGGCATCAGGCTTGAGTGAAACAGTGCCTAAGGCCCTGAGTTCAACTTCTAGGGTTTGTATGAAGAAAGGAAGAAGGAAAGAAGAAAAAGGAAGGAAGAAGGGAGGGAGGGAAGAAGGGAAGGGAAGAAGAAAGCCTTGCATGAAGGCATGGTGCCAGTAACTCAGCAGCTCCCCAGGGATTCGGGCAGGCCTGGCGGGATCTGTGTTTGGGGAAGGGTCCGCATCCCTGAGCCGTTCTCTGGTGGTAGAGCCTTTCCCTGTCTGCTGCCCAGGACAGCCCCTGTGGTCACGTGAGACCTGGCAGTCTCTCGGATGTGGTTGATGCTGGAGGGCGGGGTGTGATCCTGGGGCAAACAATTCTTTGGGCAAAACGATGCTCTGCACACACTACCTGGGCCTTGGAGATCTTCACAGAGTCGGACATGACGAACCAGCGGACGTTCTCCGTGCATGGAGGAGTGGTGAGAGAGCCGTGGTAGGTGTAGTAGTGGTATAGGTTCCCGGGCAACATGTCCAGAATGTCCAAGTCAGTCAGGTTTGTGGTTTGTCCTGAGGGAGAAGACGAGGGACAGAGGACAGTGAGGGACCCCTCAACCTGCCGAGAGCACGGCTTGGGCCCAGACCCACCATGTACAAAAATCCATATTTCAAGCAGAACAAAGATGTGAATGACTAAGAAACCTGGCCCCAGCTGACTGCCGTCGGTGGTGAAGAGCAAGCCGTAGGGACAGACCCGGCTGTGCCTCCTCCCTGGCTGCGTGGCTCCCTGGCTGGCTCTCAGAGGCTGTGTAAAGGGTCCCAGGGGCCTTCATGGGAGAGCACAGCAGGTGCCTTACACGTGCCAGGCCCTGGGCTCCACCCTCAGCACCAGAAAACATCACAGATCATCGGATTGAGGAACAGAAGTGTAACCTGGGGCCAGTGGCTCATGCCTGTAATCCTAACCACTCAGGAAGCTGAGATCCGAGGATCTCGGTTCAAAGCCAGCCAGGGTAGTAAAGTTCATGAGATTTTTATCACTAATTAAACAGCAAAAAGCTGGAAGTGGATATTCAGTACAAGTGATAGATTACCAGCATTGAGCCAAAAAAAGGCAAGCAAAACCACTGGGGCCCTGAATCTGGCACCAAAAGAGCAATATTGGGCTGGGGATATGACTCAAGTACTAAAACAGCAAGTACAAGACCCTGAGTCCAAACTCTGGTACTGCTAAAATAAAAACCAATATCCAAAAAGGGGCTGGCATGAAGCCAGGCAAGGTAGCTCAAGCCGGTAATCCTAGCTACTCAGGAGGCTGAGATCTGAGGATTAAGGTTCAACTCCGGCCAGGGCACAAAGGACCTGAGACTTATCTCCAATTAACCTCTAGAAAAAAGGAAGTGGGGTTTAGCTCAAGGGTAGGGCAGTAGCCTTGAGCTGAAGAGCTCAGGGACAGCGCTCAGGCTGAGTTCAAACCCCACGACCCACAAGAAAAAAAAAAAAGTGGCCAGCACAGAGGGACTTACTCAACACTGTCACCACCATGTCATTGTCAACAGAGGTTCTTTTCATGACAACAATGAGAAGTCAGTTACCACTGCTGAGGCTCTGGTAAATGTGCCCAAAACATCTTGAACACGAAAGCTCAGGGACAGTGCCCAGGCCCTGAACTCTGAGTTCAAGCCCTAGGAGCAACACACACCACACACCACACACCACACACACACAGTGATGAAGAGTTGAAAGAGTTGAAAACACAGATGAAAGCAAGCAGGGTGTAGATCCTGGCCCTTGCTTCTGAGCTCTTGCTACCAGGGCCCCTAAAAACCACACTGGTCACACTGGTGGGGTGGAGCTGCCACCATAACCACACCCATCCTGTGCCATGCAAGAAGACAATTCCCACAGGGTCCAGAGCAGAAATGGCAGGGTCAAGTGACCTCTAGCAGAGAGCTGGGCCCCATTGGCATGGCTCAACAGCCACCTTCCCACCCAGGTGCCCCTTCTTCCTTTGTCCACCTCACACCCACGTCCACACCCCTCCTACAGTCTCTTACCTGGGTACCTGATATTAGCCAAGTGAGAAATCAAGACACTGTAGTATGTATTCTCAGCATACTCTTCAATCTGTGAGGGAAACAGAGCCATTGACACAGCAAAGCAGAGACCCAGGTCCCCGAGGCCTCTTCCCCACTAAGCTCTGACTGGTTTTCTTTTTTGTGAGCTGTGGGGTTTGAATTCAGGGTCTGGTCACTGTCCCTGAGCTTTTCTGTTCAAGGCCAGAGCTGTATCACTTTGAGCTTTACTGTTCAAGGCTGGTGCTCTACCACTTGAACCACAGCTCTATTTCTGGCTTTTTCCTGGCTCACTGGAGATAAGTCTCACAGACCTTCCTGCCTGGACTGCCTTTGAGCCATCATCTCAGTCTCCTGAATAGCTAGGATTACAGACATGAGTCACTAGCACCCAGTCCAAGTTCAGTACTTTTTGAAGACTGTTTCTGGGCTTGGTCTTCAACTCTCACCTCTATCAAATGAGCCCTGATTCGCAGGCAGTGAGGTTTTCCTGACCTTGACCAGTCTTGCCCTGGTCATCTCACAGGTTGGCAGGCTTGGGGTACAGTGGGGGTGGGAACAGCTGAGAAGCCCACAGAGGCTCATCATCCTTATTTAAGGTTCTAACCACTTCTTTTTTTTTTTTTTTTTTGAAGAAAAGCCTTAATTTGTTGTTTGTCTCTGGTGTGCACCAAAATGACTGGGCCTTGTGTTTTTGTGGTCCTGCAGAAATGGTTAGATTCTATTGTTTTGTTTTGACAAACTTACCTACTTTAATGCTGAGTTTTGGAGAATTAGACCCCTGATGACTTCTAGTCACCCAGCCCTGAGATCCACATCTGAACTTACTAAGAAATGCAGAGGTTCCAGATGCCTCTGGCACATACCTGTAATGCCAGCTAGCTACATAGGAGGCTGAGATCTAAAGACCATAGTTCAAAGCCAACCCAGGAAAGCCTTTTTTTTAGGGGGGGGTCTGTTGTGGGCCTTGAACTCTGGGACTGGGCACTGTCCCTGAGCTTTTTAGCTCAAGGCTAGTGCTCTACCACTCAACCACAGCCCCATTTCCAGTTTTCTGGTGGTTCACTGAAGATAAGAGTCTCACTATCTTTTGTGTCCTGGCTGGCTTTGAACTGTGATCCTCAGATCTCAGCCTCCTGAGTAGCTAGGATTACAGGTGTGAGCCACCAGCACCCAGCTCCATGAGATTCTTGTCTCCAGAGAACCAGCAAAAAGCCAGAAATAAAGTTGTGGCTCAAGCCGTAGAGCACCAGCCTTGATGTTAAAGATCAGTGTCCAGGGCCTGAGTTCAAGCCTGAGCCCTTACTTACCGACTCTATTCAGTCAACTTTGCTGTTATTTCATGTCTTTTGTGTGTGTGTGTGCCTATCCTGGGACTCGAACTCAGGGCCTGGGTGCATTCTCTGAGCTTTTTGTTCAAGGCTAATGCTCTACCAGTTGAACCACAATCCTCCAATCTCAGCCTCTTGAGTCGCTAGGATTACAGGTGTGAGATACTGGTGCCCCATACGTCTTTTACTTTGTCTTGTTTCTGCTTCCCAAGGCCCTGACACTGACAGTATAGAAGGAAGAAGCAAGGCCCTGTACTGGTCCAGCCATGCCAAGAATTCTGAGTTCAGGCAGGGATGATGAGCGAGAGCAAGGGAGACCTCATCTGGACACACACACCTAGTATCGGCCTACCTCCACAAAGGCTGCCAGCACAGCCAGACCATCAGGCTTGTCTTTGGCGACATCGTAGCTCTCGTACTTGGCATTGTAGTGAACAAGGTGCATCTGTGGAAGCAAAGTACAGATGGTCAAGGCCAGTTCATGACTGCTTAACATCGCCAGGTGCTGGTGGCTCTCCTGTCATCCTGACTACTCAGAAGGCTGGGATCTGAGGATCACGATTCAAAGCCAGCCCAGGCAGGAGAGTCTGAGAGAGACTTTTTTCTTTCATTGGCCGTAGTGCTTAAACCTAGAGCCTTATTGCTGCCCCTGAGCATTCTTTTTTTTTTTTTTTTCTATGTATGTGGTACAAGGAATCGAACCCGGGTCTTCATGCATGCTAGGCAAGCACTTTAACCACTAGGCCAAACTCCCAGCCCCCCCTGAGCATTCTTTACTCAAGGCTAGTTCTGTGCTACTCAGAGCCACAGCTCCACCTCTGGATTTTTGGTAGTTAATTGGAAAGACGAGTCTCATGGATTTTCTTGCCCAGGCTGACTTTGAACTGCAATCCTCAGACCTCACGCTCCTGAGCAGGGGGGAGACTGACAGCTGTGAGCCACCAACACCCAGTCTTGAGAGACCCTTAGCGCCAATTAATCAGCAAAAAGCCAGAAGCAGTGCTCAAATGGTAGAGCATTAGCTTTGCGTGTGACAGTGCCCAGGCCCTGAGTTCAAGCCCTGAGACTGACAGGAAAGAAAGAAAAGAAGCAAGGAAGGAAAAGAAAAATGACTGTAGAACTTGAAGGATGGGGGCTTTCTGAAGTGCTCACCCACCTCGATCACTCGTCTGATTCCATCAATGGTGTGCTCAGAGCCGCTGACCTCAGACGAAGCACCGCCCCAGTGGTAGTGCATCTGTATGGCTTTGTACACGGTGCCATCAGAGGCCGTCAGTTGCATAGTAGGTGGCAGGCTAATCTGCACTGAGAGAAAGAATGGGGGCATGGGTGCCTCGAGGCCTGCAGGTCAGGTCGCGTGCAGCCACCGCCTGCCTGCCCACACCCAGGCCAGGCCTGGTATTGATGGCTTAGCATGCCATGAGTAAGATCCCAAAAGGGAACAAGATGATCATGCTCACGATGCAACAGAGGGCACGACAAAGGCCAGGCCGGGCAGCAGTGGCTCACACCTGTAATCCTGGCTACTTAGAAGGCTCAAATCTGAGGGTTGTGGTTTAAAGCTAGCCTGGGCAGGAAAATCTGAGACTCTTACCTCCAGTTAACCACAGCTTTTCTTTTTCTTTTTTTTTTTAAGGCCGGAAGTGGAATTGTGGCTCAAATGATAAAGCCTTGAGCAAAAAAGCTAAGGCTGAGATCTGAGGACTCAGTCCAAAGCCATCCTGGCTAGGAAAGTACTTGAAACTCTTATCTACAATTAACCACCAAAAAGCTAAAAGTGGAGCTGTGGCTCAAGTGGTAGGGGGCAAATCTTGAACACAAAAGCTAATGGACAGCATTTGAGCCCTGAGTTCAAGCCCCAAGACCAGCACAAAAGAGAAGCGGGGAGTTTACAGATTGATAGAATCAGCTCTGAGGATAACAGGTGGAACCTGGGAGCAAGGCCAGGTGAGCGCTAAATGGACAGCTTAGGGCTGCCAACTGGCAGGGGCTCGAGTGGCTTCATTGTACATGCACACACACACATGCACACATGTATGCACATGTACTCACACATATGCAATGGGTATGAAAGCCCAGAATCCCATTCTCTACCTCTAGAGACTGGAATGAGTACAGGGTATAGAACAGGAAGCAGGGGCCTCTGCAATTAGTTTGATTCATTTTCCTCCCCAGGGACTGGTGATGACCCCTGTGTGAACCGCATCTCTTCATGGCAGGTTCATATCCTCTCCTATGCAGCCTTCTGCCCTTAGCCTAGCTGCTGGTTCCACCCAGAAGAAGGGAACATCCACGGTGGGCTCTCACACTGCATGTTGAGGGCATGGAAGCAGAACAAAGAAGCAGAAGCCCTGCTCATCTTCCTACTGTTCATCAAGATGAGACAGAGCCAGAACCACGAACCCAGGCCCCTTTCCAGCCATGTATAACCACACACAGCACAGTCTGTGTCCCACATAACCACACACAGCCTGACCTGCATCCAGACACCTGTAACCACAGAGGGCCCAACCTATGCCCAGCCACTCGTACTACATACAACCCAACCTGGGTCCAGCCACACGTAACCACACACAGCCCAACCTGCATCCAGCCACCCATAACCACATGGGGCCCTACCTGTATCCAGCCGCATGTAACCACATGGGGCCCAATGTGTATTTAGAAGAACCCACAGCAGGCTCTGGTGGCTCACACCTGTAATCCTAGCTACTCAGGAGACTGAGATCTGAAGATCATGGGTCAAAGCCAGCCCAAGCAGATATATCCAAGAGATTCTTATCTCCAATGAGCCAGAAGAAAGACAGAAGTGAAGGTTGGCTCAAATGGCAGATTCTAACCTTGAGCAAAACAAACACCAAACAAGCAAGAACCAGAGTTTAAGCATCAGTATAGTTTTAAGTGCCAGTCCTGGTGCTTGAACTCAGCACCTGAGCACGTCCTTGGGCTTTCTCAAGGCTAGAGTTCTACTAGTTGAGCCTCAGCACCACTTCTGTTTTTTTCTTTTTTTCTTTTTTTGCCAGTCCTGGGCTTGAGCTCAGGGCCTGAGCACTGTCCTTGGACTTTCTCAAGGTTAGAGCTCTACCACTTGAGCCTCAGCACCACTTCCGACTTTTTTCTATGTATGTGGTACCGAGGAATCGAACCCGGGTCTTCATGCATGCTAGGCAAGCACTTTAACCACTAGGCCAAACTCCCGGCCCACCACTTCTGTTTTTTTCTATGTATGTGATACCAAGGAATCAAACCCAGGTCTTCGTGCATGCTAGGCAAGCACTCTACCACTAGGCCAGACTCCCAGCCCAAGAATGTGAGACTCTTATCTCCAATTAATCACTAGAAAATGGGAAGTGGGGCTGTGGCTCAAGGGGTAGGGCTGTAGCCTTAAGCTGAAGAGCTCAGAGACAACACCCAGGCCCAGGGTTCAAGTCCCATGACCACAAAAAAAAAAAAAAAAAAGACAAAAACGGGGAAATACCTGTAATCCTAGCTGCTCAGGATCCTTGTTTGAAGCCAGACCCAGACAGGAAAGTCCATAAGACTAAATAAAATAAAATGAAATGAGACTAAAAGAATCAGCTCTGCCAGCAGTGGGTGGGCAGGAGCCTGGGAGCTGAGGCCTGTGCCAGAGCTGAATGGGCAGCCTGGCACTGCTGGCCATGGCTCCAGTGATGGAGCTCCCACTGAGCAAGGGGAGGCACTGAGTTCAAGGCCCAGCACCACAAAATACATGCATGCATATACACACATATACATATACATACATATACATATGCATATGCATACATAAACATATGCATATACAACACCAACCAACAAACAGACGGACAGTTTACTCTACAGAGAGATCTTCACAATGCTTTGTCCCCCAAATGCTTTTCTGGAAGTCAGGGTGAAGCCCCACAGACAGGCCTGAGCAGGACCCCTGGAAAGGGGCGGGGCTCACACTAAGCTGGCAGTCATGACTGGAAAAGGAAAGGCCAAGATGCTGGCCCCAGCCAGGGTGACAGAAGGAAAAGCAGTCATGTGAATTGTTTCTGGCCAGTACTGGGGCTTGAACTCAGGGCCTGGGTGCTACATTCTTTAGCTTTTTTGCTCAAGGCCGGCACTCTACCACTTGCACAGCGCACCTCTACGTCTGGTTTTTTGTGGGTTAGAGATAAGAGTCTCACAGATTTTTTTTTCTTCCTAGGCTGGCTGTGAACCATGATTCTCAGACCTCAGCCTCCTGAGTAGCTGGGATTATAGACATGAGCCACCAGTCCCCAACTTTGGACACATTAAGTCATAACCCCCTTGTACAACAAAGTTCAGGGAGAAAAAAATTAAAACTAAATTAAACCTGTTTCTCAAAACAGGTTCAGGGGGGCCAGGAGTTTGGCCTAGTGGTTAAAGTGCTTGCCTAGCATGCACGAAGACCCGGGTTCAATTCCTTGGTACTCCACATACATAGCAAAAAGCCGGAAGTGCTCAGGCCCAGAGCTCAAGCCCAGGACTGGCAAAAAAAAAAAAAAAAAAAAAACAGGGCTGGATGCATGGCTCAGTGATAGAGCACCAGCCTACCAAATTTGAGGTACCAAACTTCAGTACTTTCAAAAAAACAAAAAAGATGATGAAGAAAACAGTAAAGGCTGTGAAATCCAATAAAGATGGAGGATTGACCCAGATTAGAGCGGAACGCTGAGATGCTGAGGAACAAGATGACAAACCGCAATGTGAGATCCTGGATTTGATCCTAGGTCTCAAAACAGACAGGCATGTGAAAGTGAGGTCATGCACATGAAATCCATAATTGATTGTGCTGTGTCCCTGTGAACTCCCAATAACAAATGAGCTGTGGTTATAGGATTTTAGTATTAGGGGAGGAAAAAGGCATGGGAACTCTCAGGTTACTTTTGCAATTATGCTAATCTAAAAACAAAAACACACCCCAGCTGCCATCACAGCCCCTCTGCGGCCTTCACAACCAAATTCTGCAGCACTGCCTGCCTGCGTGGCTCAGGGGAGCCGTCTCAAGCACCCTCTTCAGAGCCTCTTCTAGGACCTGTGAAAATGTGTTTTGAAAGTTAAAACCTGAGGGGCCGGGAATTTGGCCTAGTGGTTAAAGTGCTTGCCTAGCATGCATGAAGACCCGGGTTCGATTCCTCCGTACCACATACATAGCAAAAAGCCGGAAGTGGTGCTGAGGTTCAAGTGGTAGAGCTCTAGCCTTGAGAAAGTCCAAGAACAGTGCTCAGGCCCTGAGCTCAAGCCCAGGACTGGCAAAAAAAAAAAAAAGAAAATTAAAACCTGATTAGGGAAGGAGAACACACCCGGCCTGTTCATTCTCAGGAGGCAGAGCCGAAGATAGTGACTCTCGACAAATTCACTTGTGGGAGTGTGCGTGTGCAAGAGAGAGAGAGAGATTCATCACCAGAAGACCACAAAGAGCTAAAAGTGGCATTGTAGCTCAAGTGGTAGAGTGCTAACCTTAAACACAGAAGCTGGGGGACAGCACTCAAACCCAGAGTTCAAATCCCAGGACTGGCACAAAAAAAAAAAAAAAAGCCAGCAGCCCAGTTCTCAGCTTCAACAGGTTTCAGGCTCTGGCCTGGCACCTCCCCCCACCTAAGCCCCGCCCTCCCGCTGTGGACCATGCCACCCCCAGCAGGTGTCCCCTCCCCCTCCTCCAGCCCCCTGCAGGCAGGCAGGGGCTGTGGCCTCCTTACCTGTGTGGCCATTGTTGGTCATGGGGAATGAGCTTTCATGGCTGTTGCCATAGCCCGTCAGCTCCAGAGGCTGCAGATCAGGGTTGAAGCGAACCTTCCTCCTCTGCAGGTTGATGGGCGACTGCTGCTGTCCCCCGCAGTCCGGATACTCCTTCACCCAGTGCTCCTCATCCAGTGTCCCCTCTGTGACAGCAGAACAGCAGCTCAAGAGACAGCTTATGCCATGCGTGGCGTGGGAGGGGGAGAGGGAGGGGAGGGGGGAGGGGGGGTGTGGGATGCTTGTCATTCCAGCTACTCAGAGGCTGGGATCTGAGGCTCATGGTTCAAAGCCAGCCCTTCCAATTAACTACAAAAAAAGCCAGAAACGGAGTTGTGGCTCAAGTGGTAGAGTGTCAGCCTTGAACAGAAAAGGACAAGGTTAGTGCCCATGCCTTGAGTTCAAGCCCCAAGATTGGCACACATACCCGGAGACAGAGACAGAAAGCCCTCTGTCCAGACCTTACCAGGGACCACAGGATAGATCTACAAGGGCTAACTTCTAGAAGCAGAAGCAGGACCTCCAGAAGCAAGGCCCAGAGGGACCTAAGTCAAGCACATGTCCTCATTTGGGGGCCACTAGTGCTCATCTCTACTCTCCCGGGGTCACCACTGGCCCCTGGGTACATGACTCAATATGAAAATCTTGAGTAGGCCAGGCGTGGTGGCTCATGCCTGTAATCCTAGCTACTCAGGAGGCTGAGATCTGAGGATCAAGGTTCAAAGCCAGCTCAGGCACAAAAGGAACTGAGACCCCCTATCTCTAACCTCTAGAAAACGGGAAGTGGGGCTTGGCTCCAGGGTACAGCGATAGAATTGGTGCTATATCTTTAGAGGCAGAGCACTAGCCTTGAGGAAAAAAGCCCAAGAACAGTGCTCAGGTGCTGAGTTCAAACCCTAGGACTGGCAAAAAAAAAATCTTGAGTAGGGCTGGGAGTTTGGCCTAATGGCAGAGTGCTTACCTAGCATGCACAAAGAGCTGAGTTCGATTCCTCTGTACCACATACATAGAAAAAAGCTGGAAGTGAGGTTGTGGCTCAAGTGGTAGAGCTCTAGCCTACCACTATCCAAGAACAGTGCTCAGGCTCTGAGTTCAATCCCCACAACTAGCAAAAAAAGAAAAAAATTGAGTATTAATTCAATACTTGGTTCAGTTTGTAAAGAGCCAGCCTCAAACAAACAAAGAAAAGCTAAAGAAGACTTCTCCCACAGCTTGAGTTCAAGTCCTAGTACTGGCACCAAAAAATAAATCAATCAATCAAAAATAGTCTGGGCCTGGTGAAGCAGGTAGTCCAGGGACTTGGAAAGCTGAGTTGGGGGGATCACTTTCATCCACAAATTTAAGTCCTGGATGAGTAACATAAACTGTCTCGGGGCTGGGAATGTGGCTTAGTGGTGGTGTGCTTGCCTAGCATGCCGGAAGCCATAGGTTCAATTCTTCGGTGGCTCAAGCGGCAAAGCACTAGCCTTGAGCAGAAAGGATCCAAGGAGAGTGCTCTGAGTTCAAACCCCAGGACTGGCAAAAAAAAAAAAAAAAAAAAAAAAAAAAACAACCCTCTGTCTAGATAGATGGGTGGATAGAAAATAGAAAAACAGGAGGCGGGGGGGGGGGGGTGATGCAGAGCAAGGAAGTTAACCATTTTGAGGCTGGTTAATAACATAGGCACCAGAGTAATGAAGGCTAATGATTATTCTGGATCGTTCCATCCATCATCCCCCACCCCACCCCAGCTGGGAGGTTTTGTTTGCCCATTTCCAGTTGTGGGTCCAGCCTCTGTCTTTTCCTGGGGTGGCCGTGCGGGGACCTGTGTAGGAACACCGCTCTTCACCCAGGCTCTCACTGCACTTCGCCTTAGTTAGTTCTTATTCCTCTGATCTACTCTTTGCTATTTAATAATGTCTTAAACACTTCCCTCAGTGATGCATGAGGCCAAGGTCAAGACCGCAGCTCCTTCTGAGATCCAGATGCTTTCTGGGCCTTTCTCAGCACTCACAATCTTTCTTCAGAGCCTTGACAGCCAGCCCCCAGGTGCTCTGAGGAGACCCAGATGCCCAGAGCACACCCTGGGCCAAGTGACGGGAGGCTGAGATCGGAGGATCACGGTTTGAAGCCAACTCAGGCAGGAAAGTCCATGAGGCTCATTTTTTTTTGCCAGTCCTGGGGCTTGAACTCAGGGCCTGAGCACTGTCCTTGAGCTTTCTCAAGGCTAGAGCTCTACCACTTGAGCCACCACTTCCAGCTTTTTTTATGTATGTGGTACAGAGGAATCGAACCTGGGTCTTCATGCATGCTAGGCAAGCACTCTACCACTACCCATTCTTTTCTTCTTCTTCTTTTTTTTTTTTTTTTGCCAGTGCTAGGGCTTGAACTCAGGGCCTGGGCACTGTCCCTGAGCTGCTTTTGCTCAAAGCAAGCACTCTACCTCTTGAGCCACAGTGCTGCTTCTGGCTTTTTCCGCGTGTGTGGTACTGAGGAATTGAACCCAGGACTTCATGCATGCTAATCGAGTACTCTACCACTGAGCCACATTGCCAGCCCATGTGAGACTCTCATCTCCCCTGAAGCACCAGAAAAACTGGAAGAGGAGCTGTGGCTCAAGGTGATAGATTGCTAGCCTTGAGTAGAGAAGTTCAAGGAGAGCACCCAGGCCCTGAGTTCAACCTCACAGCCAACAACCACCACCAACACAAACACCCCACACAGCCTGCATGGAGCCTTGACTGTCACCAGGTGGTGAAAACCATATGTCTGTGGTCCTGAGGGAGGAGAGTCCCTTCCCTGCCGGGAGGGGATGCGGGCCCGGGCAGGGCTGACGGCTTACCTGAGTAGGTCCACTCAGCTCCATGCTGGGCCTGAGCACCTAGAAAGAGCAGCAACACGAGAGCCACTGAAGCCCGCATGGCAGTGTGCAGCTGGAAGCAGGGCAGCCAGTGGGAAACCCCTTCTTTTAAAAGCTCAGAAACTGTAAATAACAATTTACCACGTCCAGCTGGCAATCCGCCCTTCACGGCACCCACTAAGCAATAACATCCTCCCCACAATGGCCCTTCTCACTTGGCACCTCGTGCACGTGCCTTCCTCCTCCCAGCATTAGCATAGCCACTTAGCCCACATCTGCTCCTCCAGTGCCTTAGGAAACCCAGCTGATGGGCGGCACAGTGCAGCCATTGTGGGCCAGGAGGATGAGTGATCTCTGGGAATGGAAAAGGCCCCAGGCTCAGAGCTTCCTGGATGGTGTATTTCCTCTGCCCTTTCTCCTGGCTGCTGTAGAATCATTGAGGCCTGAAGGTCATCTCTGAGCCTGACTGGTATTTCCTGCCCATCTCAAAGTGGACAGAAGCCACCACTGCTGATTTAGCAACGTCTTCAACAGGTGCCTGACAACCCACTGTTAGACAAGAAATAGAGGATCCCAGCTGGAGTCAGTGATAGGATTCTTTCTCTCTCTCGACCTGGAGCTGGGGTCCCAAGCCACATCCCTTCACATGCCTCCGGGCCTCTGGAGGCGTTGTGGACTTGTACCTCCACAAAGTTGCTCTGACAGCTGGGCGCATCAGGGCACACCCGAGCCACTCAACCAGACCAATGCATTGCCTAATCCTGTGCATCTACTTGGCTGGCGAAGGAGAAATATTGACATGTATGCCGGCTGACAGGCCAGCACTTCCCATGCCCTTCAGAAAGGGCAAAGGCAGAGGAGGTGCCCCGGAGGGTGGGGTACCACACAGGCCGGGGGAAGGAGCCACTGTTCTGGCCTCACTTGTCCTTAGGCTTGAAGAAGGCTGGGATGGCAACATGGCAGCTCGCATTTCCATCCAGGATGACAGAGGCACTGGAGCCTATCAGCCACTTGCAAAGATCCCACTCAACTTGGATCCATAATGCTCAAGAACTGAGAGGTGCAGGGGCTCACCCCCATAACTCAGGAGGCTGAGATCTGAGGACTGTGGTTCAAAGCCAGCCCAGCCAAGGAAGTCTGTGAGAATCTTACCTCCATTTTTACAAGCAAAAAGCCAGAAGTACAGATAGGGTACAAGTGGTAAGGTCTAGCCTCGAATAAAAGAGCAAAGGGTAGGCTGGGAGTTTGGCCTAGTGGGACAGTGCTTGCCTAGCATACATGAAGACTTGGTTCGATTCCTTGGTACCTCATACATAGAAAAAGGCAGAAGTGGTGCTGAAGCTCAGATGGTAGAGCTCTAGCCTTGAGAAAGTCCAAGGACAGTGCTCAGGCCCTGAGCTCAAGCCCAGGACTGGCAAAAATAATAATAATAATAATCTTGAAGCAAGGTCAAGAGCAAAGGCTCTGATAGTCTTCACCTTCCAGCCCTGTCGAGGACCGGCTGTGCGACCTGAGGCCAGCTTCCCCCCTGCTCCATGACTCTGTTTCCCCATTTCAAGAGGAGTTCACAAGAGCACCTCCCCTTGTTCCCAGGACTCAGCAATAAACGCTGGGGCTGGGGGGGGGGGGGGGCTCAGCAGAATGACAAATGGCACGACCCTCTGCCCAGACCCTTACATTCTAGACAAGGCGGTAGCTGAGCACTGTCCCCTGCCCTGCAGAAGCGGCACCTTCTACAGCCTCGTGGTCCACACCTCGGATAGACGCCTGGCCCCTCCTTGCCTTGGAGTTGTCAGGAGACAGAACTGGAACCACTTGCGGTTTTTCATTTGAATGGCTTTGGAAATCTGAGCGGCTAGGCGCCATGGCTCACACCTGTAATCCTAGCTACTCAGGAGGCGGAGATCTCAGGATGGAAGTTCAAAGCCAGCTGGGACAGAAAAGTCCCCAGGAGACTCTTATCTCCAATGAACCACTCAAAAACCGGAAGTGGAGCTGTGGCTCCCAGTGGTAGAGTAGGAGATGAGCAAAAAAAAAGAGCTCAGAGTTCAAGCCCCACATCAACAACAAGAACTAATTATAATAACAATAACAGTCATTGTTCTAAGAGGGAATGCTGCAAGGGGATGTATGCTCCCCTGGGGGCCCCACACCCCTGGGTTCTAGTACCCTAAGGTTAGCATTTGGGGGCTCCTATGAGCGCTCTAGCACCCTGCATGTGTCTTTGCAGGAGTATGCAGTTCTATCTGCGAACCTGCAGTTCAGTGACCCCAGCTGACAGCTCCTCTGCCACGTGTCTGTCCATCCATCAAGTCTGAGACTGTATCTCTGACTCAGGCACTGGTGGCTCATGCCTGTCCTCCCAGCTACTAAGAGACTGAGGTCTGAGGATCACAGTTCAAAGCCAGTCCTAGTAGGAAATTCTGCGATACTCATCTCCAATTAAATGGAGCTGTGGCTCAGGTGGTAGCCCAGAGTGAAAAAGCTAAGGGAGAGCACTGAGGCTCTGAGGTCAAACCCCAGGACAGGCCACCCATGCGCACACAAAAAAGAACCAAGGCTGCCCACTAAGACGTTACTGACAGCCAGTGTGGAAAGGAGGAGCTCAGGAAGGCAGCAGAGCAGTTAAGGTCTTCGACTACTAGAAGCATTGCTAATGAGGACACATTACTGGGAATAGGGTCTCTTCCCTGCTCTCCACGACATTTTCCCAGTGACACAGGCAACAGACAATCAAGTAATATCAGTTTCATTGCATAAGGCCTGACTCATTGTCTTCTTTGACCCTAAAAAATTTCCACCAAGTTTGAACAGGAGGCTTCTTGTGTTTGTGAGGCGTGTGTGTGTGTGTGTGTGTGTGTGTGTGTGTGTGTGTATCATTCTCTGCACTTCCTCCTGCCTCCATGCAGCCTCATCCCCAGTTTCCCCCGCACCCATGGTTAGAGTGACAATCTACAAAGCTGATGGCCTTCGAAGCCACAGAAGGTCAAATGTGAGAAAGGAACTTTTGTCCTTTCCACTTCCAAGGCAGGGCCCACTGAGGCAAGAAAACGGGTCAAGTGACAAGGTCTTCCCCTGGGGACCAGGAAGGTGACAGGCTGCCCAGGTAAACAGCCAGGTGCTGCCCGCCCATGTGGTCAGGGAGGTGTGGTCAGGCCAGGTGAGCCAAGGTTCAGGACAAGCATAGCAGAATGGCGGCAGATACTGGAGGATGCGTACTACCGCCCTGGGAAACAGAACAGACAGGGTATTGTGTGTCTCTGGCCGACCTGCCTGCCAGAGACACCTGTAATCCAAGCCTTTCAGAATCCTGAAGGATGAATCACTCTGCACAAGTGAGTTTGTCCCTCAGCTCAACCCAAGCAAAGCACCACGACGTTGGATCCAGCATGCCTGAAAGCTGGAGACACCATAATTCTCTCACCTGTGCTCTTAAAGTCAACAACATCCCAGCAACTGTTGTTGGACTGGGGGTGTAAGCTCAGTGACAGTAAGAAAACAAGAGCAAGCTCCTAAATTGTGTCCACCCCACCCTTCTCTTAAGGACACCCAATGACACCACTTGTCTTTTTTGTTTGTTTGTTTTTGCCAGTCCTGAGGTTTGAACTCAGGGCCTGGGCACTGTCCTTGGGCTTTCTCAAGTCTAGAACTCTACCACTGGAGTCACAGCACCACTTCTGGCTTTTTCTATTTATGTGGTACTGAGGAATCTAACCAGGGCTTCATGCATGCTAGGCAAGCACTCTACCACTAGGCCAAACTCCCAGCTCCATTTGTCTTTTTCTTTCACTTTTCCTTTTTTTTTTTTTTTTTTTTTTTTGGTCACCGGTTCTGAAGCTTGAACCAACAGCCTTAGCTTAGCTTTTTACTTAAAGTGAATGCTCAACCACTTGAGCCATACCTCCACTTCTGGCTTTTTGGTGGTTAATTGGAGAAAAGAGTCTCACAGATTTTCCTGCCTGGTCTGGCTTCCAATGGCAGTCCTCAGATCTCAGCCTCCTGAATAGCTAGGATTACAGATGTGAGCTATGGCTACCAAGCAAACTTTTCTTTTCTTTCTTGGGCCTTGAACTCAAGGCCTGTGCTCTGTCCCTGAGTCTCTCTGCACTTAAGGCTAGCATTTTACCACTTGAGCCACAGCACCATTTCCAACTTTTTCTGTGTATGTGGAACTGAGGAATGGAACCCAAGATTTCATGCATGCTAGACAAGCACTCCACCACTAAACCACATCCCCACCCCTGGAAAACTTCTTTAATGACTGAAGCCCACTAATACAATGACCCATAATGTCTGCATGGTGATGTATTGACAGCCACTGCTCATCTATTATATATGCTTCTGAATAATTATAGTAATCATAGTGATAATAATGTAAGGAGGACAAAAAATACTCATTGTCATGTTTTCTTTTTCTTTTTTTTTTTTTTTTTGGTCAGGTATGAGGCTTGAACTCAAGGCCTGAGCATTGTCCCTAACTTTTTTTGCTCAAGACTAGCACTCTACCACTCGATCAACAGTGCCACTTCCGGTTTTCTGGTGGTTAGTTGGAGATAGAGTATCAAGGGCTTCTCCGCCTGGGCTGGCTTTGAACCACAATCCTCAGATCTCAGCCTCTTGAGTAGTAAGGATTATAGACGTGAGTCACTAGCACCTGCTTGTAATATTTTCTTGATTTCTTTTTTTCTTTGTTTTATTTTTTGATCCACATCACCACGTCTGTCTTTTTTCTATGTATGTAGTAAGGAGGAATCAAACCCAGGTCTTCGTGCATGCTAGGCAAGCACTCCACCACTAGGCCAAACTCCCAGCCCCCACTTCAGCATTTTTAGAGTAGTAGTTAATTGAATATAAGAATCTCATAGACTTTCCTGCCTAGATTGGCTTTGAACTGAGGTCCTCAGATCTCAGCCTCCTGAGTAGGTAGGGTAATAGGTATGAGCCATTGGTGCCTGGCCTCAGCTGGACTTTTTTTTTTTTTTTTTCCAGTTCTGAGGTTTGAACTCAGGGCCTCGGCACTGACCTTGGGCTTTCTCAAAGCTAGAGCTCCACCACTTGGACCACAGCACCATTTCCGGCTTTTTCTATGTATGTAATACCAAGGAATCAAACCTGGGTCTTCGTGCATGCTAGGCAAGCACTCTATCTCTAGGCCAAACTCCCAGCCCCTATTTTCTTAATTTCTGACACCAGATGTTAGCTTGCTTGATAGTAAACACATCTATGCTTATGATAATATTACAGTTATTAGCATCCATCAGGCCAGGTCCAGACCAATGAGGGGAAGGAACCGCCAAACCGCATGCTCCAGCAGGCCTGACAGTCCTTGCCTGGCTGGTATTCTCCATGATTGGTGGCTGGGAGGGAGCTGGGGAGGCTCAGGGAAGGGCTGAGTGGCTGGCACTGTTGGGTCTCTACTGATGGCTTTTCTCATTGCCATTTGTGACCCTGGCAAGCAGCTGCTGCCCCCAGGGATTGTCTGTGAGCCACCCTCTTCTCCTGGCTTACTGCTTGCACTGAGCTGTTTGCTCAGATAGCAGATGACCACACTCCATAGAGTTTTATAGAGAACAGAGCATCTATAGAATATCTTGCCACATTCACCCAGCGCGGGGCGGGGGGGATATCCTGGTGCTCTCTCCCTGTCTCGCTCTGGCTCTCTCTGGCTCTGGCTCTCTCTGGCTCTGACTCTGGCTGTCTGTCTCTCCTCAGCATTCCCGTTGTTCTGGCCTAGAAGTCAGAACTTGTCTGTCACAGAGAGTGTCAGCCCGCCCTCCATCTTTCTTCTTGTTGTATACAACAATCGACATCAAAATATCCAGCTCTGGCTGGGAGTGTAGCTTAGTGGTAGAGTGCTTGCCTAGCATACATAAAGCCCAGGGTTTGATTCCTCAAGGTGATAGCCTTAAGAAAGCCCAAGGATAGTGCTCAGGCCCTGAGTTCAAGCCCCAAGACTGACAAAAAAAAAAGCCCAGCTGAGGCCAGGCACCAATGGCTCATACCCTAACTACTCAGGAGGCTAAGATCCGAGAATCTCGGTTCAAAGCCAATCCAGGCAGGAAAGTCTATAAGATTCTTATATTCAATTAACCACTACTCCAAAAATGCTGAAGTGGGGCCGGGAGTTTACCCTAGTGGTAGAGTGCTGGCCTAGTGGTGGAGTGCTTGCCTAGCATGCACGAAGACCTGGGTTTGATTCCTCCTTACATATACATAGAAAAAAGCCAGAAGTTGTAGTGTGGCTCAAGTAGTAGAGCTCTAGCCTTGAGAAAGCCCAAGGACAGTGCTCAGGCTCTGAGTTCAAGCCCCAGGACTGGCGAGGAAGAAAAAAAGACTCCATCTCCATTTCATCAGAAACACGCCACACTAGAGGTGTGGCTGAAGTAGTAGAGCGCCAGCTGTGAGCAAGAAAGCTGAGCAACAATAATCCTGACCATAAAGGAAATGAAATAAAAACAATATTGAGATTCCATCGCAGCCCAGTGAGATTGGCCAATAAAACATTAAGAAATGCTGGCAAGGATATGGGGCAAACAGAATCCTACGTCACTGTGGGTGGGGATGTAAGAGCAATACAACCGCTTCAGATGGAGGTTTAGAGAGTCTTCAAAAAAACGTAACAGAACTACCTGATACGCCAGCTATACCACGTTTATTGGTAAGATTACAAGTCAGGTTACAGTAAAGACACTCGTATGTTTATATTCACAAAAGCCGAGTTATAAAAAAACAGATCTGCTGCCCTACTACAGAGGAGTAAATGAAGAATATATGGTACTTATATACAATAGAATTTTACTTATCCATCAGAAAGAATAATGTTACATCTTTACAGGGAAATGGGTGGATGTAGAAAAAATATATATTAATGAAGTCAGGTTCAGAGAGACAGATGGTACATGTTTTCATTCATATGTGGTACAAGTTAGCTCTAAATTATAGACACATTCTGGGTTAGGTGAATAGGTACTCAAACAAACTGACTAAAAGTTACTGTACTCAGCCGGGCGCTGGTGGCTCATGCCTGTAATCCTAGCTACTCGGGAGGCTGCCATCTGAGGATCGCGGTTCAAAGCCAGTCTGGGCACAAGAAAGTCTACAAGACTTATCTCCAATTAACAACAGAAAACTCGAAGTGGTGCTGGGACTCAAGTGGTAGAGTGATTGCCTTGAGCTGAAGAGCTCAGGAACAATGCCTAGGCCCAGAGTTCAAGTCCTACAACCGACCAAAAAAAAAAAAAAAGATATTGTACTCAGTGGAAGATTCTAATGGTACATACAACTCCTCTTACAAACAGATGAACAATTTAACAGAATGATCCCGATGTTTGAGGCATCTTTCAGAATCCATGCTTTCTTGTTTGTTCTTCCTTTCTGTCTCTCTCTCTCTCTCTCTCTCTCTCTCTCTCTCTCTCTCTCTCTCTGTTTCTGTCACTCACTCTCTCCTTTCTTTTTCCTTTTCCGTTTTCTTTCTTTTTTTGTGTGTGTGCTGGTAATAGGACTTGAACTCAGGGCATCACACTCTCACTTGGCTTTTTTGGTCAGGACTGGTGCTCTACCATTTGAGCCACGGCTCCATTTCTGAATTTTGATTGGTTGGTTAGAAATGAGAATCTTGTGGATTTTTTCTGCCTAGGCTGGTCTTGAAGCTTGTCTTCAGATCTCAGCCTCCTAAAGAGCTTGATTACAGACAGGATCCTAGCCTGAAGTCAGGAGCGCTTGGCTCCAGTTTAGTCGAGGCAAAGGGTTTTCTAGACCCTCATTTCAACCAATAAAAAGCTGGGCGCAGTAGGGAGCACCTGCCATCCTATGAGAGGAAACAAATAGAATAATGGATGTCCACTCTGACCCAGGCAAAAACTGGGATCCAAGATAAAACAAAAACATCAGAAAGAGGTGGAGCTGCCACTCGAGAAGTAGAACAGCTGCCTAGCAAATGCGAAGCCCTAAGTTCAAATTTCAGTACCGCCAAAACAAAAGGTTATAAATGAGAATTTAAAAAAAAAAAGTTTCGCGCCAGTACTGGAGCTTGAACTCGGGACTTGGGTGTCCCACTCTCACTTGGCTTTTCCACTCAAGGCGGAGGTTCTATCACTTAAGCCACAACTCCACTTCTGGCTTTTGGTGGTTAATCAAGAGTTTTTTTTTGCCCAGGCTGGTTTCAAAGCATGATCTTTCGATCCCAGTCTCCTGGGTAGCTAGGAATTACAGGCATGGGCCCCTGGAGCCGAGCGATAACAGTAAAGTCTATGCTGGGTATATTTCATCACAATAAAAAGTGAATCATGAAAATGTCTTCATTCATTGGAGCAGATGGAAAAATTCCTACAGGAGTGTAACAAAGCTTTGGGAGACATAACAGCAAGAGCCCTCAAAATATTAAAAGATGGAACAGAGTAGAATAGAAATGTTGTAAGTCCAAAACAAGTCCATGACGTTTTCCCAAGCCTTCTAAAAGCAAATATTTCTAAACTTACAAAAACCATAGCCCAGACAGGGTTAGGTAAACCACAGGCTGGGGGCCAGATCTGTCAGCCTGCTCTCTTACGTCCCGTCTGTGGCTCTGTGGCTCCTGGCTGCTCACTGGCCCAGCCCAGCAATCACATCACAACAAAAAGCCCGCACGTCTCTCTGGGCCCAGACAGACCTCGCTCCATCCCTTGTGGAAATCATCATGTCTAACAAAGGCAGCAGGACAAAGCACATACAGACCAGTGGCATCTATGCCCATCAATACATTAAAATCTTACCTAGCACAGGAATGAATCTTCCCCAAGGCTTTACTAGTTTTCTCCCTCTGTCAGACTCTTTCTCACCCTCTTGTAAATGTCATCTTTTGGTTGATTAATCTCTTCATTTACTTAGCTGTGACAGGTACAAAGCTAACCAAATTGTCTCCTTTCTCTTACCATTTTCAATGGAATACACTGTGCCACTCACTTTTTTGGGGGGAGGGGGCGGTCCTTGGGCTTGAACTCAATCTTAGTACTGTCCCTGAGCAACTTTTACTCAAGGCTAGCACTGTACAACTTGTGCCACAGCATCACACCACTTGTGCCACAGCACCACTTCCTGTTTTTTTCTGTGATTAATTGGAGATAAGAGTCTCATGGACTTTCCTCCTTGAACTGGCTTTGAACCCTGATCCTCAGATCTCAGCCTCCAACAGCCACTCATTTTTAGGCAATAAAACATAACAAGCAATCTGCCAGACACATCTGGAGAAAGGTTTGCTTTCTTAGAAAAATAGGCAAGAGGCTGAATGTGGTGGCTCATGCCTGTAATCATAGCTACTCAGGAAGCTGAGCTCTGAGGATCAAGGTTCAAAGCCAGCCTGGACATAAAAGGACCTGAGCGGGCTGGGAGTTTGACCTAGTGGTAAAGTGCTTGGCTAGCATGCACTAAGGCCTGGGTTCAATTCCTCAGTACCACATACGTAGGAAAAAAAAAAAAGCCAGAAGTGGTGCTGAGGGTCAAGTGATAGAGCTCTAGCCTTGAGAAAATCTAAGGACAGTGCTCAGGCCCTGAGCTCAAGCCCAGGACTGGCGAAATTAATTAATTAATTAATTAATATTTTTAAAAAAAAAAAAAGGACCTGAGACTCTTACCTCCAATTAACTTTTAGAAAACAGGAAGTGGGGCTTGGCTCAAGGGTAGGGCAGTAGCCTTGAGCTGAAGAGCTCAGGGACAGCACCCAGGCTAATTTCAAGCCCCATGACCCACCAAAAACAAAAAGGCAAGAGACGAACAGAAGTACTTATCACTGCTTTGTCTCCCTTTTTGTGTGCATGCCAATATTAGGGCTTGAACTCTAAGCCTAAGTGCTGTCCCTTAGCTGTTTTGTTCAAGCCTTGGCTCTTGAACCACTGCTCCACTTTCAGCTTTTTTGCTAGTTAGTTGGAGATGAGATGCTCACAGACTTTCTTGCTCATACTGGCTTTAAACTGAGACCCTCAGATCTCAGCCTCCTGAGTAGCTAGGGAGAAAGATGGTTTTTAAGGAATGGAAGCAGGGTAATAGACCAGCAGCTGACTGGGATGGGGAGAGGAGACCCTCAGAAGTATGGTCAGGGGTGACTCTCAACATTTGAACTGAGGGCTGACTGAGGACTTGGGCAGAGGTCTGAGGGGAAGTGTTTCTGGCACAGCCATAAGCAAAAACTTCAAGTGTGGACAGAAACCCAACACATGTGAGGGTCACCCCACATCCAGTTCCTGATCAGACCCTGTCCAGTCTACCAGAATGTCTGATGACCTTTTGTGGCTGGGAAGTGTGTGCCCCAGGGTCATTCCTCTCCTCCCCCCACCGTGCTTGCTCAGAATCCTTGAGAAAAATTCCCCAAATTCAAGGTTAGATTTTCATTCCTGCCCCCCACATAACTACTGCTCCACTGCAAAAGTCTAGAAAACACTAAGAAGTCAGTACTGCATTTTTGCTTGTCTTCAGTTGTCAGCACTCTGTTGCGCCCTAAAACAAAGGAGCTGTGGGGTGGGAGTGGGGGTGTGGTGGCTGCTTTTGCAGTGCCTTCTGGGGCCTGTAGGACAAGTCAGAGTGGGAGAGGAGACCTGAGGCAGCCCCAGTGTTTGGGAGAAGAGAGCTCTGCTGAAGGATCTGTTGAGTGCTCCTGCCATCCAGCGGCCAGAAGTCGCACTGCAGGGACATTTCCTTCTAGGGGTGTAATAGCAAGTAGTGGCCTCTAGGGGGTGGAGGGTGGAAAAGGTAGGGCATGGCAAGGGTATTTCAGGTCATCTTTTCTGTGTAAGGAATTGCATTATCATGCAGTTCGCAACTAGCCAGTTTAAGAAGAGTATCTGTTACCTCTCCAATTTCATTTCTTGGAAAGAAAAAACAGCTTAGCTCCAGCTTAATGACGAGGAGCTTTAGCCTAAGTGACTTCACTTCCAGCCTGATCAGTTAGTGTCTAGTTGCTAAAGTTTAGCCCAAAGCAATGGCCTCCAGCAATTTTTTGTTTGCTTTGTTTTTGTTAGTGCTGCAGTTTGAACTCAGGCCCTTGTGCTGCAAGATTGTTTTCAATTCTTTGTCAATTCTTTGTGTGTGTCTGTGTCTGTCTGTCTGTGTGTCCTTGTACAAACCATTACTGGGGCATGAATTTAAGGCTTGGGCACTTTTACTTAGCTCTTTCACTCAAGGCTAGAGCTCTCCCACTAGCGTCACGGCTTTGCTTCAGGCTTCATAGTGATTAATTAGAGATAAGAGCCTCATGAACTTTCCTGCCCAGGCTGGCTTTGAACCAGGATCCTGGGATCTCAGGTAGGGTTATAGGCATTATCCTTAAGTAGTTGTACAGAGGTTTCAATACACATGTCATTTTGTGAGTAGTTGTCCAAAGAGGTTTCGGTTCAACACGTCAGATTATGAGGACAATGTACATTGAGCAGTTTTGATCAGTGTTACCCCTTCCATCATTTCTCATTTCTTCCCAACCCACCCAATTTACCTACTTCCATTTTCATAAATGTACATTGACTATTAGGACTGCGTTCATCCATCCTTTCTCTTGATTCACTGCCTCCCCCAGCATGCTTAATTTTCTTAAAGAACTAGTCATCCTGTTTTTGTTTTGCTTTTGTCTTGTGTGTTTTGTTTTTAGTTGAGACAAGGGTTCACAACGTAGACCAGGCTACTCTTTAACTCACGTTGTTGCCCAGGCTGGCCTCTCACACTAGAGCCTCCTGCCTCTACCTCTCCAAGCCATAGGATTACAAGAATCAAGGACCAAGTTTAGATAATAACATTTTTTTTCTGGTGCTGGGACTCGAACCCAGGGCCTCAAACATTCTAAGCAAGTGAGCAAGTGCTTCACCACTAAGCTATACCTCCAACTCCTGGTGAAGTTTTGTAGGCTCTTGATATTGACAGGGAGAGCATTTTGTTTGGACCAAGACCCAGTTTCCCCAAATGAGCACTCAATTGTCTTTCTTTTTTCTTTTCTTTTTTTTTTTTTTTGAAGGGAGAGTTTTTTTTTTTCATGTAAGCACAAGTGACGGCAGGTACCAGACCCTGAACTTACCCATGGGAAAGCAAGCAGAGAGAGGAGAGATGATAAAAGAATGCATCCAAGGGAAAGTTAATTTGCTTAAAGATTTCCTGTTGACATTTGTTTCCTCTGAGAGACAGGGAGGCCAACAGAAATGCCTGTGCTGTGTGTTAACATTTTGTTTGAAAATCACCTGCAAGCCTGGAATCAAACTGGACAGGCAATGTGAATTAATTAAGCTGAAAAGAATGCTCAGAACAATGTTTTCTCTGATGTGTGTGTGTGTTTTTTTTAATTCCCATCTTCCAGGTCACTAATTCATCATGTTTTCTTTTAAAGGGGGAGATAATGAGGACGACTTGACGCTTTGTACAGCAGCGGGTCCTGATTTGAGGTCCATGGAAGAGATGCTACCTGGTCTAAATGAATGTTCTAGAAACCTCAAGCTGACCCGAGTGAAGTTCCCGGCATAAATGTTAACCATTGTAGACAAAGCTTCTTCAAGAGACAATACGGGATGTCTTGTGAATGTGACATGGTGGACCCGGTCACGGTTGGCCTGTGCAGAAAAATCCCAGTGAGACTCTCGTCTCCAGTGAACCACTCAAAACCTGGAAGTGGTGCTGTGGCTCAAGTGGCAGAGCGCTAGCCTTGAGCACAAAGAGGCTCAGGAACGGCGCCCGGGCCTTGAGTTCATCTCCACAACAACAAAGCTGAGAGCTTGCTGGGTGTGACGGCTCACACCTGTGGTGACTGGAGAATGGCCTGAGAGACCAACCCCGAGGAGAAAAAGTTAGTGAGGCCCCACATGTGAACAAGTAAGCGGTGTGTGGAGTACGTGCCTGCTCTACGAGCTACCGGGAAGGCAACAGGAAGGAGGATCAAGGCGTGAGGCTGCGTCCCGAGAAGCACAAATCTTACCTAGAAATAAGGGACGGTGTGGCTCACTCAAATGGTAGAACAGCCGCCTAACAAGCCCCCGAGTTCATACCCCAGTGTCCCTTCCCGAGGGGGGGAGAGAGAGAGAGAGACAGAGAGACAGAGAGAGACAGAGACAGAGACAGAGACAGAGAGAGGGAGAGAGGGAGAGGGAGAGAGGGAGAGCCGAGCCTGAGAATGGTGCCAAGGGTCTATAATTGCCACCTGAAAGTCTTGAGCATGTGCTAGTGACATAGCCCAAGCAGACAGAGCAAGCAGGAGACCAGAGTAATTTATGACTTAGTTCAATCAGCTTTGAAACTTGGTGAATGTTCCGTGGATGAAACAAGTGGTGTTCAAGTCGGATGGAGCAATGTGACTCGAGTCCAGATGCTTCCACTCTGTGTGTGCCAGCTACCAGCGACCCGGGATGGAATTTTACTTTTCCAGTGGCCGTGATCTGGGCACAGAGGCTCACGCCTATAATCCCAGTGCTCAGGGGGCTGATATGGTAATCACCTGAGTCCAGCAGTTTGAGACCAGCCTAGACAACTTTGGGAGACTCACACCCTCTGCTACCTCCAACAAAACTAGACAGCCCTGTGCATCACTGCTGGTGCTGGATTGAAGGTGCCAGTCCCTGGTCGGGATCCGGCCTGCTTCTTACAGCAGGGTACAGTGCAGCCCATGTGGGGGTCAGTGAAGAGACCTGAGCACTGGGGACTCAGCAAGCTCCAAGCCCCTCACTAAGCAGCAACCCCTGGTATATGAGGCAATCTCTGCTCTCTGTCACAGGGTTTCCCCCCAAGCCAAGAGAGGGGCTGGAGAGGAGCTCACCAGGAGGGGAAAGCGCCCCAGAGCTTCACACGGGGAAGCAGCCTCCCCCGTCCCCATGACTGCCACTCTCCTTGGCAGATCTTTAGGTCTTCAGAAGCCAGACAGCGCATGTACACTAGCAAAACAAAGTAGACTAAGTTACAAGGTTTTTAGAACACACACACACACACACACACACACACACACACACACACACACACACACACACAGCAATCAGTAAGAACAACACTGGGGGCCGGGAGTTTGGCCTAGTGGTTAAAGAGCTTGCCTAGCATGCATGAAGACCTGGGTTCGATTCCTTGGTACCACATACGTAGAAAAAAGCCGGAAGTGGTGCTGAGGCTCAAGTGGTAGAGCTCTAGCCTTGAGAAAGTCCAAGGACAGTGCTCAGGCCCTGAGCTCAAGCCCAGGACTGGCAAAAAAAAAGAACAACACTGGGTGACATGAGGTAAGAAAATGCTTTGTGTATGTGTGTGTGCACATCCTGGTCTTGAACTCAGGGTCTGGGCGCTCACTGTCCCTGAGCTTTTTCACTCAAGGCTAATGCTCTACTACTTGAGCCACAATTCCACTTCTGGTGTTTGTTTAGGGTGGTTTATTGGAGATAAAAGTCTCAGGACTTTCCTACCTGGCTTAGCTTTGAACCGAGATCCTCAGATCTCAGCCTCCTGAGTAGCTGGGATTGCAGGGGTGAGCCACCGGTGCCTGGCTTACAATGCCTCGCTACAGCACCCATGGAGAAGGGCAAGAGTCTTGAGGAGACCTTAGGCCCCTGGGTCCTGGGCCCTTGGGACACCTAAGCCACTGGACAGCAGCCAGTTTTCAAGTTGCCCAGCCAGCCAGGCTGCCTGGGGTCACTGCTGACCCAGCCGGTGTCCACTCGGACCCCTGGGTGGCACACCAGTCTCCTAGTGTGGACTCTGCCAGGGTGAAACAGGCTAACTGGGTGCCTCCCCACTTTCCAGGATATCCCAGCCTTCAAGACCTTCCGGGGAGACAGAGGCACAGCGGACTCCAGGCAGCGCATTTTCTCAGGAGCTCCCTTCAGCCCAGCGGCACCCACTGACATCTGACTCCAGAGCCCTCGCATTCATGTGTGGCGCTCTCTCTCTCCCTCTTTCTCTTTCTCTCTCTCTCTCTCTCTCTCTCTCTCTCTCTCTCTCTCTCTCTCTCTCTCTCTCTCTCTCTCTCTCTCTCTCTCTCTCTCTCTCTCGTCTGTCATGGGCCTTGAACTCGGCCTAGGTGCTGTCCCTGAGTTCATCAGCTCAAGGTTAGTGCTCTACCACTTTTAGCCACAGTGCCACTTTCGGTTTTCTAATGCTTAATTGAGAGTCACAAAGACTTTAGTGCCCAGGCTGGCTTTGAACTGTGATCCTCAGATCTCAGCCTCTTGAATAGCTAGGATTACTGGCGTGAGCCACTGCACCCAGCTTTATTTCTTCCTTCTTGAATGGGAAATAAACTTTTTCTGGTGGAAAGAAGTCTAGAACAAGGCAGTCTGGTCTATATTGGCTACATGAGCTTCCAGGTAGCCATCTGGACCTGTGGATATGTTATGAAGCTGCACTTAAATTTGCAGTCTCCTCACTCATCCTACCAACTATCAAAACAAACAAAAAAATTCCCAGAACTGACCGTTCCTTTCCTTTGTGTGCCAATCCTTGGACTTAAACTCAAGATTTTGGCTTCCCTGAGTTTTTTGCCCCGTGATATTATTCTACTACTTGAACCAGAGCTCCACTTCCAACTTTTTCTTTTCTTTGCCAGTCCTGGGGACTGAACCCAGGGCCTGAGCACTGTCCTTGGGCTTTCTCAAGGTTAGAGCTCTACCACTTGAGCCACAACACCACTTTCAGCTTTTTTTTTTCTATCTATGTGGTACCGAGGAATAGAACCCAGATCTTTGTACATGCTAGGCAAGCACTCTACCACTAGGCCAAACTCCCAGCCCATCCATTCGATTTTTTTTTTTTTTGGTGGGTCATGGGACTTGAACTTGGCCTGGGCACTGTCCCTGAACTCTTCAGCTCAAGGCTACCACCCTACCCAGGCCAGGCCCTGTGTGCAAAAATAAATAAATAAATAAATAAATAAATAAATAAATAAATAAATAAAATCTCATGGACTTTTTCCCTGGGCTGGCTTCAAACTGAGGTCTTCAGATTTCAGCCTCTGGAATAGCTAGGATTACAGGTCTGAGTCACCTTGCACCCAGCTTGTTTTGTGCTAATCTTTCATTTTATTGGTCATGGAGCTTGAACTTAGGGCCTGGGTACTGTCCCTGAGCTCTTTTGCTCAGTGGTAGGCTAGTGCTCTACCACTTTAAGCCACAGCTCCACTTTCAATTTTCTGGTGGTTTAGTGGAGATAAGAGTCTCAGGACGGCCGGGAGTTTGGCCTAGTGGTTGAAGTGCTTGCCTAGCATGCTTGAAGACCCGGGTTCGATTCCTCGGTACCACATACATAGAAAAAAGCCGGAAGTGGTGCTGAGGCACAAGTGGTAGAGCTCTAGCCTTGAGAAAGTCCAAGGACAGTGCTCAGGCCCTGAGCTCAAGCCCAGGACTGGCAAAAAAAAAAAAAGAAAAGAGTCTCAGCAGACTGTCCTGCCCAAGCTGGTGTCAAACCTCAATCCTCAGCTCTCCGCCTCCTGAGTAGTTAGGATTATAGGCGCAAGCCACTGGCACCTATTTTTGCGCTAATCTTGATTTAATAACATTCTCAGTTCTTTCAGAAAATAAAATTTTTTCCCTTTAATACCAGCCAGTAGATTAACATATTAAAGTCCAACTGGTCAATTATACACTCTATTTACCACTAATTCTTACCTCCAGGGAACAGTGCTCCACCTTAAAGCTAGTGATCCACTGGGCACACATACCTTAGTTTGGCAGGGGTGGGAGTGGGGGGTCGAGGGGAGACAGACAGAGTTTCTACCTGTAAATAACTTGAAAGCTGCGATGCTAAGCATAAAGGCCTTGCCAGGAAAGTATAAACAGGCTCCTTTTTCTTTTAAATTCTTTTACTTTTACTTCTATTCTCTATTGAACTCGTTTACAAAATCCAACAAAAGAAGTAGGCAGCCTGGGCTCAGCTGGAAAATCAGGTGTCCAATTCTTTTATCTGCCACCCAAGTCCTGTGGGCTGAGAATAAACAGCTGAAAATTAGCCCAGTGTAGCCAGCAATCAGAGAAAACACACACACACACACACACACACACACACACACACACACACGCACGCACCCCTCTGCTATCATCAAATGCTGCTGGAAGGACAGATACACAAATTCTTTCTGGCTGACAGGAACAATGAAGTTTAGGTGGGGGTAAATTCAAGAATAACCTTATACATGTTGAATTCATACCTTTTGAACGACTCCCAGTCTAGTCCAAAATCTAGAGATTTTCTGCAAGCAGAAAGGCCAGTTCATCAAGTTGCCTCTTGCTACATGACAGAGTAAAATTTTGGGGACAACCTAAATGTCCATCCGCAGGACCCTAATAACATCATCTGCCACTTGCAAATCATGTTCACCACAGACTGTAAGAAAGCAAGGCAGCCCAGCGGCTGGTGCACCGGTCCAGCACTTGGGAGGAGGAGGCTAGAGGACCCTTGAAAGGGTAACATAAAAGATGCTTTTGCAGGGCCTTGTGAAATAACTAAAAGCAGCACCCTTGCCTGCCCTCTCCGGAATTTGCATCTGCACTCTTTGATCTGAATCATCCCCGGCCAGTCACTAAAACCACCCGCAGCTCCAGGAAGAAAAGGATTTGCAGCAAGCATCTTGGCACTCTGGGCTAACTGTTCCGGAGAGGCATAAAGAAATCTTTTTGTCATTGAAAGGAGCACAGGAAGGTCAGGAGACCGCCTGCCAGGCCACTTGTTCCAGGTTCCTACACCCCACCCCCACCTCCTCATTCCTCCAGAGACAAAGGCTGAGCTACTGGTCTGCCAGGCCATGTGGAGTCTTGGGACTGTGCAGATGTTTGTCACTTCCCTGCCTCATGTCTCCCTATTTAACCTGAAGCTGGCCTCGAACCTGAGGCTAGCCTCAAATCCTGGAGGACAGCTTAAGACGGACTGCAGTACCGTCTTCGTGCAGGCAGAGGCTGCAGAATCTCAAGTTTGAGGCCAATATGGACAAAGTTAGCTAGACTCCATTGCAAAATCAAAACAAACCAAAGGTCTGGGGGCCATGGCTCATAGCACATGAGAAGCTCTTGGTTCGTTCAGTCCCCAGAAGACAAGGAAAAAGAAAAAACCTCAGATGCTTTTTTTTCTGCCCTATTAAACACGAACAATGTTTAGGATATATAAACGGATGGAATTTTATATTCAGAAATCGTTTTATGTGGTGGTGGATCACATCGATAATCCTAACTATTCAAGAGGCTGAGATCTGAGGACGGACATTAGAATCCAGTCCAGGTAGGAAAAACCATTAGACATTTTTGTTAGGGTACAGCCCCCCTCCCAGAGTCATACTGACTGATCAGAGGGGTCTCTGAGATGTGAGTGAGCCCACCTAATCGCACAGGCTACAGCCATGTGGTTGGGCTTGGCCATACACAAGTGGCCAATAGAATCTCAATGTACTTGAGTGACTGCTGAGGCAACCACTGACACCTTTGCTGTTTGCGCTGACCTATCATCTCAGCGGACTTCTGCCACACTGCTCTGATGACAAAGGAAAGGGGAAAGGGCTTTCCTAACCCTGGCAGGCAAAGGGGGTGGGGTGGGGGAGGAGCTCTGGTAGCTCCACCTGTTCAGGCTGCTCTTGTAATCTGAGCTCTGTAATCAGGGAATTTATAGCCCCCAGCTTGATGTCTAGTATTCCTTTCATGTGGACAGGAATGCCTATAGGGGATGGAAGAGAGATCTCAAGGGGTCCCTTTACTCTGGCCTGGGTGCTGTCCCTGAGCTCTTCAGCTCAAGGCTTCCACCCTACCCTTGAGCCATAGCCCCACTTCCCATTTTCTAGTGATTAATTGGAGATAAGTCTCACAGCTTTGTAGCTTTGTATTGTTCAGGCTGGCTTTGAACCATGATCCTCCTATTTCAGCCTCCTAAGTAGCTAGGATTACAAGTGTGAGTCACTGCGCCCTGCTCCGTGAGATTTTTTAATCTGTGCCAGCCATAGGGCACTTGAAATCAGGGCCTGGGAGCTGGCTCTGTACTCTTCTTTTTCTTTTCCTTTCTTTCTTTCTTTCCTTTTCTTTCTTTGTTTTTGGCAGGTCCTGGGGCTTGAACTCAAGACCTAAGTGCTGCACCTAAGCTTCTTTTACTCAAACACTCTACCACTGGATTCACAGCATCACTTCCAGCTTTTTCTAAGTAGTTTTTCTAAGTAGTCTCAAGGACTACTGCTTGGGCTGGCTTCCAATCATGATCCTGAGATTTCAACTTCCCGAACAGCTAGAATTAAAGTGACCTGGCTGGTGCTGCCCCTACCCCGGCCTTTTCTCTGGGCTGCCACTCTACCACTGGAGCCTCAGCTCTACGTCAGCCTTTTTAGTAGTCATTAGAAAAAAGCCCTCCAGGCTAACTCCAACTGACATCCTCAGGTCTCAGGATCTCAAGTGAACCACCGAAACCTGGCATCTTATCTATAATGAACCACCAAAAGGCCAGAAGCGGAACTGTGAATCTATGAATCATGATAAGACTGAGAGGACAGACAAAGCTAAGGGACCCAGGACAAAGAAACCATGTATCATTAAGAATCTCAAGAATGTAGCCTGCAGGTACATCTGTCTACCTGACTGAAGACTAAATAGTGCATCGTTTTCTCATCTACACCACCACAGGACACTAACGCTGCTGATAAATCTGCTTGAATGGGGGCTGGGAGTTTGGCTTTGTGGTAGAGTGCTTACCTAGCATGCATGTAGACCCAGGTTGGATTCCTCGGTACCACATACATAGAAAAAAGCTAGAAGTGGTGCTGTGGCTCAAGTGGTAAAGCTCTAGCCTTGAGAAAAAAAAAAAAACCCAAGGACAGTGCTCATGCCTTGAGCCCAAGCCAAGGACTGGCAAACAAACAAAAAAAGAAAGAACGAGAGAGAGAGAGAGAGAGAGAGAGAGAGAGAGAGAGAGAGAGAGAGAGAGAGAGAGAGAAAGAAAGAAAGAGAGAGAAAGAGAGAAAGAAAGAAAGAAAAAATCTGCTTAATGGGGCTGGGAATGTAGAGTACTTACCTAACATGAATGAAGCCCTGGGTTCAATGCCTCAGTACCACATAACCAGAAAAGGCCAGAAATGGCACTGTGGCTGAAGTGGTAGAATGCTAGCTTTGAGCAAAAGAAGCTTAGAGATAGTACCCAGGCCCTGAGTTCAAGCCCCAGGACAGACAAAAAACAAACTTAAAACTCACATCTGACTCATCCTATGGTAAAATCAAGGACTTTCCCTGATGGTGAAGATGCAGGCCAGGTGGCCCCCCCTCTCTCAGCCCAGCTTGTTCCCTAGGCAACATTAGGCCCATTCAGTAGAATTAACTACCAACCCCTTGGGCCTGGGACAGCCCCCTCAGGCTGAGCGATATATCACCATGCAGGCCAGCAAGGCCAGCAAGGTTCCCCACACCTTACCAGTCCTACAGGTCACCTGAGGTCTGGTCACATGCCATGACCATATAAAGTAGCAAGGACCTCCCAATCCCTACAGGTTATATAGGTCACCCCGAACAATAGCCTGCGCCTCTCCCCACAGCTCACCTATGTGGGAAGGGGTCTGCCAGTCCCTTTCCTGGCATTAAACTTCTTCCTTTGTGACCTATACCTGGATGCCTGCATGGTTTTTTTAGGCAAAGTCCCCGTATTATCTAACATTCATGGCTTGAGTCGAGCATTCCCACCACTCCACCTCTCTCTCCCTCTCTCTCCGGGATCGCCTAGGACCCCAGGCATGATTTGGAAGAAATTTTAAGGATCAGTTTCAAAAACAGCCTAGGCTGCATAGTGAGACTGAGGCAGGATAAATCAGGAAAATACAAGACAGGAGAAACAGCACCCAGGAATTCCAAGGCAATCATTGTATTAATGAGATTGACGGGAAACACAGAAGCACTTTGTGTGTGGCGTGGGGGGGGGGGGGGAGTCACGGGGCCTGAACTCAGCCTTGAGCTCTTCGCATTAAGTCTTATACTTCCTCATAAGTTGCAATGTTTAGTTAAAAAAAAAAAAAAAAGCAGGCATCAGTGGCTCACTCCTATAACCCTAGCTACTCAGGAAGCTGATATCTGAGGATTGTGGTTCAAACCCAACATAGGCAGAAAGTGCATGAGATTCTCATCTCCAATGAACCACCAAAGAGCCAGAAATGGTGTTGTGGCTCCAGTAGTAAAACATTAGCCATAGCAAGAAAGCACAGGGACAGCATACAAGCCCTGAGTTCAAACCCGTCACAAGCACACACATGAAATGGTAAAGGGAAAAGAAGAAAAGAAAAGCAGGCTTCTGCCTAGACCTCGCCAGCAGGATCCTGGGACCTGTCAGGGGAAGTCTAGATTGAGGACAGTTCTGCCTCGTGAGCCCTGCCACTGTGAGGAGAATGAGACTGAGAGAAAGACATTGGCAGGGGCAGGATGGCCACTGCTGGCCAGGAGTCTGCAAATAGGCACAGAACCAGCAAGGCCCAGCATAGTGTGCAACCAGGGCAGACTGGTAATTAAAAAGTAACAGAAGCATCTTTGTCTTTGCTGGAGTCTTAGATCCCAACTTCTAGCTGTGGTGAGTCAGGAAGAACCCGGACCTTAAAATGTTGATTCTCTCAACCTTCCCTACCTCTGTAAAAGGGACTTTTTATTTTCAGGATGGCCTGGAACTATCATTCTTTCTGCCTCTGGCTCCCCAGTTCTGAATTCTAGGTCTGTGTACCACCATGATTGGACACCAGGGATTTTCATTATATTATGCTATATTATTACATTATATTTATTTCCAATACTGGGCTTGAGCTCAGGGCCTGAACTTTAGTGGTTTTGTTTATGGCTGACACTCTACCACCAAAGCCACAGCTCCACTTCTGGCTGTTAGGGGGAGGAGGGGTGAACTGGGAGTTAGAATCAGGTGGATTTTCCTGTCTCAAGGCTGGCTTCGAACCCTGTTCTCAGGATCTCTGGTAACTTTTCTCTGTAGTCTGTATCTTCATCTGTGAGCCACAATGACTCTGGTCATTTTTCTTCATCCTTTGCTGTCCTCTTGGGGGGCTGGAGAAGTGGAGCTCTGTACAGGATCCTTGACCTCCATTGCAGAATTAGAATTTCTGGACAAGTCACAATGGTAAGAAAACTTGGCAGAGCTTTATTGAGTAAGCAGGCTAGCAGACAAATAGTAAGGCACACACATACTCAACAGAATGGAGGGCTGTGGCTCCAGGGTAGGGTGGTAGCCTTGAGCTGAAGAGCTCAGGGACAATGCCCAGGCCTAGAGTTCAAGCCCCATGACCCACAAAACAAAAAAACAAGCAAACAAACAAACAAAAAGCTCAGGGTACTACTGAGCTTTAGGTACTAAGTCTCATGATCAGTGTGCCTGTGTGTGTATGCACACGGGTACCCATACATACATACACACACGCACACAGAGTGGGTCAATATCATCCTTGAGCAGACAAAATTAACAATAATAGCTCCTTTGATCTGCCTGCTGCCTTGCTTGACCTGTTCAGTGTAACTTCAGAGTCAGCTATTCACTCCTGCAGCTGTCCTGCCTGGCTCTGATGACCTGTGAATTTTTAGCAACAGGTCAATATTATTTTTATCTAGGATCCTGTCTCAGATTGAGATCAGCCACTTAGGAGGATTGTGAATCGTCCAATTGTGCCTTCATTCATTTGACATTCTCTCCTGCCCACAAGAATCTCCTGAGAGGCTCTGCCAAATGCTGCGCTGAAATCTCGCTCAGCACTCTCCTGAAACAAAGCAGAAAGAAACCCCCAAGATGAATTCCAGTGTGGGAACCTCAGGAACTCCCTTCCAAGGTTTTGTGGGAAATCGGGGCTTTTCTGCCCCTTTGCTCAAGAAATGGTAGATAATGCCATCCTGAATCTGGAGTTGAGGACATTGGGTAACTGGAACTGAATTGTGATACAATGTTTTTGGCCTCTGACTTGGCAAGCTTTCTCCTTCCAGTTACAACCGATTCTAGAAGAAATGGTAGGTGTCCAGCCTATATGAAAAGCTTCATGACTCATGTTTTTCAAACCTAGATGCTGCTACAGTTAAATTCCACGGCATGGTCATGATATAGGTATGCAAATTAAAGGAGGGCCTCTTGGAGAGCTCTAAACCTTAAGTCTAGGGGAGCTGCCTTTTAGAGGCGCGAGGTTGAGGGCCAGGCTGCCGGTAGAGACCAGCTGAGGGGATAGCTAGTAGAGTACATGGCTTAGCATGAACGGAATGTGGGCTCCACATCCAGTAATACAGAGAACACATTGGCGATGATTCCATGGTTGCCACTCAAGGACTGGGTGACAGGATTAAGTGAGTCCTACAGAGACAGGATAGGTTAGGGAAAATGAGGCATGAAAAACAGCCAGAAGTTTAAAAACTCAGACCAGGTGGCTCACACCTGTAATCCTAGTTACTCAGAAGGCTGAGATCTGAGGATCAGATGTTTAAAGCAAGACCATACTGGAAAGTCCAAGAAACGCTTATCTCCAATTAGTCACCAACAAAAGTTGGACAGGAAGCTTGGCTCCAGTGATAGAATGCTAGCCTTGAGCAAAAAAAGCTCAGGGACAACACCCAGGCCCTGAGTTCAACCCCCAGGACCTGTGTGTGCACACAACCTGCATTTTTGGGAGTGCTTGAGATAAACCCAGAGCCTTGCAGCATACTGAATATACACACTATCACAGAGCTGCACATACTTTTAGTCCCATCTAGATCTAGGAGAGCTCATCCACCTACATCCTCTGAAGAGCTTCCTCATTTATCTGACACCTCACCCCCCCGGAGCCCCTCACCCTACCTTGAGTTTCCTGTCTAGAGGCTCCCCCTTCACAGTCATTTGCTTAGCTGACCAGTGGTTTTCACATACAGAATCAGTCATTCAGATGGCTCATAGGAGCTGCAGATGTCCAGCAATGCTACAGAAGATGTGGCATCTTCATGGCCTCAGTCACTCACTTCCCGTCCCTGAACGCCAGCAAGACCACTGTCGGACATAGGCCGCTGCAATGTAATTGCTCAGCTAACTTACTTCAAGTGAGCTATAACTAGAGTCAGTAGGAAGCTTACGACCCTTGTGCTGACTGCAGGCAAAGGAGAAGCTCAGGCCATAACAAAGCCTCAGGGATCACAGACCCAGAGAGCACATTTGGCAGCCTGCGTGTGAATGTTGGAAAGGATTTAAAGGCCTCTCTATTAATTGCTAACATTTGAACTACAATATGAAGCCAAAATTCTGGCTCAGAACTCAGTGTGAAAGTCTCCAGGAATCTAGCTGCAGCAGCTGTCTGAGATGAGGTTCTGTATTTCATTTCTTTCTAGACCAACAGGGTCCCAGTCGGATAGAAGTGATAAAGAGTCCAGCTGTGTCATCTTTATCTCTCTAACCATTTCAATGTAAATTAAAAGATTGTTTGGAGCCCCTTCAGGGCCACACCTTAGAATTACTCTGAAAATAAAAGCTTTTAAGTGTCTGATTTCTTAACTGTTCTCTTTGGGAGATGTTGGCTGTTAGTTTAACTGCTGAGTCATAGAGCAGAAAAAAAAGTCATGTATTACTGGTAAAATACATGTCTGCTTGGGAAATTCTTAATACTCTTTAATGAAACATTTTATAATTTCCTGTTGCTTCTTGGCTGAATTAATATTCAAAATCTTGCTTCTTAGTCAATGAAAAGCTTATACCATGGATTCAACAGGCCTTGGCTTTTACCCAGTGCTGTGGAAACCTAAGCCAGGAACTTTAAGGAAGAAAAACACTCAGGGAGGGCCGGGAGTTTGGCCTAGTGGTAGAGTGCTGGCCTAGCATGCACGAAGAGCTGGGTTCAATTCCTTGGTACCACATACATAGAAAAAAAAAAGCCGGAAGTGGTGCTGAGGCTCAAGTGTTAGAGCTCTAGCCTTGAGAAAGTCCAAGGACAGTGCTCAGGCCCTGAGCTCAAGCCCAGGACTGGCAAAAAAAAAAAAAAAAAAAAAAAAGAAGAAAAATGCTCAGGGTTAAGAAATGTAGGTTTTCTGCCAGGCGGGGTAGTTCACACCTATAATCCTAGCTACTCAGGAGGCTGAAATCTGATGATCAAGGTTCAAAGCCAGCCAAGGCACAAAAGGACCTGAGACTCTTATCTCCAATTAACCTCCAGAAAATGGGAAGTGGGGTTTGGTTCAAGGGTAGGGTGGTAGCCTTGAGCTGAAGAGCTCAGGGACAGCACCCTGGGCAGTTCAAGCCCCATAACCCATAACAACAACAACAACAAAAAGAAACGTAGGTTTTCAGTAGTTGATCAGAAGAAGATATAGTCACCAAATGACTCAAGAATATATCTGAATCTCTTTATTCATGGTGATATGAAGAATATAAACATAAGTGACATTGTTGTAGCTCTCAGATTGACAAATCAGGAGCAATACTGAGATAAAGGCAAAAACAACAGAAAATGATCATCTCAGTGTTATTCCCCCCACAATCTTGGAGTGTGTGTGTAGCAGAGCTGATTTTTTTTTTTCATTGTTTTGAGACAAGGCTTTTCTTTTTTAGTCCATACCCATGTTCAGGGCAAATTCTTAAAAAAAAATTGTTTGGGCTGGGAGTGTCGTCTGGTGTAGAGTGCTCACCCAGCATGCACAAAGCTCTGGGTTTGGTTCCTCGGTACCACATACACAGAAAAGGCTGGAAATGGCACTGTGGCTCAAGTGGCAGAGCATTAGCCTTGAGCAAAAAGTGTCCAGGGACAACAATGAGGCCAGGAGCTCAAGCCCTAGGACTGGCAAAAAAAAAAGTTATTCTAAAGATGATGCACAGAGAGGTTACAGTTACAGAAGGAGTACATTTCTCCTTAGACAATGTCACCCTTTACCTTATTCTCTCCCAGTTTTTCTCCAGGGCTATTTTTTTTTCTTGGCAGAGCTCTACCACTTGAGCCTCAGCACCACTTTGGCTTTTTTTCTTCATATGTGCTACCGACGACTTGAACCCGAGTCTTCCCGCACGCTAGGCGAGCACTCTACTGGGCTAAGGCCAGGAGTTTAGGGCCTTGCACTCAGGGCCTAAGCACTGTCCCTGGGCGTTTCAAGGACGGCGCTCTACCGCTCGAGTCACGGCACCATTTCTGGCTTTTTCTATGTGTATGGAGCTGAGGCACAGAGCCCGCTAGGCCAGCACTCTACCGCTAGGCCCAACGCCCGGCCGCCACACCGCTAACTTAATCGTCACGGCCGGTTCTTTGTTTTCCTGCTCCTCAGTTTTACCACCAGTTCCTTCTTGACCAGGAAGAAAAACTGGTCATCCACACCTTCGGGATTCCATTTGCTGAATTACTATGGAATATTACTTGTCTTGATCTTCGAGAAATCCTTCGTGCCTATGTGAAGCTCTATCCCAAATCATTTCAGGTGTGGCTCACAAGCGTCTGGGTGAATGTCCCGGGAGAGAAAAGGAGTTATAAAATCTTGGAGGAAACACAGGATGGAAGAATACAGAAGGGGAGTCGTGCAGACCCGCGGGAAAAGCCGGGTTACTGGGCAGGGCTGGAGGATGGAGTGCCGTGGTACCGCCTTTCGCTTAGCCTATGTGCGAGTCCTGGGTTGAATCTTAAGCACAGAATACAAGTATTAGGTAAAATAAGGGAAAGTGAATCTCCCTCTGGCTTCCTAGGTCCACACCAGCGTTTCGGCCAGGAAAAAAAGGACGCGGTCACCTTGGCGGGAGGATCCGGTGGGTCGGGGCCCCGCCGGCACTGCGCGCAGGCGCACGGGGCCCGAGGTCACCCGCGCGGGAGGAGAGGATGCGCAGTGCGGATCGAAGTCTGCCCAACTCCGGGGTCTCCCGGCTCGGAGGGGGCGACGGGAGGGCGGGGCAACTGGAGGGAGGAGCCACCCGGCTTGGCTGCGGAGGTCGTCCGCAGGAAGGTCGCGGCCGTACGTGCGGCGCCCGCGCGACGCCCAGTGCGTGCAGGACTGGCAGTACGTGACCAAGCCTCGGTCTCTCATGCCCGCTGCGCGCTGACTCGCCCCTCCCCAGCTTCCGGCTCCGCAGACCCTCTGTCCCACCCCGGGGTCTTAATGACAAGTTCTACCGCTCCCCGACGCAGCACCTGGGATGTCGCGTCCCCAGGCATGGTCAACCCCATTTCACCATCGTCAACCCTAGTATCTTCAGGCTTCAGCGGCAGCCACAGCCCCACTTCGCCAAAGGAGGCGAGAGCCTGAGTGATGGCGCGCCGGGCCAATAGCGAGGCGGCAGGGGGAGGGCGGGACCAGGAGGCGGGAAGTGGGCGTGGCCTCCTGAACTAGGCAGGAAGTTCGGGCGAGGAAGCGCACAGAGCGGCTCGAGGACTTGTGGCGTTCACAGCTTGCTGCTGCAGCTCCTGCCTGTGTCGGCCGCAACCCCTCCGCACCCGCTTTTCTTTTCAGGTCAACAGAATCCACACACCAGGTATGGTCTCCGGGAGGGGCTGCTGCGTGAGTGCGTGGGGACTTTCCCGCTCGGGAAAGGCGCGGGTTCGGCGAGGGGGTCCCGAGGGCACGTGCGGGCCTGGCCCACCTCGATCTGCCCGGGGTGGGTCCGGGCCCCGCGAGCGCCCTCCGCGGGCGGGGCCCATCTGCAGGGCGCGGGGCGGGGTGGCAGGCGCACTCGTGGGGCGTTGGATTCCTTGGACGAAAAGATGCAGATCAACATGTGATTACAGACCTCTGGAGCCGAAACGCTGGGCTCTCAAGGTCAGGGACTGCGGGTTCGAGGCGCGGGCGCTGGAGGCTGTGGGGAACGGAAGGCCTTGGGGAGACAGATCGCGGTCGGTAAAACCAGGCCCTTCCAAAATGGAGGAAGGGGCCCAGAGGAAAGATGCCCAGCGGGTTGCCGTCCCCCCACGTGGCGGCCGGCGTCAGGGTGTCCGGGCCGTGGCTGATCCGGATAAGCAATGACCAGTGGTGCTCATGCCTGAGGAGAGTGCCCCCGAGCCGTTGGATAACTGGGAAGCCCTCAGGAGGCCGCGCCCGAGTTAGGCAAGAGCCGCTGCGGGCTTCCTGGACAGCCACCCGCAGCCTCCAATCCGACGTGTGATGTGCTTGAGAAAGCTTCCTGCTCTTTCCTCCTTCCCTCTTAGGTAGTGTGGCCCACGGTAAAGTGTTTCTCAGGTATGGAATTTTCCAAAACCGAGGAATACGGTTAAATCAATGTATCTTTTAGAATACGGTAGGTTAAAAACTATGAAACGTTCTTGACTAACGACAATGAAACAAGTGGGCTCCGCATCTTTTTGCGGGGGGCGGGTGTTTGCGGGTACTGAGGTTTTGCTGGTTAGTTGGAGATAAGACTTAGATTTGTGCCGGGCGTGGAGGCCCACGCCTGTAATCCTAACTACTCAGAAGGCTGCGATCTGAGGATCAAGGTTTAAAGCCAGCCCGGTCACAAAAGAACCTGAGACTATGTCCAATTAATCCCTAGAAAACTTAACCTCTGGAAAACGGGAAGGGAGGCTTAGCTCAAGCTAAGGCTGTAGCTTGGAGCTGAAGAGCTCAGGGAAGGTGCCCAGGCCGAGTTCAAGCCCCATGACCCCCCCCCCCCCCCCCCCCCCGCCCAAAAAAAAAAAAGGAAAAAGAGTTAGATTTGTTTGCCCAGACTAGCTTTGGACTGGGATTTGAATTTTGAAATTAAGAGAATGAACCGCAGAGTTCCAGTTAGATGATTCCTTATGGTACTAGTCTATCTTGCTCAAATACAGGCTGGTCTCAAACTCTGGGTTCTGAAGCCGGAATTTAGAGAGTGCGCCACCATGCTGTGCCTCATGCAATGAATGAGAGGCTTAGAAAATGGCGGTAGCACTGACCAATCCTGGCCTCCAAACTCAAAACTTCTGATTATCAAGTATTTACCCATCCAGATATTTACTACTCCTACCTTAGGCTTAATCTGGTGAATTAAATCCCAAACTTGAATCACAGTTGCCCTATAAGCCAGATTTCTCCCTTGTCTGGCCCCCCCCTTTGTTTTGGACTCAGGTTAGATAGTTGTGACCATTCCTTCCACTCTATTATAGTCTCTGGATTCCCATGCCAGCTTCCTTTGTTAGCTGTTGACAATAACCTGTTTCAGAGCTTTTCTGCATATTAGCAACCCATAAGCTTGCAGTTGTGTTTATTTCTCCAGGGTACTTTTTTTCAGCCCTGTATATTTCTTTATAGAACCAATCTGAAAAGACTGGGCTGAAGGCCTTCCATAGCTGGTTCCAGTTTATTCCCTTCTTTTTTTTTTTTTTTTTTTTGGCCAGTCCTGGGGCTTGAACTTGGCCTGTGCACTGTCCTTGAACACTTCTTGCTCAAGCCTAGTGCTTTGCCACTTCAGCCACAGCACCACTTCAGATTTTTCTGGGTATGTGGTGCCAAGGAATCCAACTAGGTCAGCACTTTGCCACTAGGCTACGCTCCAGGCCCCAGCAGACTTCCTTTCAACTAAGCAGCCTTTATATAGATACAGCATATCCCTCCAAAAGTGATCTGTTGAATGAGTATGCAAGTGATGGATTATGATTCAAGGAAAATATAAACTTTTTCCTCGCAGAAATTCACCATGTCTATTACGAAGATCCACGCCAGAGAGATCTTTGACTCTCGTGGGAATCCCACTGTGGAGGTTGATCTCTACACCTCCAAAGGTGAGTCCTATTCACTTTCCCAAGCTTCTTTACATGGGTCTGCACATATTCATGGGCTGTGACACCTAGAGGGAGGAGCAGAGACAGTGCTCAGCTTGCCTCTACATCATAGTTAAAACAATGATTGGTTTCCCAGTTAGGCAAGGAAGTAAGGCAACTCTTTAGACTTTGTTCTTAAAAGGGCTCATCAGTAGTTCTTGGCTACTTAGCTTGCTTACAACCAAGCTATGATAAGCTAGGATAGAATGTCCTTGGTTCTTGATAAGGAAAGATTAAGGGGGTGGGCTGGTGTGATTAAGACACATTTTTCATCTTGTGTCCATTCTTTTGAAGGAGAGGCTCTAGGATATCATTTTTACATTGTACTTTCTGACAGTCCAGAGGCCAGGCCATTCTCTATCCTTGTCTTCCACAGAGAAGAGTTCCCCCATGTAAAAATGTTAACATGGTGGGATTCTCAAAGCTTTTACATTAGATAGGTGCCAGTGAGTGGCTTGCCTCTGAAACTCTAGCTGCTCAGGAGGCCGAGGGAAGAAAAAGCAACTCCTGAGCTTCTGCAGTGCTCTTATTACCAAGAGAGATGAACATAGGTACTGTTGAAAAGGACCCTGAACAGAGTGGATCATCCTGGATCTGCTGGTCAGAGCTGAGTCACTGACTTGAGTCACAGGCCTGGCACTGGAGCTTAGCCTAGCCCCTCCCTTCCTGTCTGCCCCTCCCATACCTCTCCCCCCAAGGCAGAATCCTCAAGTCTTGATTTCGATTTCGCTCATAAGAAACCATGTTGTGCTCCTCGCCATGCGTGAGTGCTGAGTCTTCTCTGGCTGCCACTGTGCCAGGTGGTACAGTAGCTGTTCTTGTGTTTGCAGCACTGGAGTGTTTGCCGTCATTCATTTTATTTTATTTTTTGCTGTCTATTCTGTTCTGTACTTTGCTTTAGGGTAGAAAATCCCCAAAATAGAACTTAACTACTCTAAATGGAAACTTAAGGTGGAGATTTCTCTTGAGCCAACTAATTTCTAGTTTCCTTTTTTTTTTTTTGCCAGTCCTGGGCTTGAGCTCAGGGTCTGAGCACTGTCCTTGGACTTTCTCAAGGCTAGAGCTCTACCCCTTGAGCCTCAGCACCACTTCTGGCTTTTTTCTATGTATGTGGTACCAAGGAATCGAACCCGGGTCTTCATGCATGCTAGGCAAGCACTTTAACCACTAGGCCAAACTCCCGGCCCCATAGTTTCCGTTTTTTTTTTTTTTTTTTTTCATTTCCACTAAACCAGAGCACCTTCACTCTCCTGCATGGCTGCACTAGTTTTGCCAGGCAGTATCACCCAGTGCTGAAAATCACCTAGGAGAGGTGACCTTAGGTGGTGTTTTTTTTTTTTTCCCTTCTGGTTCTGGACCTGGGCTCTGTCCCTGAGCTCTTCTACTCTAGGCCAGCACTCTAGCACTCTGAGCCACAGCACCACTTCTGGTTTTTAAGTGGTTAGTTAGACATAAGGCATACAGACTTTCCTGCCTGGGCTGGCTTTGAACCATGATCCCCATATTTCGACCTCTTGAGCATGCAGGATTTTAGGCATGAGCCCCAGTACCCAGCATATAATTTTTCTTTAAACCCAAGAAGTCACTTGCCTTGTAATGGAGTCTGCACTGCAGAATGACTAAACTGAGAGGGTAGGAGGAGGAAGGATGGATATGATTTGGCTGGTGTTGCCACCCACATGCCATGGGGGGGAGCTGCACTTTGCTCATGATGTTTCCCCTCTGCTACAGGTCTCTTCCGGGCTGCTGTGCCCAGTGGTGCCTCTACTGGTATCTATGAGGCCCTGGAGCTCCGAGACAATGATAAGACTCGCTACTTGGGAAAGGGTAAGGTTTGAAACCTACTGCCTACCTTGAAGAATGGTTGTTCACCCTATCCACGCTTTCCCAGACCATAGCACCCTAATGATCATGTTTTATGTCAGAGTTTCCCTCATAAAATCAGTGAATGCTATGCTAGCAGTTGATTCCAGGGCTTCTAAGCCTGGGAACTCAGTATCGGTCCATCCTTGATTCCCTCTCTTGACTCCCTTTCTCCCTCTTCTGTATTTGTGCTGGTACTAGACTTGAACCTAGGGCTCTGTCTTTTAGTTTTTTTACTCAAGGCTGGTCCTCTGACACTTGAGCCTCAGCTCTACTTCTGGCCTTTTGGTAATTTGTTCATTCTGGACCTCCTTACCCTTGAGCCAAGTCCCACTTCCCATTTTTTAGAGGCTAATTAGGGATAATAGTCCCAGGTCCTTTTGTGCCCAGGCTGGCTTGGAACCTTGATCCTTAAATCTCAGCCTCCTGAGTAGCTAGGATTATGGACATAAGTCACTGCCCAGCCTGCAGTTTATTTCTAATCGGAACTGCTCCTCCAGCATTGGTTCAGGGAGCCTACAGGTGAGCAAAGGCTCTGTAATAATTATGCAGTCAAGTGTCTGTGCTCCAGGGTAATGAGGTGTGGAAGGAAGGTCCAGCCGAGGCTGTGAACCTGTTGACTAGATTTCAGAAGCGAGGCTGGGTTAGGGGTAGGCCCTCCTTTTCCCCTGGCAGCTGTGCATGCTTCTCCTTTCTGCCAGGTTCCCACAGAGGATATAGGGCTGGCCTTTTCCCAGGGGCACCGTCCTTCCCTCAGCATTGCTTCTCTCCTGGGAGGCCAAAAGTCCTACTACAGTGATGATCACATGCACAGTGCATGCACATCCTGTTCCTGAGTAGGCATGGGCAGCCCTGGGGAAAGTCTACAGGGGAGGGGCGCCAGGCAAGGGTTGTGCAAGAGCTGAGAAAGGCCATGAGTGCTGTCCCCACTTGTAGAGGTTGTGGGTGTCTGCATTCAGACAGCTCTGGCCCCTCAAACCAGCCTTTGTAGGGATCCCTGCAGTAACTTTTCTTTCCACCCTCTGTCCTCGGGGTCCGTGAAGCCTGTTCTTTTCTCAGTCTCCTTTTCTTTCTTTCCTTCTCTGTCCATCTCTACTGGACAGGAGTCTCCAGGCCCGTTAAGTATGTTAACGAGTTCCTGGCACCAGCATTGTGCACACAGGTAAACGCTGCATTCTGTAGGGTGAGGTTGGTGTGCTCAGTGCATGGTCTTGACACTAACCTCTTACCTGAGCTGGTTGCCCTGTGTGGCTCTAACCCTGTTCTAGGTAAGAGCCCTCAGACTAGGCCATAAAGTCCCATTGTAGAGGGGAAGCAATGGAAGAAGGAGCTAAATAGGACCCCTAGAGGGGTTTGGAGGGACTCTGGACCTGCCTCTTTGTTCTAACAATGCTGCTCACGCCTGTATATTCCATCATCTGTAATTTGATTTGATTGTTCTTCTAGGTGTTTCAAAGGCTGTTGAGCACATCAATAATACTATTGCACCTGCCCTGGTTAGCAAGGTAGGCCACTCCCCCCCTCCCCCGAAAATTAATGTGTATTGGTATTCCCAGCGTCTTTCCCATCCACAGAAGAGCTTATTCTGAGAGCCACATAAGCAGAATGCATTCCCTGCTGTGCATGAGAGCAGCGCATGCCAGAGCCCAGTCTAATCTGGCTCTTGCTTCTATCCACTTCTGTACACCTAGAATTGTTCGTCTGAAACTATTGTGTTTGGGAAATTATAATCCAAGTTTTAAAAGCAGCTATTTGGAGTGTTGAAGTATGGACTGTGATGACTAATTTCATGAACTTTGGAAAGTTTTATGTTTTAATATTTCTCACAGTGGATATATCACTATGTGAAACCTTGTTTGAGTGGCTGTGGGTATAGCTATAGCTCAACAGTAGGCTGTGTGCTTAGCATGTTCAGAGCCCCAAGTTCCATCCCCTATATCCCTTCCTCAATTTATGGGCACGCAAGTTCTAAGGCTTTCTTTCTTTTTTTCCTGAAGCTAATGCTCTAGCATTTGAAGCACAGGTCCCCTTCTAGTTTCCAGTCCTCACGGTCTTCAGGTCTCAGCCCCTGAGTAGCTAGGATTAAAGGTCTGAGCCACCTGTGGCTGGATCAAAAACCTAATTGAGTTTAATATGCCAAAACAGAAGAGTGGAGCTGCTGCTGTAGAAGAATTTGTTCCGAGACTACATCTTTCCTGGGGCCCTTCCTTCCAAGTTCTCAAGCCCCCAGCTGTCCAGCTACAGTGCTACCACATCTGATCCTTCTGGCCTGGCATTTGCTGTGGGAGGGGCTTTGACAAATCCCCATCTTGTTTATTTGGGCCTGGCCTTTGTGGTATCTTCTAATTGGTCCCTGCTCAACTAATCCCCAGAGGTAGTTCCTCAATGCCTGCCTGCACCCAATGGTTCTTCTCCTGGCACTCCACCCACCTAGTTCTTTGTCCCCGATGCACTTATTGGCATGACTACTGCAGGAAGCCAAGCTCCCTTGCGAGACAGCTGCTTCATTTTCTCAATGATGCCATGTCAAAACAGTGGCAGATGCCAGGTTGTTAACATGGCATCAGGTTGTAAATCATTTTCCTTTGGCATTTTTATGATTGAATTGGGAGGCTTTTAAAATAATACTGTTTCTTTTAAAGATTATTTTGAGGACTGGGAGTTTGGCCTAGTGATAGAGTGCTTACCTAGCATGCATGAAGACACGGGTTCAATTCCTGGGTACCACATACATAGTGGGGAAAAAAGCTAGAAGCGGGGCTGTGGCTCAAGCACCACTAGCCTTGAGCTCTACCTAGAGAAAGTCCAAGGACAGTGCTCAGGGCCTGAGCTCACGCCCAGGACTGGCAGAAAAAAAATGAAAACACCAAAAAAATTCTGGGTACCAACCTTATTAGCTCCTCTTACTAATATCCATTTTTAAGCCACTAACCAAACTGTTTTGGACTCTGCAAGAGATGCCCGCCCTGACTGGGCCCATGCAGGCCCAGGTCCTGGAGTGAACAGTGAGAGCTGTTACACTTGTGGAGCCTGCCCAGTGTGGGAAATGACCTTGAACTCCTGGGGTAGACTGGTCTCCATTGTTGACCTGATCACTTGAAAGAGAGGCACTGGCAGTGTTGTTTCTCTTGTTGCCCATTATTTTGTGTGTGGGGTGAGTGCTGGGGATCACACCCAGGGCTTGGTGCATGCTCAGCACACCCCCTGCCGCTCAACTCACCCAGTCTCCTTTTGGAGCATAAAACAAACAGTACAGTTTTGACTTTGCCTGCACAGTTCCCAAGTTCTGATTCCGTGACGGTGGTGCTGAGTCCTGCAAGGGGCCTCACCCTCCCCTCTCCCCTCCCCCATGCAGAAACTGAACGTCGTGGAACAGGAGAAGATCGACAACCTGATGATCGAGATGGATGGCACTGAGAACAAATGTGAGTGGTGTGGTGGGTGATGCTGGGAAGACATTAGGAAGCCTTCCAACTGACGTCCACCTTCTTCCATTCTAGCTAAGTTTGGTGCCAACGCCATCCTGGGGGTGTCCCTTGCTGTGTGCAAAGCTGGTGCTGTGGAGAAGGGGGTGCCACTCTACCGCCACATCGCTGACTTGGCAGGCAATGCTGAGGTCATCCTGCCAGTCCCGGTGAGTGGCTTTTTGTGACTTGACTGAATGAACAAGGAGGTGGTGAGGTGGTCAAGACCAAAGCCTCTCCATGCCTTCAGCTCATGGGTAAGAACAGTGGAAAGCCTGTGCCTGCAGAGTGCTCCTTGACCACTGCACCTCCCTTGATTTCACGTGTGATGAGCAGCAACAGTACTTGCTCAGTGGGAGCTGATTTCTGACCTTTTCTTCGTGGTAGCAGAAATGCAGTTCTCCCAGGAGACAGCCACCACCCAAGCCTCACCAGCGCCACCCCCCCAGTCCTCCCCAGTCAGTACACAGGCAGGCTATGACGTGCTTCTTTCCTTTGCCTCCCAGGCTTTCAACGTGATCAACGGGGGCTCTCATGCCGGCAACAAGCTGGCCATGCAGGAATTCATGATCCTTCCGGTGGGGGCCTCGAGCTTCAGGGAGGCCATGCGCATCGGGGCGGAGGTCTACCACAACCTGAAGAACGTCATCAAGGAGAAGTACGGGAAAGATGCCACCAATGTGGGTGACGAGGGCGGCTTTGCCCCGAACATCCTGGAGAACAAGGAAGGTGAGAGCACTGCAGGCCTCAGCTGCCTTAGGCTACATAATAAGGGCTCTATCTCTACATAAACACGATTTCCTGACTTCTCAGTGGCCTGGTGTGGAGGTGGTTTATTCCCTGGCTTTGCAAGGGTAGGTTTGAGATTTTCTTTTGCCAGTCCTGGGCTTGAGCTCAGGGCCTGAGCACTGTCCTTGGATTTTCTCAAGGCTAGAACTACAGGCAATAGCTACCCTGCCCCGGTTTATTTTTTTTAAACTGAGGCATGAGTCTAGCAAGAAAATCCATGGGACTCCCATTTCTGATCAACTCCTCAAAGGTCAGAAGTAGAGAAACCTTCCCCTGAATAAAAGAAATTGTATCCTGGGGGTGGGGTGGGGGGGTTAAGGGTACCAAGACATGTGAAAGGGTATCAATATATGTGAATTAATGCACCTTCTATATGGCAAATACCATGTAACCCTTTTATTAATTACAATAAAAAAATTTGTATCCTCCCGCTCTGAGTAGTTAGGATTGCTGATGTGGCTGTCCACAACCATCCATGATTTAACCTAATCTCTTGTAGCTTTGATTATCTCAGTGGCCAAGTATGTGGTGTGTCAGCTGATAGGTGGATGGGGCTGAGTCCCTGTGGTTCTAAGCTGGTGCTACTAGATCCGTGATTGCTTCTGCTTACTTCAACTGTCTGGGCCATCACAGCCATTGCTGGGCACTAAACCTGTAGCATCTGACCATGATCAACCCTAAAATTCTAAGAAAAAGATAAAGCTCTTAGTATCCACAAAACCAGTGCCTGCAGCCAGAGAATTTACCTTTTCTCTTATGCCCCCACCTGCCAGCTATTCATAGGAAATCTCATCTTTACCCACTGTTATCTGCCCCTGTCTCTTTCCAGCCCTGGAGCTGCTCAAGAATGCGATCGGGAAGGCTGGCTACACTGACAAGGTTGTCATTGGAATGGATGTGGCTGCTTCTGAGTTCTTCCGGTCTGGGAAATACGATCTGGACTTCAAATCTCCCGATGACGCCAGCAGATACATCTCTCCTGATGAGCTGGCTGACCTGTACAAGTCCTTCATCAGAGACTATCCAGGTGAGCTGCCACCAGTGGCTCCCACAGTGGAAAATGCACTGTCTCTCAATGGCTACCTGTGGCCGCACACATGTCACCGTCCCTGGTAACTTGGAGAATATCAGCCAAAGCTTGGCTTGGGCATAAAGTGAAGCCTTGCTTCAGAAATAACCAGTGCTGGCAGGGGCTGGAAGAGCTCTTGACTAGCAAGCTCAGTTAAGGTCTAAGTCAAATCTCCAGGACTACAAGACTTGGTCTTATTTGGTTTTTTGGGTAAGGCCTCTGTTGTGGAGTGTACTACTCTGTGCTTAGAAACAATGGCAATAGCCTCAAACCACAGGAAAGGCAGCCACGTGGGGTAGACTCTTTGCAGAAAATCCCTCTGAGCCAGATACAAACAGGGTTTCCCAGAGCCAGTGGGCAACCCTCCTTCCGTCTGCCAAGGCCTCACCCTCATGTGTCTCTCCGCAGTGGTATCCATTGAAGACCCCTTTGACCAGGACGACTGGCAAGCGTGGAAGAACTTCACAGCCACAGCAGGCATCCAGGTTGTTGGGGACGATCTGACCGTGACCAACCCGAAGCGGATCGCCAAGGCCGTGGAAGATCAGTCCTGCAACTGCCTGCTGCTCAAAGTGAACCAGATCGGCTCTGTGACAGAGTCCCTGCAGGCGTGAGTACCCGTGTGCCGGGAGCCTTCATGGGCAGGGTGTGGGGGGGTAAAAGATGGCAAAGGAGGCTCTGTCCACCGGAAGGAGCAGGTTCTAGCGTGGAGTCCCTATGGGTACTGTCCCTACCTCTGCTCAGGACAAAGGTTGTCTCATCGGGATGTTTTCTGGTTTCAGGTGTAAGCTGGCCCAGTCCAATGGCTGGGGTGTGATGGTGTCACATCGCTCTGGAGAGACGGAGGATACCTTCATTGCTGACCTGGTGGTGGGTCTCTGCACAGGCCAGGTGAGAACTGTGGAGGCACGCTGGTCCATCCATGTAAGACCTAGACTGGATAGTGCCTTTCGTCCTCAGCCTTCCAGTGGCTCAGAGGCGGTCAGGTGGCAGCTGTCCCATGAGTAGCACACGGTCATAATTGTCCACAAGTAACATGGCCTTTGTCTCCCTCCAGATCAAGACTGGCGCACCTTGCCGATCTGAGCGTCTGGCAAAGTATAACCAGCTCCTGAGGTAAGTATGCTTTCAGTGCTGGTGGACTTTGGGGCTGCACTGGGGAGGGGCAGTGCCGGGAATTGTGCTTGCCTAACATGCACAAAGCCCTGAGTTCAATTCCTATTATTGCCGGCAGTAGACAAATAGTCTGTAGGGGGCACAGGGAGTCCCCTTCATTGTGGCCTCTTGTTGGAGATTCTCAGGGCAGCTGGAGAGCCCTGGAGCTCTGATTGTCACTTCCTGGGGGTGGTGGACTACATCCTGGACCCCATCAAATCCGGGGAGGCTTTGTACTAATGTGTTTTTCTTCTTTTTACCTAAGAATTGAGGAGGAGCTGGGCAGCAAGGCCAAGTTTGCTGGCAGGAACTTCAGAAACCCTCTTGCCCAGTAAGCCACGGGCAGGCGACCTGAGCTCTCCATCAGCTGTGTAATCCCTGCAGCGTGGGGCCCTGCTGCTGCTACGCCCTTCGGGTAGTTTGCCCCCCTCTCCCCACTGCTTCTGTAGAACTTGTGCAGAAACCAGGCCCAACCACAGGAGCCCTGGTCAATCCCAAGCTCTGTAATCATGTCATTGGTACCAATCATTGTCACCATGCTTGCCACCACACTGGAGCCATGTGTGCGTCCAGTGGATTATCAGCATGGCCACAGGCTAGATCCCTAGTGGTTGTATGTGCAAAATAAAATCCTCGGTGAGCTGTGAGCACCGCACGTGGGGAGCCTGCTGCTGTGCGCCCTGTGTCTTCTGTCCTGGGGAAGCCCGCCCGCCGCTGCTTCAGACTGGGGGATGACACCCAAAGACAAATAGCCATGGTGGTCCATGCCAGCATGAAGATCATCCTGGGAGAAGTAGGGCAGTGTTTGAAAGGGACTGCATATAGTCCTGTGTGCCCAGTGTCCAGCAGGCTGAGGCAGGAAGAGGGTCTGCTGGATGCACACAGTGCCCATCTCAAAAGAGCATTGTTCACAGGAGGCAGTGGGCTTAAAAAACATTTTTGAACCTTATTAAGGGGGCCCAGAGTTTGGCCTCGTGGTTGAATGCTTGCCTTGCATACACAAATGCCCAAGTTCGATTCCTCGGTACCACACATTGAAAAAAGCTAGAAGTAGTGATGGGCATTTTCTCATATGTTTTCAGGGTTGTTTTGTTTGCCATTTTAATCTTTTTTTTTTTTTTTAAGATGTCCCTCTTTAGTTCCCTTGGGTTTGGGGGGATTAGTTTCTTGAGTTACCTATAGATATTAAAACATTTGTCTGATGGGGCCAGGAGTTTGGTCTAGTGGTTGATAGAGTACTTGCCTAGCATACGCAAAGACACGGGTTCTATTCCTCAATACCACATACATAGAAAGAAGCTGGAAATGGTGCTGAGACTCAAGTGGTGGAGCTCTAGCCTTGAGAAAGTCCAAGGACAGTGCTCAGGCCCTGAGCTCAAGCCCAGGACTGGCCAAAAAGAACCTTACCTAAACAGTTCCATGTGTGCAGATAGAAAAGGTTAACAGTGCAAAAAATAGGTAGTGTATTGGCTTTTTTTGACCATTTTCTGCCCCTGTTAAGTGTTCTCTGAAGAGGTATTGGGGGCCCTCTTGTGGACAAACATGCCCACTGCATCTCCCCTAATCCACTAAAGCAGAGCAGGAAGACCAGGAGGTAGCCTACATTTCAGAATGGGCCTCCTTGCTTCACACACTAGCTGACTAGACTGTCTCTGGGGATGTTGGTGTTCTGGGGTGCTGTCCTTGAGCTTTTGAGATCGAAGGTGATGCTCTATGCTGTCTGATTCCTTGTGGTTGGCTGAAGTCCAGGTGTGCCTGCCTGAGTTGCCTTCCAACAGCAATCCTCAGGAGGATCCTGCTGATCCCTGCCTGGGGTGAATAATTAGTTCCACAGGTGCTCATGCACCTTTTGCTTTTTTTTTTTTTTCACCCCTCACCCCCACCACTCCTGGGCTTAAGATCAGGGACTGAGAACTGTCCGTGGATTTTCTCAAGGCTAGAACTCTGCCACATGAGCCTCAGCAGCACTTCTGGCTTTTTTCTATGTATGTGGTACCAAGGAATGGAACCCGGGTCTTCCTGCGTACTAGGCAAGCACTAGGCTAGGATGAACTTCCCACCCACCTTTGGCTATTGTAATCTTTTTAAACTTCGTATTAATACTTTGCCACAGCTGTGTTGTCCATCCCGGCAATTCCTGGCTCCCTATTCAAACAAGCATTTGGGAAGACAGTGGGAGCTGCCAGGCCAGGGCCCCACCCCAATGGGCTCAGAATCTCCACACTGAAGGCTGATAGTCCCTACCTGCTGCAGAGCCAATGACAAAGCATGGCAGGCAGATTGGTGACAGGATGGGGTCAAATGCCAGGCTTAAAGGAAGGCAGTCAGAGCTTCCTGAGAATTCCCAGGTGCTGTGTAATGAATGCTGCCAAGGCTGAGGTTAGCCAATTGGTGTCACCAACACCATCCACAGGCCTGTGGGTAGGGGGCGGGTACTGTGCTAGGAGCTTCTTGGCGCTGGGCTTTGTGCTTGGGTCTGAAGTACAGCCAATAGGCTTTCCTGAGTAGTGGGATCCCAACACAGAGAACACATGCCTGCCACATGAGTTCTGGCTGTGGTCTCTCCAAAGGTCCTGAGGCTGTTCCAAGGATCACGCATTTCCCACAAAAGGGACCAGACAGGCACTTCCATCCTTGTTGGCGGAGTGGTAGAGAAAAACTAAAGGAGATTCAGGCTCTAATAAATTTTGCTGTCCCTTTTTCTTTTGGGTCATGCAGCTTGGACTAAGCCTGGGTGCTGTCATTGAGCTTTTCAGCCAATCCTATTTCCTGTTTTTTGGAGGTTAGATGGAGATGAGAGTCTCAGGTCCTTTTGTCCCTGGACTGCCTATGATCCTTGATCCTAAGATTGAGTAGGTAGGATTATAGGCATAAGGCAACGGACCTGGCTTTTCCTGTGCTTTTGTGATATGTGTGTCGATTTTGACAGCAAGTTCAATGGTGAAAACAATTTACAGAAATTTCCAGAATATAAAACAATTTTAAGAATCTGTGGTTGGGTGTGATTGGGATTGCATTCCTAGAAGGGAGAGTTGGCTAGTGCAGGCCTACCTAATCCCTCACCTCAGCCACAGGCCTGGTCCTTCAGGGCTTTGAGCCTTCCGCCACCCCAGCTCAGTGCTTTCCCCAGTTGTCTCTTCTGTCACAATCTTCCATCGAGAATAGAGGATTTGACAGGCACGGTGGCCCACGCCTGTAATCCTAGCTACTCAGGAGGCTGAGATTTGAGCATCTTGGTTCAAAGTCAGCCTATGTACTAAAGACCATGAGACAACAATTAACCACTAGAAAACCTGAAGTAGCACATGGGTAGTCTTATCCTTGAGCTGATTAGCTCAGGGACAGCTCATTTGTGAGCTCAGATTCATCCACCCAGGCCACAACCTTCAACTCTCTACCTGGGCTAGATCCAGTTCGGCTCTCATCCCCAGCAGGAAGATAGCTGCCCCTGGCCACTGCAATTCTGAAGGCTCCCTGCTGGTCTAGCTGAAGTGAGGAGGCTGGGTCCTCAAGGCTCCCTGCAGGGACCAGGGCTGATGGTAGACTCATTTGCATATGTGACCTAATACAGTAATTAAAGCCAGGTGCCCCAAGGGCTGAGAAAAAAAGCACATTAATTCAGGAGCAATTAAAAACCCTCTTCATATCACGTCAGTGCACAGCCCAACTTCTGAGGCTGGCACAAAGGAATGACAATTCACCTTCAGGCTTCTTCATTTGGCCACCAGACAATTACAACTGTCTTTTTGTTTTATTTTTTTTTGATGTTATTAGAAATTATAATGCCTTACACTTGCCAATAGATAATTTAATACGTGAACTATACCTCTGGCTCTCTTGTTCTATCTCTTTGAGCAACACCACATTATTTTCTGCTTGGGCTGGCTAGAAACCATAATCCTCAGATCTCAGCTTCCTGAGAAGCTTAAGAATTCACCAGCAACCTTCCCTGTTGGTTTTTTTTTTTTTTTTTTTTTTTTTTGCCAGTCCTGGGCTTGGGCTCAGGGCTTGAGCACTGTCCTTGGACTTTCTCAAGGCCAGAGCTCTACCACTTGAGCCTCAGCACCACTTCCAGCTTTTTTGCTATGTATGTGGGGTACTGAGGAATTGAACCCGGGTCTTTGTGCGTGCTAGGCAAGCACTCTACCACTAGGCCAAACTCCTGGCCCCCCCTGTTGGTTATTTTAAAACAATCATTTTTTCTTAGGCTAACTGAACTAAGGTCTGCTTACGTTCCCCACTGTTGATGAGGATGGCAGCAGGGTACCACTATACCTAGCCATTAAGATGCAGTCTCCAGGGCCGGGAGTTTGGCCTAGTGGTTAAAGTGTTTACCATTGTCATTTTCAAATGGAGGGGCAAATCCATCCAATGTTGTGTGCCACCATTCTCTATTTCCCATTTCTCTGAACACTCAGGATTTCCATTATCCCAAACAGGATGTGGAGCACCACAGGGCAATGAACCCATCCTCTCCCCAAAGGCTGGTCAGCGTCATCCTGTGTTCTGCCTCTCTACTTAGTCTAGGACTGGGAAAAATCCTTCCATCTATCAAAGTGGAGCAGGAATCCTTCCAGAATGCATGGTGTCCCAGGGCTGGAAAGGAGCACTTCTAGGTGGAGGAATCCCTGAATCCTCCCGGTCCTTGTACTGATGAAGCTTCAGACCCTCTATAAAAGAGTGGCTATTCCCCCCATTCCCCTCCCAGGATGAAAGGCCAGGGATGGAGTGAGGCCTGACAGGTAGAAAACAATCCCTACTATAGCTGGATGCTGTTGGCTCGCACCTCTAATCCTCTCTACTCTATAGGCTGAGATCTAAGAATTATGGTTCAAAGCCAGCCAGCCCAGGAGAAAAGTCCCTATGAGACTCTCTATCTTCAATTAAACACTCAAAAAATGGTGCTGTGGCTCAAGTGGCACAGTTGGGAGCCGAGTGCAAGGTCAGGCTGGCCCGTGAATCTGCATCACTGAGTAAGATAACCACACAAAGAAATGAGCTATTGTGTGATGCCCTGCCTGACTTTCAGCTATATTGTCGGTATTGTGAATCACTTTCTGCTGAGACTTGATTACCATTGGGTACGCATGTGTTATTGCTTTATCCCTCTCTGCTGAGACCTATAGTGAGAGTAAACATGTGGACCTCCCCGCCCTGCCCACCTTTGTGCTGATAGGCTCCTGCACCCTATATTAGCTGAATGGACTTCCTCAATAAACGAGTTCCTGCCTTGATCGGTCTCTCTGATGCATCTGATTGTCCTCCGGCGAGGGAGAGCTGGGTGTGAGCCATCAGTCTGCCCTCTCCTTTCTTGGCTCATGCTGGTCGGGGCGTGTTCTCTCTATCCCTACTGCAGGTCAGGAGGGACCAAGGACTAAAAATCCCAACACTTTGTAGGCTGAGATGTAAGAATAATGGTTCAAAGCCAGCCAGCCCAGCAGAAAAGTCCCTAGGAGACTATCTCCAATTAAACACTCAAAACATGGTGCTGTGGCTCAAGTGGCAGAGCACTAGCCTTGAGCACAAAGAAGCTCAGGGACAGTGCCCAGATCCTTGAGTTCAAGCTGCACAATAACAACAAAAAAAAGCCAGACGCCTGGCTCAAGCCAGTAATCCCACCTACCCAGTAAGCTGAGATCTGAGGATCAAGGTTCAAAGCTAGGCCCGGCACTAAAAAGTCCATAGACTCTTATCTCTAATTAACTACCAGAAAACCAGAAGTGGGCTGTGGTTCAAGGGGTAGGGTGGCAGCCTTGAGCTGAAGAGCTCAGGGACAGTGACCAGGCCCTGAGGCCCAGAGTTCATGTCCCACAACCAAAAAAAAATATTATCTATCCATTGGGCATTCAGGATCCTGACAAGGTTCAGCCACCAGGGGGTGCAGTGGAGCTGCCCTGAGCCCTGGGGCCTCATAGGCTGCTGCCTGCTGGGCTGACCTGGAAGGCTGGCTGGCTGGCCTGGCATGTTTTCCAGTCATTCTCTCCAGCCCTAGCAGCTGGCAAAGGTTCACTCTTCTGTACTGACTGTACTCTTGGCTACTAGAGGCTCAGAGCCAGTGCAGAGCTGGTGAGGATGAATGGAGCTCTCCCTGGGTAAAGGAAGATTTCTGGACAGTAATCCCTATCAATACCCATCCTTTCCAATGTCACCGCCATGACTATAACAAGGCCTGGCACCATGGGACCCAGTCAGGGTGATGTGTCTCTGCCACAGGGTTTTGTCCAGGACCTTGATTTTATTGAGATGGTTCTGCTCTATCACTTGAGCCATACCTCCAACATTGTTTTTTTTTTCTGGTTGATCTTATTTTGGCTGTTGTGGGGCTTAAACTCAAGGTATGGGTGCTGTCCCTGAGCACTTTTGCTCAAGGTTAGCACTCGAGTTCTTGAGCCTTAGCCTCACTTCTAGCTTTTTTGGAGATTAACTGGAAAGGCTCATGGACTTTCCTGTCCAGGCTGGCTTTGAACCCTAATCATTCAATCTCAGCCTCCTCAGTAGCTAGGATTATAGGCATGCACCACCAGCGCCTGGCTTTTGCTGGTTATTTTAAAGATGGTATATCCCTAAGTTTTCTGCCAAGGCTGGCCTCACATCTTGATCCTCGCAGCCAAGCCCTTAGCCTACATTGATTTCTCAGCAATTTTATTTTCACAGTGTGGACTTTAGCTAGCTCCATCTTTCAAGGGACAGAGGGAAGAGGAGAGAAGCATGTGTCTGGACTGCCTCATACCAGTCTCCATGGTTTCAGCAGCTGGGATTGTTGCCCTGGCCCCGCCCACAGAGAAGCCAGGTGCACAAGTGCTAAGCCAGAATACCCTCCTTCCAGGGCAGCTGTGTTTGGCATTGCCAGCCACACACCAGGAAAGTAAGCAAATCAGGGCTGGGAAGGGTACTTTCTGAGGCCAGCTCATCTGCACCTGCTCCTCGTAGACAAAGGTGCTGGTCCAGAGGGCCTCTGGTCATACAATGGGAACTTGAGTGAATTCTTTACTCCTGATTTTTTTAGAACATTTGGCCTTGACTTTGTGTGTGTGTGTACACATGTGTGCACATGCCTGCATAAACCAATGCCAACATTTGAACTCACAGCATAGACACTGTCCCTGAGTTTTTTTTTTTTTTTTTTTTTTTTTGCCAGTCCTGGGCTTGAGCTCAGGGCCTGAGCACTGTCCTTGGACTTTCTCAAGGCTAGAGCTCTACCACTTGAGCCTCAGCACCATTTCTGGCTTTTTTCTATGTATGTGGTACCGAGGAATCGAACCCGGGTTTTCATGCATGCTAGGCAAGCACTCTACCACTAGGCCAAACTCCCGGCCCCGGCCCTGAGTTTTTTTGTGCAAGGATGGAGTCTACCTCTTGAGTCACAGTAACACTTCTAGCTTTTTCTAAGTCATTCATTGGAGATAAGAGTTTCACAGACTATCCTGCCCCATTGGCTTTGAACCATAATTTTCAAATCTCAGCTTCTTGAGTAGCTGGGATTATAGGAGTGAACCACCAGCACCTGGATTTTTTTGTTTTTGCTTTTAATGCATTTATTTTATTATTATTATAAAGGGGATGTACAGAAGCATTCCTCTCATATAGTATCTTGCTCTCCCTGTCCCCCAGTCCCTCCCTCTCGTCTCCACTAAGTTGCATAGTTCACCGTCATCCACATCTAGTAAGCTCCACTGTTGTACTTTTTCACCCTTTTCCCCTCCAGTTCTGTATTATTTTCCCAACCCTCCTGAAAATATACACCATATGTAAAGAAAAGAAGACAAGTTCAAATAAGCAGCCAAAGCCAGCCAAGACAGAGAAGTCCGTCAGAAAAGTCTGCGTCTCCAATTAATCATCAGAAAATTGGAAGTGGCACTGTGGCTTAAAGTGATAGAGCGATAGTCTTGAGCAATTGATCTCCGGGATAGCTCCAAGGCCTTGAGTTCAAGACCCACAACTGACAAAACAAACAAGCAGCAAGGTGAAAAGGCATACAGCAGCCACATCTGTTGGAGGTTTCAGCTGTCTCAATCCTGTTCTCTTCCCCCTTTGTTGCCCCCTCACTTTGAAGTACTGGGGATCAAACACAGGGCCTCACACAAAGAGCTAAGTACTTGGGGCCGGGAGTTTGGCCTAATGGTAAAGTGCTTGCCTAACAGGCACGAAGACCTGGGTTCAATTCCTCGGTACCACATACATACAAAAAAGCTGAAAGTGGTGCTAATGGCTCAAGTGGTAGAGCTCTAGCTTTGAGAAAGCCCAAAGCCAGTGCTTAGGCCCTGAGTTCAAGCCCCAGAACTGGCAAAAAAAAAAAAAAAAAAAAAAAAAAAAGAGCTAAGTACTCTAACATAGTACCACATCCCTAGCCCTTGAATGCTACTGGCCTGCTAGGTTTTATGGATTTTATGGAGATTTCATTGCATAAACATGATTGATGCGTAGACAAGCATGTCAAAATGGTTAGACAAAATGTGTATACTGTGTTCTAACAGACCAGGCAGGAAAGCCAGGTAGGCCTGTCTGTCCAGATTCTTCTGGTCCTGTGGGTAGCACTCCCTGCAGGGCCTGGGGCAGGAAACCTTGTGAAGGACTTGGGACTCAGGACGAACTATTAGGCAAGTCAGGTTAGGGAAGTCCTTCAGCACCAGCTTCAAGGCTGAAGAGCAGGGGAAGATTAGAGTGCCTAGGAAGAAAAACTTGTTTCCAGAAGTTTCTAGATCTGCCTTGGAGACAGTTTATGCAAAGAACTGTAGATAAAGGTCAAAGATGGCAGGGTGTGGTGGCTCTCAGCTACTCAGGAGGCTGAAATCTGAGGATCCTGGATCAAAGCCAGCCTGGGCACAAAAGATGGAGAGACTCTTATCTCCAAATTAATCACTCTTAGCTCTAATTAATCAGAAAATGTGAAGTGGGACTGTGGCTCCAGGGGTAGGGTAGTAGCCTTGAGCTGAAGAGCTCAGGGGACAGTGCCAAGGCCCAGAGTTCAGCCCCATGACTCAAAAAAAGAAAAATGTCAAAGATGCCCAGGTGTGTGGCCTACTGGTAGAGTGCTTTCCTAGCATGCCTGAAACCCAGGGGTGATTCCTCAGTACCACATACACAGAAAAGGCTGGAAGTGGTGCTGTGGCCCAAGGGGTAGAGCTCTAACCTTGAGAAAGCCAAAGGATAGTGCCCAAGCCCTGAGTTCAAGCCCCAGGACTGGCCCCCCCCCAAAAAAAAAAGAGCTCAGAGACAGTGCCCATTCCCTGAATTCAAGTCCCATGACCACCACCACCAACAAAAGCCAAAGAACACAGATCATAACATCAGATGGTATAGTACTCAGGCTCTAAGATACCTACCAAGTCTTAGCAGTCTAGGATCATGTAGACAACAACCATGATTATGTAAACAATGACCATGATCATGTAAACAACCCAATCAGAAACCTATAAACAACAGCCTTGATCATGTAAACAACAACATAGAGGGCTGCAGCAACATGGGACAAGATTTGTCAGGCAAAAAACTGAGCACTGGTGGCTCACATCTATAATACTAGCTATTCAGGAGGCTGAGATCTGTGGATCCTGACATCTGATCAGACCGGTGAGACTTTTTGTTGTTTCTAGTGGTGGTTCTGAGTCTTGAACTCAGGAACTAGGTTCTGTCTCTGAACTTTTTCTTTCAAGGCTGTGCTCTACCATGTTGAGCCACAGCACCATTTCTAATTTTCTGTGGTTAATTAGAAATAAGAGGCTCACAACTTTTCCTGCCCAGGCTGGCTTTGAACCAAGATCCTCAGATTATATCCTACTGAGTAGCTAGGATTACAGTCCCACCTGTGTCTTACCAAGAACTCATTTTTTGTATGCAAAGACCTTTCCTGGGGGCTGGGAGTTTGGCCTAGTGGTAGAGTGTTTGCCTAGCATGCACAAAGACCTGGGTTCCATTCCTCAGTGACATACACATAGAAAAGCCAGAGTGGTGCTCTGGCTCAAATAGTAGAGCACTGGCCAGGAGTTTGGCCTAGTGGTTAAAGTGCTTGCCTAGCATGCGCAAAGACCAGGGTTGGATTCCTTGGTACCACATACATAGAAAAAAGCTGGAAGTGGTGCTGAGGCTCAAGTGGTAGAGCTCTAGCCTTAAGAAAGTCCAAGAACAGTGCTCAGGCCCTGAGCTGAAGCCCAGGACTGGCAAAAAAAAAAAAAAAAAATAGTAGAGCACTAACTAGCCTTGAAGAAAAGCCCAAAGGCAGTGCTCAGGCCCTGAGTTCAAAGCCCCAGGACTGGCAAAAAAAAAAAAAAAAAAGTCCCTTCCTGGTATATTCCTAGCTTGATGTTTTTTCTTTAGTGCTAGGGATTGGCCTCAAGGTCCCGTGCATACTCAATTATTAGCCATTGTGCCATGTGTCTGTGTCTTCCTTGGGAAAACTGCAGTACTGGGCTGAAGTAATTCAAAAATGACACATTAAAGTTTATTCTCTGGAAGGGAGCATCATTTATTTACTGACTTCAAAGAAATGTCATGTGGTTGATGAAATGCAAAACATCACAGGAGGCTTGCTTACGAGGTACTTACTCCTCTCAAGTGATACTCTGTCTGGTATAGGAAAGGAACAAATATTTTCCTGGTAGTCAAATTATTTTTTATTTATTTATTTTTTTGCTAGTCCTGGCCTTGAGCTCAGGGCCTGAGCACTGTCCTTGGACTTTCTCAAGGCTAGAGCTCTACCACTTGAGCCTCAGCACCACTTCTGGCTTTTTTCAATGTATGTGGTACCGAGGAATCGAACCCGGGTCTTCGTGCATGCTAGGCAAGCATTCAACCACTAGGCCAAACTCCCGGCCCCTGATAGTCAAATTATTAAAGATAGTTTGATATTCTTCTCCTTTGTTAATGAATGAAAAGACTGGAATTTTAAGTTCAAATATGAACAAAGGAATCACTTTGCCCTTTTTAATAAGCATTAGAAAAATCAACTTGTGAGCCAGGAGTTTGGCCTAGCAGTAGAGTGCTTGCCTAGAAAGCACAAAGACCTAGGTTCAATTCCTGGGTACCACATACATAGAAAAAAGCTGCAAGTGGTGCTGTGACTCAAGTGGTAGAGCACTAGCCTTGAGAAAAAAAGCCAATGACAATGTCTAGGCCCTAAGTTCAAGCCCCACGACTGGCAAAAAAAAAAAAAAAAAAAATCAACTTGTGTTCCTCTCCAGAGAACAGATTGACGAAGCAGCCACTGGTTAGGATATAAATGATCTAGAAAAAGCATTTCTAGTGCTTTCTTCCAGGACAGAGAAGAGACTTGTGAACATTACAGATATTTGACTCTACAATAATTTATTGCCTTCATAGGATCCATTTAGAAAATATTTGTGCTATCAGTTAATTTTTTGGAAACACAAAATAATTTACCTTGAAAATAGAAGATCTCAGAGATTTCCCCCCCACACACACATTTTCTTCAGTTTTCCTTTTTCATAATACTTATGACTGTGCATTAGGGACCAGAAGTACCTGATTTCTGAGATTTATAATAAAGGCAAAATGACTTAAAAGATCAGGTTGCCACACTATGAATTTATTTGACAAGGTGATAATTATTTGTTGTATGGAAATATACAAAGACATCTGGTAAAAGCAGTGATGCATGTACAATCTGAAGATTTCATATTCTGAACCAGATCTTCATAGACAAGTTATGGTGACATAGAAATATTTTTGAAATTGAAAATTAGTTAAGAATCAACCAAATGATCCTATCAAGATATGAACCCCTTAGATAAGCACTGTTAAATAATGAACTGTAAAATATAGACAAGCAAAACCCACTGATGTATAATCATCATAAGGCCTAGGCTTAATAGTCTTGGCATTCATCAGAAAACATATAACTTCAGTGACATCGAGAAGAGACTATTTTGGACTCAGACCAAAATAATTTAATCAAACTGTGGATATTTTTACCAGCTAAACACCAAGAGTAACCTACTTTTATCGCTGCAAGGTAAACACATAATATGCAAATAGAAATCTGGGGAGATGGGCAGTCAAATCCCACTGTGGGGAGCCCTTCATTGGTCATTAGCAGTTTCTGCACTGATGAATTTGAAGGTGAACTAATGTACTTCTTGGAAGACAAATTTCCTTTTTCCAGAAATAGCTGGGACATCTTTTCATTGTGCCACAACATACACACAAAAAAAGCCATGGCTTGCTTCCAACATTTCTTCATTTGAAGTCAGTTTTGATTGTTTCTAAACTGCATATTTTTAGCATGTAGACAAGAAACCAGCCTATTCATTTTTACTGCTCAGAATCCTCTAAAAATAATATAATTTGGCAAAGTGTTGCAGACTAGTGAACATGAAGAGGAGGAGGGAATAACTGGAATGTCTGTTTATCATTGAACCACTGAACCTAAAGACAGTCAGAGCAGAAAATTACCAGATTTTCTTTTTTCTTTTCTTTTCTTTTCTTTTTTTTTTTTTTTTTTGCCAGTCCTGGGCTTGAGCTCAGGGCCTGAGCACTGTCTTTGGGCTTTCTCAAGGCTTGAGCTCTACTACTTGAGCCACAGCACCATTTCTGGCTTTTTTCTGTGTATGTGGTACCGAGGAATCGAACCCGAGTCTTTGTGCATGCTAGGCAAGCACTCTACCACTAGGCCAAACTCCTAGCCCTCAGATTTTATTTTATTTTATTTTTTATTTTTTATTTTTTTTTGCCAGTCCTGGGCTTGAGCTCAGGGCCTGAGCACTGTCCTTGGACTTTCTCAAGGCTAGAGCTCTACCACTTGAGCCTCAGCACCACTTCCGGCTTTTTTTGTATGTATGTGGTACCGAGGAATCGAACCCGGGTCTTCATGCATGCTAGGCAAACACTTTAACCACTAGGCCAAACTCCCGGCCCAGATTTTATTTTTCTTAAATATTTCTTTTATAAAAATTTTTATTTCCCATCAGAAAAACCTTCAGGCAAAGGCAAGAGTGATAGCAATGTGCATGCAATCCCAGCATTTGGGAGCCTGAGACAGAACGTCAAGTTTGAGATCTGCCGGGTTTATACATAACAGCTGTCTCCATCCCCCCAGAAAATAAAGGGAATATGTCCTTAGTTACCTAAATCTGCATACACTCAAGCAAGGTCATCTAATATAGATTCAAGTTTTAGAATATTTGGAGACTTTCTTCTAGGAATGTACCTCAGACAGAGAATACTTGCCTGGCATTTTTTTTTTTTTTTTAGTTAGTCCTAGGTCTTGAACTCTTGAGCCATAGCGTCACTTCCAGTTTTCTGGTTGTTAATTGGAGATGAGTCAGACAGACTTTCATGCCCAGGCTAGCTTTGAAGCTTGATCCTCGATCTCAGACTCCTGAGTAGCTAGGATGACAGGTGTGGACCATCACGTGGCCTAGCATTCTTTTTTTTTCTTGGTGGTCATGGAGCTTGAACTTGGCCTGGGCACTGTCCCAGAGCTTTTTAGCTCAAGGCTACCACCCTACCCTTGAACCAAGCCCCTCTTCCTGTTTTCTAGGAGTTAGTAGGAGATAAGAGTCTCAGGTCCTTTTGTGTCAGGGCTGGCTTGGAACCTTGATCCTCACATCTCAGCCTCTGTGAGTAGCTAGGATGACAGGGGTGAGCCACCGTGCACTGGCTGCCTAGCATTCTTGAGGCCTTGAGTTTAAGCTCTAGAACCAGAAATGGGGGACAGGGGGAAGGCCATGTGTTCACATCTATAATTGTAGCTACTCAAGAGGCTGTGATCTGAGGAATACAGTTTGAAGTCATCCTGGACAAAAAAAGTTCATGAGTCTTTTATGTCCAATAAAACAAAAACAGAAGTGATGCTGTGGCTCAAGTGGTAGAGCACTATCCTTGAGAAAGCCCAAGGACAGTGGCTAGGCCCTGAGTCCAAGTCATAGGACTGGCAAAAAAAAAAAAAGAAAAAAAGTTACAGATCTACTTCGGTCTTTAGGTGGTTAACTGGAAATGACAGATAACACAGCACACATGGTTCATTCATTCTTTCCTTCCTTTTTTTTTTTTTTGGCTGGTGGTGGTGGTGATGGTCTGCATCTTATCCAAGGCCCCATTTCTTTTTTTCTTTTTCTTTTTTTTTGCTAGTCCTGGGGCTTGAATTCAGGGCCTGAGTGCAGTCCTTGGGTTTTCTCAAGTCTAGAGCTCTAGCACTTGAGGCACAGTACCATTTCTTGCTTTTTCTGTGAATGTGGTACTGAGGAATCGAACCCAGGTCTTAGTGCATGCTAAGCAAGCACTCAACCACTAGGCCAAATTCCCGTCCCCAACATGGCCCCATTTCTTTGTTCATTTTTGTAGCAAATCATTTTTTAAAAGAACACACTAAGCCAGACATCAGTGGCTTATGCTGTAATCCTAGCTACTCAAGAGGCTAAGATCTGAGGATAGCTGTTCAAATCCAGCACCTGTAGGAAAGTCCATGAGACTCTTCCAAAAAGCCAGAAGTAGAACTGGAGTATAAAAGCTCAGAGACAAATGCTGGTCCTAGTGGCTCACATCTATAATCCTAGCTACTCAGGAGGCTGAGATCTGAGGATCGAGGTTCAAAGCCAGCCCAGGCACAAAAGGACCTGAGACTCTTATCTCCAATTAACCTCTAGAAAAAGGGCCGGGAGTTTGGCCTAGTGGTAGAGTGCTTGCCTAGCATGCACAAAGACCCGGGTTCGATTCCTTGGTACCACATACATAGAAAAAAAGCTGTAAGCGGTGCTGAGGCTCAAGTAGAGCAGTAGCCTTGAGAAAGTCCAAGGACAGTGCTCAGGCCCTGAGCTCAAGCCCAGGACTGGCACAAAAAAAAAAGAAAAAGGGAAGTGGGGCTTGGCTCAAGGATGGGGCAGAATCCTTGATCTGAAGAGCTCAGGGACAGCACCCAGGCTGAGTTCAAGCCCTCTGACACACACCCCCCACCAAAAAAAAAAAAAAAAGGCTCAGAGACAATGCCTAGCCCTGAGTTCAAGCCCCAAAACCAGCATAATTTTTTTTTTTTTGCCAGTCCTGGGGCTTGAACTCAGGGCCTGAGCATTGTCTTTGGGCTTTTTCCTCAAGTTCAGTACTCTGTCACTTGAGCTACAGCACCACTTCCGGCTTTTCTATATATGTGGTATAGAGGAATGGAATCCGGGTCTTTGTGCACCTAGGCAAGCACTCTACCACTAGGCCAAACTCCTGGCCATCTTTTTTTTTGGTCAGTCGTGGGGCTTGAACTCTTGTCCTGAGTTCTATCCCTGAGCTCTTCAGCTCAAAGCTACAACCCTATCCCTGGGCCTGGGTGCTGTCCCTGAGCTCTTCAGCTCAAGATTAGTGCTCTACCACTTTGAGCCACAGTGCCACTTTTGGTTTTCTAGTAGTTAACTGGACATAAGAGTCTCCCTGACTTTAGTGCATGGGGTGGCTTTGAACTGGGATCCTCAGAGCTCAGCCTCCTGAGTATCTAGGATTACATGCATGAGTCACCATGCCAGCTAAAAAAAAAAGTATTTTAAATGAAGGAGTGAAGGAATGAAGGCCAGGTGCCAGTGGCTTATTCCTGTAATCCAAGCCACTGAGGAGGCTAAGATCTGAGAATACCAGTTCAAAACTAGCCTGGGCCAGAAAGTCCCAGTCTTTTATCTCTAATTAACCACCAGAAAACAGGAAATAGGGAAATAATGCTGTGGCTCAAAGTGGTTGAGTGCTAGCTCTAACCACAAAAGCTCCTCCGGACAGCACCCAGGCCCCCCTTGACTTCAAGTCCCAGAGTCAAAAGATTAAAGAAGTGCACCTCCTTCCTAAAGGGGATGGTCTAGAAGGGTACAGATAGGGGGCGCAGCTGAGCACAACAAGATGGGTTGCCAAGGTGCACCATGGCGGAGCTGGGCACAGAGGATTTCCTTGTCATAGGAGGGAGGAAGCCAGGGGAAATGTGCCATTTCTCTGTTGATTGTGTCAAGGCGAGAGGGTGGAAGCGCTGGAGGTCTGAGGAGAAAGGAGAGGGGGTAGACAGGTACAAGGCATAGCAGGCAGCAGTTTCCGTGGCATTATCACCAGGATGGCAGCTCTGTCACACAGTATGGAGAATGAGGGAAGGGTGAGGTTGGTAGGGTGTGGACAGGGTGGGTGGACTGGACTGAGCGGAGTGCACGCAGAACAGGGATGTGGGGACTGGTACTTGCTGTGAGCACTAATTCAGAATTTCCTGAGGAAGCTAAGCCACCCTACAGAGAAACCATCACAAATCTACATGATTACAGACTGACCACCCACCCACATGTGGCTAGAAAGTATTTAAGATTAAAACAGTGGCTACAGGCTGGGCACTGGTGTCTCATACCTATAAATTCTACTTACTCAAGAGGCTGAGTTCTGAGGATAGTGGTTCAAGCCAGCCCAGGCAGGAAAGTTGAGGAAATTCTTATCTCCAATTAACAAAACAAAACAAAACAAAAAGCCACAAGTGAAGTTGTGGCACAAGTGGAAGAGCACTAGCTTTGAGTCAGGAATAGTGCCTAAGCCTAGAGTTCAACTTCCAAGATTTGTACACAAACACAAAACTTTCTTTGTATAATCTGTATATATATTGAGAACATTGTAAGGAAAGCATTTGTTTTTGACAGAAACTCGGTCTAAGCCAGGCACTAGTGACTCATGCCTGTAATCCAAGCTACTCAGGAGGTTGAGATCTGAGGATCTCCATTCAAAGCCAGCAAAGGCAGGAAACTATGTGAAACTCATATCTCATATTAAATTGCTAGAAAACCATAAGTGGTGCTGTGGCTCAAAGTGGTAGAGCGCTAGCTTTGAGCAAAAGAGCTCAGGGACAATGCTACCAGCCCTAGGATTGACCAAAAAAAAAAAAGAAAAAGAAAAAGGAAAAGAAACTTGGGGCCAGGAGTTTGGCCTAGTGGTAGAGTGCTTGCCTACCATGCACGAAGACCCAGTTCGATTCCTCAGTACCATATACATAGAAAAAAATAGAAGTGGTGCTGTGGCTCAAGTGGTAAGGCTCTAGCCTTGAGAAAACCCAAGGACAGTGTTCAGACCCTGAGCCCAAGCCCAGGACTGGCAAAAAAAAAAAAAAAAAAAAAGAGAGAGAGACTTGGTCTATTTAGTGACTTCAGCTAAATGGTCCCCACCCACACCCCACCCCCTGGCCATATTCAAACAGATTAAAATGTTAAATTGAAAAAATGGACAAGTAGAAATGCTAGAGAAGACAAACTATTTCCCTTATCTCTTTAGATATGAGTCCCACCAAATTAGAGAACCTGGGCAATCCCTAAGAGACAAGAGGGAAGGCTGGGCCTGGCTCCTGTCTCCTACTCTTAATCCCAGGTCTAGGGAGGTTGAGTGAAGAAGAGGAAGAGCTTCAGTTTGGGGCTTTTTTTTGGGGGGGGGGTGTGGTCCTTTAGCTCTTGCTTAGCCTCTTCTCTCAAGGCTGGCACTTTACCAGTTGAGCCACAACTCTACTTTGGCTTTTTTTGGTTAACTGGAGACAATAGTTTCAAAGATTTGTCTCAGCCAGGTGCTCCTGCCTGTAATCCCAGCTACTCAGGAAACTGAAATCTGAGGATTACAGTTTGAAGCCAACCCCCAGCAGAAAAGTCCCTGTGAGACTGTTATCTCCAATTAATCATCTAAAAATCTGAAGTGGGGGAGGGGGATGAGAGTTTGGCCTAGTGATAGAGTGCTGGCGTAGCATGCACCCAGACCTGGGTTTGATTCCTCCGTACAACATATATAGAAAAAGCTGGGAGTATTGCTGTGGCTCAAGTGGTAGAGCTCCAGCCTTGAGAAAGCCCAAGGACAGTGCTCAGGCCCTAAGTTCAAGCCAGGACTGGGAAAAAAAAAAATCAGAAGTGGAACTGTGGATCAAAGTGGTAGGGTGAAAATGTTCAGAAACTGCCCAAGCCCTGAGTTCAAGCCCAACAACAACCATCATCTGTCTTGGCTATCTTTGACCAAAATCCTCAAATCTCAGCCTCCTGGGGAGCTAGGATTATTGGCGAGAACCGCCACCAACAGGCTAGAGCTGTTTGTTTTGTTTTTTAATTTTTAATTTCTTGCCAGTCCTATTTTTTTCTATGTATGTGGTACCGAGGAATTGAACTCAGGTCTTTGTGCATGCTAGGCAAGCACTCTACCACCAGGCCTAGTTCAAGCCCCATGACCCACAAAAAAAAAAAAAAAAGCAAGGGGCCAGGAGTTTAGTCTAGTGGTAGAGTGCTTGCCTAGCATGCACAAAACCCTAGTTTCGATTCCTTAGCACCACATATATAGAAAAAATTGGAGGGCCGGGAGTTTGGCCTAGTGGTAGAGTGCTTGTCTAGCATGCCCGAAGACCGGGGTTCAATTCCTCGGTACCCCATATACATAGCAAAAAGCCAGAAGTGGTGCTGAGGCTCAAGTGGTAGGGTGCTAGCCTTGAGAAAGTCCAAGGACAGTGCTCAAGCCCTGAGCCCTAAACCCAGGACTGGCAAAAAAACAAAAACAAAAACAAAACTGTTAGGGCTGGGAGTTTGGCTTAGTGGTAGAGTGCTTGCCTAGCATGCACGAAGACCCAGGTTCGATTCCTTGGTACCACATACATAGAAAAAAAAAAAAAGCTGGAAGTGGTGTGAGGTTCAAGTGGTAGAGTGCTAGCCTTGACAAAGTCCAAGGATAGTGCTCAGGCCCTGAGCTCAAGCTCAGGACTGGCAAAAAAAAAAAAAAAATTGGAAGTGGTGCTGTGGCTCAAGGGGTAGAGCTCTAGCCTTGAAAAAGCCCAAGGACAGTGCTCACATTCTAAGTTCAAGTACTAGGACTAGCCAAAAAACGGGGGGTGAGGGGTGGGAGGAGGGAAAGGGAGACAAAAATATGAGAAGGGGTATCAAGTTTTGAGAAATAATGTAGCCATTACCTGATGAATATAACTGTAACCCCTCTATATATTTTCCCAACAATAAAATACAACTAAAAAAAAAAAAGCAGGCCCATGCGGACCTCGCCATGTGGTGCTCATGCTGGGGAGCACAGGCCCCGAAAACCCCAAAGCTTGACACTTACGGGTCCTGCCTGCTGTCCAGCTCCAGATCTCGCTCCTCTCACAAGCAGGTTTTGGCTCCCACCATGGCCACCACTCAGTTTTGGCTATTTAAAGTTTGTACTTGCTTAGCAACAGTATTCTCATTCCTAAAGAGATTAATATGCAGGTCTGGCAGAGGAAGAAAATTAAGTCGAGACCAAATACCTTTGCCAACTACAGTTGATTATTCTTCAGTTCCAAAGCAGACAGATGTGGAGGAGTGGACTTCCTGGGATGAAGATGCACCCACAAGTGTAAAGATTAAAGGAGGCAATGGCAGCGTGGCATCACAACAAAAAAAAACCAAAAATCTTTGGAACAACTGGAACTTGACTATTTTAAGGACATGACACCAACTATAAGGAAAACTCAGAAAATTGTTATTAAAAAGAGAGAACTGTCAAATTTTGGCATCCTGGATGGTAGCACAGGTTTCTCTAGTAGACCAGCAGCTACACAAGATATGCCCTTTATTCATCAGTCATCTGAATTAGGTGACTTAGACCCTTGGCAAGAAAATACTAATGCTTGGGAGGAGGAGGAAGATGCAGCCTGGCAAGCAGAAGAAGTTCTGAGGCAGCAGAAAATAGCAGAGAAAAGAGAGCAGCAGAGGAACAAAGAGCAACAAAGGAAGAAAATGGAAAAGGAAGCACAGAGGCTAATGAAGAAGGAACAGAACAAAATTGGTGTGAAACTTTCATAACAAATGCTCTTCAGATGTTATAATGCCAGTAGGAGAAATCTGAGCTCCACAACCCATGCCACATTCATATGGATTTAAGAGTATTTATGGAATCCAAATGCACTGCTTGATTTTAATGCATTCATCAGGCCATTCAGGAGACCAAGAGTCTTCCAAAAGTACTTGGAACTCTTAGTGACTGAGACTCAAAAGGACAGAAAAGATGTATGCAACTATTTTCTTCAACATTTTCTAGACATATGACAATTGTTTCCTGTAGAAAAACTATTACAAATTATTACAGATTATTACCAGTACCTCTGAAGCTTGTGTTTCTAGCTAAATAAATGGGTGTAAAGAAAAAGAAAAAGGCCGGGAGTTTGGCCTAGTGGTTAAAATGCTTGCCTAGCATGCTCGAAGACCCAGGTTCGATTCCTTGGTACCACATACATACAAAAAGCTGGAAGTGGTGCTGAGGCTCAAGTGGTAGAGCTCTAACCTTGAGAAGGACCAAGGACAGTGCTCAGGCCCTGAGCTCAAGCCCAGGACTGGCAAAAAAAAAAAAAAAAAAAAGAAAAAAAGCAAAATCAAGTTGGGAGGAGGGAGAAAATAGTATGCAAATGTAATGGAGGGATAAACTTGTTAAGTACACTGTCAACGAAATCACAATTATAACAATGAAACTCCCTTGTGTTATTAAGTTATGCTAATCCTAAAAAAAGGAAAAAGCATTTTTGATACATGCTACTACCATGGATAAACCTGAGGACTATGACAATTAAATTGCCTTATCCCTAAGTTTATACGTTAAAGCCCTAACCCCCAGTGTGAGTATAATTGGAAATTTTTTGTTAATGAGGTAATTAAGGTTAAAGTCCTGAGAGTAGTGGCCCTAATCTGATAGAAGAAGCCAGGCTTTGACTCAAGCTTTAAGCTAACCTACTTGGGAGGAGATAGGAGGATCACAGTTGGAGACCAGTCACAGCAAACAGAAGTTCTGAGACTATCTTCACCAGTTTTTGCTTGCCTGTCATCCCCAGGGACACCGGAAAGCAGAAGTAAGATAACTGTGGCCTAGGCTGGTCTGGACATAAATTGAGAACTTACCTTGAAAAGAAGCATCACAGGGCTGGGAATGTGGCTTAGTGGTAGAGTGCTTGCCTAGCACGCATGAAGCCCTGGATTCCATTCCTCAGTACCACATACACAGAAAAAGCTATCAGTGGTGTTATGGCTCAAGAGTTAGAGAGTACTAGCCTTGAGCAAAAGAAGCTCAGGGACTCACACACACACACACACACACACACACACACACACACACACACACACACACACACACTGGGTTCTTAAGGAGAAAAAGCATCAATAATCAATAATACCTTATTTTATTGATCTCTTTCCTTTTTTGTTTTAGCAATACTGGAGTCTGAACTTAGGGCCTCATACCTGCTAAGCAGATGTTCTATTACTTGATCCCCTAACTCTAGTCCTTTTTGTGCTGGTTAATTTTGAAAATAGTATCTTCTTTTATGTCAGGAGCCAGTTTGTACTGCAGTCCTCATATTTGCGCACATGCTTGCCTGCTCAGCCATTGTGTTTTTCTCATGGTTTGGGATAGCTAGCACATACACTATACTAGTTGAGATGAAGTCTCTCAAACTTTTCATGCTCATTCTTTTTGGCTCATGGCTCATGTTCCAACACTTGAGCCACATTACAATATCTGGCATTTTACTGGGCAATTGGAAATAAGAGTCTCTTGAATTGGTCCATTTGATCTGACATTGAGCCCAGTTGCTTAGACCTCAGCCTCTTGAGTAGCTAGGATTAAAGGTGTCTGGCTCATAGACCTTTGCATATGTTAAAATTCACAGACTTGTATACTAATTATAAAAGTTAATTTAACTTTATGATCAAACTAAATATGAAATATGACACAGAAGATAAAAAAAAACTAAGTATACAATTAATTCTCTCTCTCTCTCTCTTTCTTCTCTCTCTGTGTCTGTCTCTGTCTGTCTCTCTGTCTCTTTCCAGTGCTGAGTATTGGTCCTGTGACTGCTTGGGAGCGGTGGGCAGGCCTCTACCATGGAACTACCTTTCCCGCGACGCCTCCCTTTTTAATCTCCATTCTCTCTCTCTCTCTCTCTCTCTCTCTCTCTCTCTCTCTCTCTCTCTCTCTCTCTCTCTTTCTCTCTCTCTCTCTCTCTCTCTTTGTTGGTCATGGAACTTGAACTCTGGGCCTGGGCATTGTCCCTGAGCTCTTCAGTTCAAGGCTACTGTCATACTCCTTGAGCCACAGTGCCACTTCCAGTTTTCTGGTGGTTAATTGCAGATAAGAGTCTCACAGACTTTGGACTTTAGTGCCCAAGCTGGTTTTGAACTGTGATTCCCCAGATCTCAGCCTCCTGAGGAGCTAGGATTATAAACTGAGCCACCAAGCCTGATCTTTTTTTTTCTTTTTTTCTTGAATGCAGGACCTGGACTCTGTCCCTAAGGTCTTTTGTGATCAAGGCTTGTGCTCTACCACTTCAAGCCACAGCTCCATTCCAATTTTTGAGTGGTTAATTGGAGATAAGGGTGCAGTGGCTCACACCTGTAATCCTAGCTACTCCAGAGGCTGAGATCTGAGGATCAAGGATCAAAGCCAACCGGGACTTGAGACTCTTATCTCCAATTAACCTCTAGAAAATAGGAAATGGGTCTTGGCTCCATGGTAGGACTGTAGCCTTGAGCTGTGGAGCTCTGGGACAGCACCCAGGCCCAGGATAGGACAGTAGCCTGGAGCTGAAGAGCGCAGGGACATTGCCCAGGCCCAGAGTTCAAGCCCCATGAAAATGTCTCTCATGGAGAATGTTCTATCTGGGCTGGCTTTGAACTGCGATCCTCAGATCTGTTTCCCGAGTAGCTGGAATTACAGGGGTAAGTTACTGGAGCCTGATTAAATAAACTTTTTTTTTTTTTTTTTTTTTTTTTTTTTTATCACAGCTGAGGACTACTGAAGTCAGGGCCTTGCGCTTGCTAGGCAAGTGCTCTTCCATTGAGCAAAATCCCCAAACCACCTTCTCCTTTTAGTCTCAGGTATCATTTGAGCACCAGAAAATGGCCTCAGACATCATACTTCAACCCTCAGGTCTTCTTCATGGAGGATGCAGTCATTCTGAGACAGTTTGGTTTTGCACTTGTGACCAGTACAGGGCTAGGCTAGGCTTAAAGAGAACCATTTGGGTTAGTTCTATTTCTCCCTCATAGGAATTTTAACTAGGAGACACTAAAGGCCTTGGCAGAATCAGCTGAAGATATAAGAGAAGCTAGAGAAGTGGCAGTAGGCCACAGATAGGCCTGCTGTGCTTAGGTGGGAGAGGCTCTGCTGAGAATGCCTGGGCTGGGGAAGCAGGCTGCTTGGTGAGAGAAAGGAAAGGGAGGGGGAAAGGGGGAAGAGGAGTTAGGGAATGGGGGGATAAGTTAGGGAGGGAGAGGGGTCAGCTGCTGGGAAAATGAACAGGATGCCATGTCCAGTCCCTTCTCCTGAGATCAAATCTAGCTTTGCCTGGTATCCTACATAGGCGGGCCTTCCTCTCAACCGGGTTGCTTCAGATGTTGAGTGCTTGGGGAGAAGCAGTGGTGAGTGTTTGCCACCCCTAGATCACAGTTCGGACCAGCCCAGGCATAAAGCAAAACTCTAACCTTGGAAATAACAAATGCAACAAAGAGGATGGAAACATGGCTCAAGCAGTAGGAGCATCTACCTAACAAGCTGGAGGTACTGAATTTAAGCCCCACTACCTAAAAAAAAAATGTGTGTGTGTGTGTGTGTGTGTGTATAAAATATATACTCTGGAAGTGAAAGCATTAGGAGGAATGAAATGAACCTGAAAGGTTGAGAGAAAAGGAGGAAGCATTCAAGCATTCATTCAAACGAGTGCCTGGGGCTGGATCTGGAGGTACCTGAGTGGCTTGAGGGAGGAGGATTGTGAATTTGAGATCCTAAACTAGTAAATGTCTCAGGCATGTCTAACAGGAGCCCCAAGTTTACCTGGCAGGGGGGAATTTTGCTGTTTTCTGACATCTAACACGCTGGACCACTATGATCCATTATTATTAGCAGTACTCATTGCACCAGCCCCAATCCATGTGATAGGATTAAATTCTGGATCTCCTAAGCACATATCCAAAAGATACTTTATTTCTCAGGAAGACTCCTCCTTTCCAGGGGCCCTTTGTGATACACTGGGGGCTTAAAATAGTTGGTCTTTTAGACAATCTAGGGTCTGAGCTTAGTTCTTAATTCCCTGTTATCATGCCCTCATTATTGCTAGAAAATAACACCTTTCCTCCAAGGTAAGCCTAAGTAACTTACCAATAGATGTACTGGAAATATTTATCTTGAAATGTGGCTTCCCCTAGGGTGGAATCTGCTGGCTTTGAGGCTGAGCTGGGCGAACAGTGGACAGCTGTTTCTAACAGGAAGTGTGGAATTGCAGCCTCTGTGAAATGGCAGGAAGACAGAGGGAGGAGGAGCCCTAATTATCAAACTTGGAATGGGGCCAAGGTAATGAAACTCTGTGTCTCCCACCCCTTCATTCTCTTAGGCATCCTAGGAGACTGGAAGAACCATAAGTGGTCAGGAGTCAGGTGGTGGATTTACAGCTCATCCAAAAGCCCCCCACCCCTCCCTCAGGGTCCCTGCCCAGGGAGCATGCTGTGGCACTGGCTGAGTGTGACAATCAAGAGAAAAGTGTCACACCACCAGATCTGACATGCTCCAGTGGAGCAGGGCTCCTTGTCTGAGCGTGTAGGCAATCAGAGCAGATAGCCCTGGCTCTGTATTTTGGATGAAATATAATTCAGCAGTGTTTGGAGCTGTTCAGCACTTAACTTAGAGCTTTAGTTGCTGTTCACAAGCCAGGCCAATGAAAGAACTTTCTGATTTTTTTTTCTTTCTTTTTTTTTTGGTGGTATTGGGATTTGATTGTAGGGCCTCCTGTTTGGTAGATACTTTACCACTTGAGACTTGAGAGATACCCCCAGCTATTTTATTAGTTTTTTTTTTTTTTTTTTTCTGGACAGTTTCTCAAGGCTAGAGCTCTACCACTTGAGCCTCAGCATCACTTCTGGCATTTTCTATGTACATAGCACTTAGGAATTGAACCCAGGGCTTCGGATGTCCTAGGTAAGTGCTCTACCACTATGCCACACTCCTAGCCTAACTCCCAGCTACTTCCCCCCACCCCCATAGGTCTTAGGGCTTGAACTCCACCTGGGCGCTGTCCCTGAGCTCTTCAGCTCAAGGCTACCACCCTACCCTTGAGCCAAGCCCCACTTCCAGTTTTCTAGAGGTTAATTGGAGATAAGTCTCAGGTCCTTTTGTGCCCAGACTGGCTTTGAACATTGATCCTCAGATCTTAGCCTCCTGAGTAGCTAGGATTGCAGGTATGAGCCACAGCACCTGCTATTTTTGAGACAGGATCTCGCTACAGCACCACTTCCGGCTTATTTTTTTTCTATGTATGTGGTATCCTGGAATCAAACCTGGGTCTTAGTGCATGCTAGGCAAGCACTCGACCACTAAACCAAACTCCCAGCCCCTGGGGTATAGCTTTTGAATCTCCCTCCTCTTACCTACCAAATGCAGAGATTACAGGTATACATCACCATGCTTAGTTAAGGCTAATTTTTTTTTTTTTTTTTGCCAGTCCTGGGCTTGAGCTCAGGGCCTGAGCACTGTCCTTGGACTTTCTCAAGGCTAGAGCTCTACCACTTGAGCCTCAGCACCACTTCCGGCTTTTTCCTATGTATGTGGTACCAAGGAATCGAACCCCGGTCTTCGTGCATGCTAGACAAGCACTTTAACCACTAGGCCAAACTCCCGGCCCCAATTCTTTTTCTTTTTTCTTTTTTTTTTTTTTTTTTGCCAGTGCTGGGCTTCAGCTCAGGGTCTGAGTACTGTCCTTGGGCTTTCTCAAGGCTAGAGCTTTACCACTTGAGCCACAGCACCACTTCCAGCTTTTTTCTATGTATGTGGTACTGAGGAATCGAACCCGGGTCTTCATGCATGCTAGGCAAGCACTCTACCACTAGGCCCAGCCCAGTTAAGGCTAATTCTTAATTTAGAAAATCTGTCTCACCTCCATGTTTGCCTCCAAATATTCTGTGCCCAGAAGTATGCCCAGTTATCACCCAAATCTCCACCGTAGGTCACAGCAGGGGTTTTCAAAGCCTTCTGAGAGTTACTTACCTGACTCAGGGGTGTAGTATGTGCATGAGAGGGAGAAATTCAGCTTGACAGTGAATTGCAATGTGAAAAGCCACTGTGGGTAAATGCTGGGTGAGCTTCCAGGGGGCAGAGGTGCTGTAGAGAAAAAGGAGCCTTTGGCTCCTGGCTCAACCCAGAAAGTGTAACTGGAGATGAAGGGAGCTCCATAGAGCTCCTGGCAGGCTTCTATTTGTACAGCAGAAACTGGGAAACCAGGTTTATAGAAAAGGCTTCAGTCTGTTATAAGGCTTGCCAAAGCACCCTAGTTCTGTTTTAGGTGTTTTATGTCCAAAGAACTAAAATTCTTTCTCTTTTTGAAGCTTGAATTCAGGGCTTGGATGCTTGATGTCCCTTAGATTTTTTGCTCAAAGCTGGCCATCCACCACTTGAGATACGGTTTTACTTCCAGGTTTTTTTTTTGCCAGTCCTGGGCTTGAGCGCAGGGCCTGAGCACTGTCCTTGGACTTTCTCAAGGCTAGAGCTCTACCACTTGAGCCTCAGCACCACTTCTGGCTTTTTGCTATGTATGTGGGGTACGGAGGAATCGAACCCAGGTCTTCGTGCATGCTAGGCAAGTACTCTACCACTAGGCCAAACTCCAGGCCCTACTTCCAGGTTTTTATTATTATTATTTTATTTATTTATTTATTTTTGCCAGTCCTGGGCTTGAGCAATATGGAAGAAGGGGCAAATGTGATGGTGCAGGTTCATTATCCCAGATACTAGGGTGATGGAAGCTGGAAGAGTTAAGACTGGCGTTGGACAAAAAGTGGTCTGAGAAATAAACTAAAGCAATAAAGGCTGGATGCATGACACAAATGGTAGAATGCTTCTCAGAAGCCCCGAGTTCAAATCTCAGTACTACCAAAACTAAATGGCAGGGAACAGAGGTGTCATTCAATGGCAGAGGGCTTGTCCAGTATGTGTAAGGCTCTGTGTAGCATTCTCAGCACCACAATGACAAAAGAAAAAAAAAACAGGCTAGGAATGTGAGTTATTGGTAGTGTTTGCCTAGTATGCATGAGGCTCAGGGTTCAATTCCTTGGTACCACATTGGAAAAAAAAACACACAAAAAAAACAAAACAAAATATATAATCTACAATTGTTGGGTTTAGAGTTGTAGTCAGGGAATGTAAGAATGTAGTTTGTATGTGCTGTTTTTGTTTCCTACATAACATTCCTATTGTTCCAACATTGTATATTAAATGATCTGTCTTATCCTTATTTATTTATGTATTTAATTTTTTTTTTTTCCAGTCCTGGGCTTGGGTTCAGGGCTTGAGCACTGTCCCTGGATTTTCTCAAGGCTAGGTAGGGGTCTACCACTTGAGCCACAGCACCACTTACCAAGGAATCGAACCCGGGTCTTCGTGCATGCTAGGCAAGCACTCTACCACTAGGCCAAACTCCTGGCCCATCTGTATTTAATTTTTTGCCAGTCTTAAGGTTTAAACCTTGGGTTTGGGCTCTGTCCTTAAGCTAGAAATTGGTAATTGTAGGTAAGAGTCTCAGGTCTCAGGGACATTCTTTTTTTTTTTTTGCCAGTCATGGGCTTGAGCTCAGGGCCTGAGCACTGTTCTTGGACTTTCTCAAGGCTAGAGCTCTACCACTTGAGCCTCAGCACTACTTCTGGCTTTTTTCTATGTATGTGGTACCGAGGAATCAAACCCGGGTCTTCATGCATGCTAGGCAAGCACTTTAACCACTAGGCCAAACTCCTGGCCCCCTCAGGGACATTCTTGCCTAATGGCTTGGAACCTCAATGCTCAGATCTCTGCCTCCTGAGTAACTAGGATTATAAGCACAAACCATCAACTACCTGCCCCCTACCACCACCACCACCACCTTCTTTTTTTTTTTTTCTTTCTGCCAGTCCTGGGGCTTGAGCTCAGGGCCTGAAGGCTGTCCTTTGGTTTTTTCCTCAAGGTTAGAACCCTACCCCTTGACCCACAGCACCACTTCCAGCTTTTTCTATGTATGTAGTACTGAGGAATCGAACCTGGGTCTTTTTGCATGCTAGGCAAGCACTCTTACCACTAGGTCAAACTCCCAGTCCTTGCCCCCTATCTTCTTTGGTGCCAGTCCTGGGATTTGAACTCAGAAGTAGGGCATTGTCCCAGAAATTTTGTGCTTAAGGCTAGTGCTGTATCACTTTGAGCAGACATGGTTTCTAGCTTTTTTGTAGTTATTTGAAGGTAGAAGTCTTACAGATTTCCCTGCCGGAGTTGGCTTTAAATCACTATTCTCTAATCTCAGCTTCCGGAGTGGCTAGGATTACAGATGAGAGCCACTGGGCCCTGGTTTCCCTGTCTTATATAAATAACATATCTGATCAGATTTCTGTATACAAAATATAAAAATCTCTGGGTGCTGATGGCTCATGCCTGTAATCCTAGCTACTGAGGAAACTGAGATCTCAGGATCCAGGTTCAATGCCAACCCAGGCAGAAAAGTCCTTGAGATTCTTCCCTCTAATGACCAGAAAACCGGAAGTAGAGCTGTAGCTGAGAGGTAGATCCCTAGCCTTGAATACAAGAGCTGAGGGATAGTACCTAGGCCCTGAATTCAAGACCCAAGACTGACCAAAAAAATAAAAAATAAAAAAAATTAGGGAAAAAGCCCAATATAGGTGGCTCACACTATGCAGGATGATGGGATGAGAAAGTCACAGTTGGAAGTTAGCCTGGGCAGGCAAGTTCTTGACATCCTTTATATGTCCCGTTAATCTCCAAAAAGCCAGAAGCGAAGTTATGGTTTGAGTGGAGCTAGTCTTGAGCACAAAAGCTCAAGGACAGGGCAAGGGCCCTGAATAATAAGCCTTATGACTGGTGGTGCGAGTGTGTGCATGCATGTGCACATGCTTGACAGCACACACACACACACACACACACACACACACACACACACACACACACACATAATTGGAGAATAACACTTACTATGGTAACCGAAATTGGTGGTGTTTTCATCTATACAAATGCACATTTCAACATAATTGCAAAACATATTTTTACAGTATCAGACTATAAAATTAGCAAACTAAACTTATTTAACAATACCTACGCAAAAATTGTGCTTCAGCCATAAAGCCAATGAGACTTACTTGCATGGGTCTCAGAAGCTGATAATGTAACAATAACCTTAACTGTAACAACCATTAAACTACTGAATGAAAGCTTATTAGGGCCCAAGTGCCATGTCCAACCCCTTATATTTTTTAGCCCACTTAGTCCTGACAACAGCCAGTGAGGTATATTATTATCTTCATTTTAAAGGTCAAGGAATTGGGACTTAAGGAAGTTAAACAACCTGCTGAAGGTTAAAGAGGTCAAATATCTAGTGGGATTTTTATTGTCCATTATGAAATTAGAAAATCCTTCCTTATTCTTTGCAGCAAGCTTTACAAGATGGGAATTACTTTGATTACTGAATCTGAAAACAGAAAGGAACTTCTGTTAGTTATGAACCTTAGCAAACAAGTTTCTTTTTTTTTTTGTGGGGGGGTCAGTTTTGGGGATTGAACTCAGGGCCTGGGCACTGTCCCTGAGCTTTTACCATATAAGACTAGCACTCTAGGCCGGGAGTTTGGCCAAGTGGTTAAAGTGCTTGCCTAGCATGCATGAAGACCCGGGTTCGATTCCTTGGTACCACATACATAGCAAAAAGCCAGAAGTGGTGCTGAGGCTCAAGTGGTAGAGCTCTAGCCTTGAGAAAGTCTAAGGACAGTGCTCAGGCCCTGAGCTCAAGCCCAGGACTGGCAATAAATAAATAAATAAATAAAATAAAACATATATTTACCTTTTTTTTTTAAAAAAAAAAAGAAGACTAGCACTCTAACACTTTGAGTCACAGCCCCACTTCTGTTTTGTTGGTGGTTATTTGGAGATAATATTTTCACAGATTTTTCTGTCTAGGATGGCTTTGGACCCTGAGCTTCAGATCTCAGCCTCTGTAGTTACTAGGATTACAAGTGTGAGCCACCAGCACCTGGTTGCCAGTCCTGGGCCTTGAACTCAAGGTCTGAGCACTATTCTCTGGCTTTCTCAAGGCTAGTGCTCTAATAGTTGAGCCTCAGCACCACTTCCAGCTTTTTTCTATGTATGTTGTACCAAGGACTAGAACCTGGGTCTTCGTGCATAGTAGGGCCAAACTCCCAGCCATATCCCTGTGCTCTTTTGTTCAAGGTTAGTGTTTTATCACTTTGAGTCACAGCTCCACTTTGTTTTCTGGTGGTTAATTGGGAGATAAGTATCTCATGAAAATTTGTATCCGGGCTGTTTTTGAACTATGATATTCACATCTCAGCCTCTTAAGGAGCTGGGATTACAGACATGAGCTACCATCACCCAGCCCTGTGTGTGTGTGTCTTTTATTTTATTTTATTTTATTTTTTTTTTTGCCAGTCCTGGGCCTTGAACTCAGGGCCTGAGTACTGTCCTTGGGCTTTCTCAAGGCTAGCACTCTACCACTTGAATCTCAGCACCACTTCTGGCTTTTTTCTATATATGTGGTACTGAGGAATTGAACACGGGTCTTCGTGCATGCTAGGCGAGCACTCTACCACCAGGCCAAACTCCCGGCCCGTGTGTCTTTTATTATTAACTAGTATGGTCGCAAATGGATAAGCTGTAACTATTTCATTTTTTATTTTTGCCAGTCCTGGGCCTCGAGCTCAGGGCCTGAGCACTGTCCTTGGGCTTTCTCAAGGCTAGAGCTCTATTACTTGAGCTACAGGACCACTTCTGGCTTTTTTCAATGTATGTGGTACAGAGGACTCGAACCTGGGCCTTCATGCATGCTAGGCAAGCACTCTACCACTAGGCCAAACTCCCAGCCCTGTTCTCTAATTTTGAAAGCCTTTCCCTGTCCTGCTGAAAGGTAATGGTGGGATCTGGGCATCCCCTGAAAGAGTTGTCCATTTGCCTGGTCCACAGCTAAGCTCTAATTAGAAATAGTGCCTGTGATCAAGCTGATTATGATAGACAGAAACTAAAAGCAGCTAAGTTATATATCCTTTATTCATCATTATTTTCAAACTTATGTCAAGTAGTTCAATCTATACTTACAGTATTGAAAGCAGTTTACTGAATTTTTCTTTTCTTTTTTCTCGTTTTTTTTTTTTTGCCAGTCCTAGGGCTTGAACTCAGGGCCTGAGCACTGTCCTTGGGCTTTTTCAAGACCACCTGAGTCATAGCACAGCTACCAGCTTTTTCTTTTTTTTTTCTTTTTTTTTTGCCAGTCCTGGGCTTGAGTTCAGGGCCTGAGCACTGTCCTTGGACTTTCTCAAGGCTAGAGCTCTACCACTTGAGCCTCAGCACCATTTCCAGCTTTTTTCTATGTATGTGGTATCGAGGAATTGAACCCGGGTCTTCATGCATGCTAGGCAAGCACTTTAACCACTAGGCCAAACTCCTGGCCAACTACCAGCTTTTTCTACATATATAGTACCCAGGAATCTAACCCGGGTCTTCGTGCATGCTAAGCAAACACTCTATTACCAGGCCAAACTCTCAGCCCCCTGAATTTCTAATGTTGTCAAAATTCAGTTTTTATGACTGTATACAAAAGGAAGCATAAATTAGCTTCCCCATTTCATAGATGGAGGAATTGTAACAAAGTGCATAGTATTCTTGTCAGAAAGGTAACTAGTAAGAAGACCTATTTGATTTTAGTTCTGTTGGGTCATAGTTCAAGAACATCTCTTTGTCCAAACTATTCCTAAAAGGAACTATTGGATGCAGAAATTATAATCTGATTGACGTTCTGAAGAGAAAAAGAGCACTTTATTTCAAAGACAGCAAATTATTGTGAGCTATGCTCTATCCTTTAATTATTCTATTGTATACAGATCTTACCTCCTCCGAGGAAAAGCTTATGGTTTAAGGACACCAGTAAGTCTTTATAGAATATTAACACCACACCAACAATAGATTCATGATTCACTCTGGATTCAAGCCAGGGTCTGTGAAAGAATTCAAAACATGGTATGCATTTCAAAAACTGGTAATTACCATTAAAAACTCCAAACCCCTCAGTCCTATAAATTACATATATACATAGTACAGGAGCTTGTGGCCAGGGAAGAAACTGATTGCCAGTTTTTGAGGACAGTGGCTATTGGCTTTCTCCTTTTTAAATATTTTTTTTTTCCTTTCAAACTTATATGTCCTTTCTAAAATACTCTTGGTAGTTGTGGTTATGGTCCCTTTATTCCTTTATGAGCTTTTTTTTTTTTAAATTACTCTCTTCAAAGAAGCAGCACAATTTAATCCAGCTTTTGTCAACATGTTATTTAAAAAAAAAAGTGATATGGATTATCCATCAGAATGGTTCCAACCCACTCAACTCCGCAGCCCCCAGGGAAATAAATCTGCACCTTTAAACGCTTCAAAACAGAACAAAACACAAATTAGGACCGCGGTAATGACAAGAGCGAGGGGAACCCCTTTAGTACCAGCGACCGTCCCCGCCGGCCAGCGCGGCCGCCGCACCCGCCCCAGCGCCACCTGAGGCGCGAAGGGGCCGCTCCATGTGCACAAAGACGCGCCCCGGGCGGGAACCCAGCCCCGCGGTCCGCGCCGAGGCCCCAGGCGCGCGCCCTCCGCCCCGGCCTGAGCACGGAGGCCCGGCCTCTCCACGGTCTCCCCTCGGCGTCTAGGAAAAAGAGACTGGGGGGAGGGAAGGGGCGGGGGGGGGGGAAGAAACCACGCCCCTTTCCACGCCCACCGCCTCCCACTGGCCTCCGCTCCGTCTGCGTCATTCGCGCTTTCCCCAATGGCGGGGCGTGATACTGCGAGGTGGGCTGGACCCGAGCGGGGAGTGGGTGGCGGGTCGGCGTACCCGCTCCGCCGCGGCTCCGCCACCATCGCGGAGGTGCCGCTGCTCCCGCAGACGCTCGCGAGCCGCCCCGCGCTCCGGAGCCTCGTCGTCCTCCCGCACGCCTCCCCGAGACGCTCGCCCCGCCGGGCCTGGGTCTCGCCTCCTCCTCCCCTCCTCCCCCTTCCTTCTCGCGCTCCCCACGTTATCTTGCCTCATTTTTCTCTCCTAGTTGAGGGGGAAAAAAAAAATCACCGTCCTCCTCAGGGAGCCCCGGGAAAAAAGCCCCACAGGAGAGCCCAAAGCAGACATGGTCGCGGGCGCCCGCCTCTAAAGGCTTGGCCCGAGCGACCGGAGGCGGCGGGAGCCCAGGTTCAGCCGGGGTCACGGCCGGGAAGCCCCTGCCGCCCCTCCCCTCAGCCCGCTGCCCCGCGGCCTCCGCCCCGTCCCCGCCACTTTCCCCGGAGCCGGCCGCCCGCCCCGCGCCTGGATGGTGTAGCGCCTCGGGGGAAGGTAAGTCTCCGGCCCCGCGGTGCGTGCCTGCGTGCGTGCGGGGCCGCTCGCTCGTCCACCCCGCCGTCCTGGGCGCGGGGGGCCGGGCGGACCGGGGGCTCGGCCCCCAAAGCCGTCACTGGTCCCGGCTGGTCCTCGAGAGAGAGAGCGCGAGAGCTGGCGGCTGTGGGGCCGCCGACACGCAGGGCGGTCCCGCGAGGCGGGGCGGCGGGTGGCAGCTGATGAAGGGCCAGGTGACCGACCCCACTGCCCTCCGTGCCTTGGGGCCACTCTTGCTCTCCACTGCTGCCTCAAGCTCTGCTTCAAACTCTTTCCTGTCCCCAAATAATTGGCTGAACTGTGCGGGGGGCGGGCAGGAGGCGAAGAAGGAAGTCCAGGAGTCAGGCTACCCATTGCTGGAATGTCTATGAATTAATTTGGGGGTCCTGGGGGATGGACCCTGATTAAAGTATCATTTTTTTTCCCATTAGGGGAAGAGTCTCCCTTTGTGTTTTCAGTCCGTACTTCTGGGTGTGATTACAAAATTAGGAACCTTCCTCGCCAGATCACTCGGATTAGAATTCTCATATTGGGTTTTAGGTTTTTAGTTCTGCTGTTGGAGAGTGGCTTCTATTTTTTCTTCTTCTTCTTTTAAGGTGAAGGAGAGAAGATACTTTTATCTAGAATTGGGTGTGTATGTGTTGGGGACGTGTGTGTATGAGGGGAGTTTTGCAGGTTTCCTTTGAAACTGATTGCTTGCAAAGTTGTTGAAAGGAAAACAAAATGATTCATTGTTGGAATTGTCATTTTTCTCTGTCTCTTTTCCAAGGTTTGCTTACAATTTTGTTGGATTACAGACTTCAAACACTGATTTAAGCAAAATGTGTCCTTGAGAAACTGGGTGCTTTAAATGTTTCAGTATGTGCTGCTATTTTAAGGTACATTTTTAGAAAGTAGTTTTGTAGGAATCCTGAAATAGCCATCTCCAAAGCATTTTTTTTTTAAACACCAGAAAGATAACTTAGTAAAAAAAAAAAAGGGTGAACTTGGTGAATTACAAGACATTCATTTAGTGTTCTTACAAACTAGTGCAGTGCATATTTAAATTTGGAGCATTTTTTATAATTGCTTTCTATTTAAAGGGAGATCTTTTTGTCTGTTATACACTGGTTTCTTTTAGTCTCAGTCTGTTGGGGGAGGGGTGAGAGGATGGATCTATACAATAATAAAATCATCTTTAGGTAGATATTTCCTTCCATAGATTTACAGTGAACGGAAACCAACAAGCAAATAAATTATAAACCAGTTTTGATTTTGATGGCACAGTCTGAGTGGAAGCTGGCTTCCAGCTTTGTTGTTGTAGAGGTGAAGGGAAAAGAAACACACACACACACACACACACACACACTACCAGGCTGAGGGCTCATTGTTCTTTCCTACACACATTCATTCTCTCCCATATTTGGGACTAGGTTTGCACAGACAAACACAGCTCTTTTTGGGAGAGAAGATGGGGGAAGGGAGGTGCTTTTCTTTTTCAGCTTTCTTTCTCCTATCGTGTCTGGCCTTTTTTGCAATCTTGTAGGCAGAAGAGTATGTGGGAAACTAAAGGACACTCTGACAGACGATCAGAGATTCTTCTGTCTCCCTTTTCCCCCCTTACAACCCCGCTTTCGCCTGCCTGCCTGCCCCCCCTCTCTCTTTCTTGTATGTAAAGATAAACTATATGTGGTGGCCTTACATTCTACTCTCAGTGCTTTCATGTTCCTCTTTGCCCCTGACTTGGTTGGGAACAGTGAATTAATTGTTCATTTGGCTCTTACTGTGGTGAATGTCTTCTTTTCTAAGTAGAAATATGTTGTCTCACTTAAAATTATAAAGATTGTGTTTGAGGCTAATATTTAGCAAAGCGATTGTGTGTGTGTGTGTGTGTGTGTGTGTGTGTATGTGTATGTGTATGTGTATGTGTGTTATTCATGATCCAGTAGGTCACAGGCAGCATCCTGACGGCCAAACTATGAATGTGGTAGTTGTTTTATTAAGTAGGGGTTTTAAGAAAGAATCTGTTTCTCTGTTTTGAGGGACTAGTGTAGAGGCTCTCAGATCACTGGACATTACTAAGAGTCCATCTGGGGTAAACCTAGTTCTGGATGAAGCTCAGGATGAAGGTTGCTGTGAATGAATGCTTGTAGCTGCTGAATAGCACCTTCTACTGGTTAATTGCTTTGATGAATTCAGAGGAAGAGGATGGGGGAGGGGATTAACGGCTGAGGTTTAATGATTTTCTTTGAAAGGCAGTTGCAGGGCCTTTCTGCAAATGCCACTTCCACAGCTGCTAATGCAGCTGCCCTTTGACAGACACGGTTGCATCATGGCTTTATTATGTTATTGGCTGTGTCTTGACATTAATTTGTTCTGTTATCAGAGGTATTTGCACATTGTGACTTCAGAGAACTCTTTTGACTTGACATTTTCTATCTTTTAAGAGAAATATAGTGTGCCTTGAAATAGTAAATTAAATAAGGGGATTGTTTACATTCTAGCTGTTGGAAACTATATGTCCTAACAGTCTTGTGAAAAGTTTTAATGCCCTTAAAAAAGTCAAACTTAACATATAGAAAGTTAGAACCTAGCACTGGATACAGATTGTGTTTAAGAACCAGGTAGAGGGATGGGGGGAATTGGATGGGAAACCTTAATAAAATCATCACTTTTGCATATATATATATATATCCTAGTGTTGCATTGAAGAAATGTTTTCAGTAGTCATATCAACATAAATACAAATAGGTCTGAGAAGGATGGCTTGTTGATTAGATAGGTCTGAGAAGGTTGGCTTGTGGATTTTATATATATATATATACATGTATATGCATATATATTCATATATACAATATATTTTTTAAATAAAGGGCTAGAGTGTCTGAACACATTAATGTAGAAAAGGGCTGATGAGTTTCTGGTCTGGGTCTTGAGCTTAGGGCCTGGTCACTGTCCCTGAGCTTCTTTTGCTCAAGGCTAGCACTCAAGCACATTGAGCCACAGCACTTCTTCCAGTTTTCTGGAGGTTAATTGGAGGTGAGAGTTGCATAGACTTTCCTGCCCTTAGTTGGCTTCACACCATGATCCTCAAATCTCAACCTTCGGTGTAGCTAGGATTACCAAGTGAGCTCAGAGATACTCTGGATAAATGCCTGGAAGGATTTTGTTATCACAGACTCTAACCTGTCCCTATTGTTTTAATGTAATGAACAGCTAGAGATTTGTACTTGTAGAATAAACATCCTCTGTTTATTCCTAGATGTACCTAGGAATGTGATTTCTTTTTCCTTTTTTGCCAGTAGTTGGGATCAACTCAAGGCCTGTGGGTTTGGTCTGCTTGCTTGCTAGGCAAGTGCTTTCTTACTTGAGCCACACTTTTAGCCCTGCCTTGCGCTTATTACCTTGGTGATAGAATGTCTAACTTTCTGCTCAGGTAGGCTTTGAACTTGGGTCTTCAAGATCTGAGCTTTCTGAGTAATAAGATTACTGACATGAACCATCCACATTGGGCTAGATATAATGTTGGAATCACCTTATTTCCAAAACTTGAATACTGGGCTGGGGTGTGGCTCATGTGATAGAGAGTATCTAACAAGGTCAAGGCTCTGAGTTTGAACCTCAGTCCTCCCCCCAAAAACATAAAAAATAGAAGCATAACATGTAAAGTTGGGCATCGTTCTCAAGGGAAGGCGTCAGCTCAAATGTATTATTTACTTACTTTTTAGGGGTCTTGGGACTTGAGCTTGGGGCCTGGGTGCTGTCCCTCAACAATTTTTTGCTCAAGGCTAGAGCTTTACCACTTTAAACCATAGCATCACTTCCAATTTTCTGGAGATGAGAGTCTCATGGACTTTCCCACCTGAGCTGACTTGGAACCATGATTACAGGAGTGAACCACTAATGCCCACCTATATTACTTAAGTGGGAGTAGAATCAGATAGTTTCAGTGCAACATTTGTTGCCAGTAACTTTTTTTTTGGCAAGGAAGCTAGAATAGTCATTGAGAACCCATTTCAGCTTAAATAGTAATCCAAATCAAGAAATAAAATTCTAGTTACTTTTTTTTGGGGGGGGGGTGTAGTACTACAGTTTGATCCTAGGGCCTTGTATTTGCTAGACAGACACTCGCTTTTGCCTTGCCTTAGGCCAACAGCTACTTTTTCAGGTTTGATTTATAGATTGGTGAACAAAGTTTAAAAAAAAATGCCTTGGGGGCCAGGAGCATATTTTAATGATAGACTGCTCTCCTAGCATGGGTTCAATTCCTCAGAACCACATACTGAGAAAAAGCTGGAAATGGCACTGTAGTTCAAGTGGTGGAGTGCTAGGCTTGAGCAAAAAGTGATCAGGCCCTGAGTTCAAGCCCAGGACTGGCAAAAAACAAAAAAACAAAGAAAAAAAAAAACACCTGGTAGACAGGCAGTTGTGGCCTATGCTTGAAATCGTAGCTACCAAAAAGCCAGAAGTGGAACTGTGGCTCTAGTGGCAGAGCACCAGTCTTGAGTTAAAAAAGCTCAGACAGCATCCAGGCCCTGAGCTCAAGCCTGGCACTCACAGACATAATAGAAACCTCAATAATAACTGGTAAGTTCCACAATAATTGTATGTAATATGGAGCAGATCTGAACAGAAATATGTCAGGTGCCATTAAAAAGTACACACGTGGAAGTATATGATCTTTGTCTTTCTAAAAACATGTATGTGTTGAACATTATTATGGTTTTTGTAAGCAGCCATTACTTAAAATTGGTTTTGAATCTTTTAACATCTTGTTTAAATCTCAGTAATCAAAAAAACATTACTAAGTAAAATAAATTGTATATACTTAGTTCTTTTGGGAATATTATGCTTTCCTACTAACTGCTTTTGGCAGCTACTTTTGCAGTTGATTTAAAGGTTAAGATAGCAGAAAATTCAGATGTTTAAGTGAGTCATTAGTGTGACCTAGCTGTGAACTTTATTTTACACACAGGCACACACACACACACACACACACACAGACACATACACACCCTGAAACAATATACTATTGTTTTATATAATCAGGTTCTGATAACACTGTGCTCTGGTTGATTATAAAGTTGTTTTTATTTTATTTAAAGCCACCATTCTCTAGAAATCATCTCAGCTAGGATTTCAGATGTGAGCCACCAGAGTCCAGCAGGGATTACTCTTGAGTTCTAAGTAATTGTTAATTATTAATAGTCTGATAATTATTCCACCTTTGAGGCATTGCTTTTCTTATTTAAGTATGGTTTTGTTAGGTTTGTTAGCTTGTGCTTAGTTTTTTTCCCTAACAGGGTTCTTTCCCTAACAGGGTTCTAGTGTTTCCCAGATGAATAGAAAAATATGTATTTAAACATGTTATAAAACTATTAGATTGTTTATGCTTTTTTTTGAGGGGGGGTGCTGTACTGGAGTTTGAATGCAGTCTGTGCTTGCTAGGCTGGTAATCTACCACTTAAGTCATCCCTCCAGTCCAGTCTTTTGTTGATTATGTTAAAAAAGAAATAACTTTTTTTTCTTTTGTGTCAGTCATGGGGCTTGAACTCTGGGCCCAGACACTGTCCTTGAGCTCCTAAGCTCAAGGCTACTTCTCTACCCCTTGAGACACAGCGCCACTTCCAGTTTTCTAGTGGTTAATTGGAGATAAGAGTCTCAGGCACTTCAGTGCCCCAGCTGGCTTTCTCAGCCTTCTGAGTAGCTAGTTTTACAGGCCTGAGTCACAGCGCAGGGCTCAAGAACATTTCGGTTGCAATTGCCCTTGAACTTTGATCCTCTATATCTCAGCCTTTTGAATAGATAGAATTATTGGGACAAGCCTCTGACACCTAACTTGCTCATGTTGTAATTTTATTGAATATTCAATGATAATGATTTAAGCATCACATATATTAAATTTATTTACCAGTTTGGAGTTAGGATTGGAATTATGTAACTAACTAACTTGGTGTGCTAAGTAATAGTAGATACAATTCTTGTCCTCACATCATGTAATTAGGGCAGATAATGTGTGTGTGCGTGTGTGTGTGTGTGTGTGTGTGTGTGTGTAGACTGGTACTGAAGCTTGCTTTTCCCATTCATGGCTCGCACTCTACCACTTCAGCCATGCCTCCATTTTCAGCATTTTGCTGGTTATTTGGACATGGGAGTTTTGAGGATTCATCTTTCTGTGCTGATAATCTACAAATCTCAGCCTCCTGAGTAGGATTTACATGTCTGTGCCACTAGCACCTGGCTAGTCTTAAGTTTTTGCATCAGAAGGTTGGAGTCATGGTCTTCTACTATGTTTAAACTAGTGTGTGTTTTTTTTTTTTTTGGCCAGTCTTAAGGCTTGGACTCTATTTCTGAGCCATTTTGTGCTCAAGGCTAGTGCTCTACCATTTGAGCCACAGCACCATTTCTTGCTTTTTCTGTTGATGGTACTGAGGAATTCAACCCAGGGCTTTATGCATGCTAGGCAAGCACTCTACCACTAAAGACACCTTTACAGCTCATGTGATTTTTTTTTTTTTTTTTTTTTTTTTTTTGGTTGGTCATGGACCTGGCCATTTGTCAACTGAGCCATTCAGCTCAAGATTCTCACTCTACCACGTGAGCCACAGAGTTACTTCTGTTTTCTGGTGTTTAATTGGAAGTAAGAGTCTCAAGGATTTTCCTGCCCAAGATGGCTTTGAACTTGGATCTTTAGCTCTCAGTTTCATGTGTAGCCAGGATTGCAGGTGTGAGCCACCAGCACTTGGCTTCTTCATGTGATTTTCAAAGATCTTTGGGTGGGGTGTTTGGGATACAAGAATAGAAAGTCTTCAGGGCCAGAAGTGTGACTTAGTGGTAATGTGCTTGCCTAACATGTACGAAGCCCTGGGTTCAATTCCTTGTTACCATATACACAGAAAAAGCCTGAAGTGATGCTGTGGCTCAAGTGGTGGAGTGCTAGCCTTGAGCTGAAGAGCCCAGGGCAGCACCCAGGCCCAGAGTTCAAGCCCCAACCTGACCACAAAAAAAAAAAAAAAAATCTTCAAAGCATTTGAAGTTTTGAGAAAATATGGGAAGAAATAAACTTGGAAGCTCAGTCTTCCCTTGAAGAACAGAAAGTGTGGTTTAGCATGTTCTCATTAACACTAGAAAACTATTGGGAATGTGGACTCCACCCAGCTTTTGTGACCAAATAGTTTTTGCCTCCTTGGCAGTGTACCCTAGTACCAGGGCTATGGGTAGCAATAAAGACACCATTCTAAAGGGACAGTGGTAATCTTGTTGCCTTGGTCTGGACTGAAAGACAGCTTGTGAGCTAGAATAGCTATGCAGTGTTTGTAGATGGAGTCTGAGCTGGAAGTACCCATCACAACATGTGCTTAGCAGGGCATGTATGTGCACATCCACTGGCGCCTCTACATGACCCTGATTACTGACCCCCTTCCCTAGGCACTGCATGTGTGTGGTGAGAGGGCAGGCAGGAATGCAGGCATGTGTGTGCATGTGTGAGCCGCCTGGAGTGAAAACCATCCCCCCGGCAAGAGCCTGGCTATGCTTGAGAAGACTTCTCTTGCTGACTAATGGGATGCATGTGCCATGGCTATTGATTTAAACAGATGTTTGAGATATGAAAATGTCCAGGTATATTTTAGGTGGTGCTCCTCATTTTATTTTCTTGTGCTAGCATGGAACTTGGTTGGGTGCCTCTAAGCATGCTAGGCAAGCACTGTGCTGCAGTTGAGCTTGTATACCCCTAGTTCCTGGAGGCTCCTGAAGCTCAGAACTAGTGTTCCTCCTAGTGCCCTCTCACACAATTCTCCTTCCCCTCTCCTTCCTTTCTGTGTAGTTCCAGAACATGACTGAAGGCATATTCTACTCTACCAGACAAGCCATTTTACAAGGTTGGTTTGACTCAGCAGTCATGGAATGTAAGTGTCTTACTGAAGGAAGAATGTCCTTTCCTGTGTAGAGCAGTGAATACCCAGAGCTGGCCCACCTGGTCTACTGTTAAGTCGGTTGTTCTGCCTTTGCTTGTGTCTTCAGGCCTCCCCTTCTATGTCTGCCTCCAGGACTCTGTGTGTCTTTAATTAAAAATTTCCAAGAGAGGGGCCGGGAGTTCGGCCTAGTGGTAGAGTGCTTGCCTAGCATACAGGAAGACCTGGGTTCGGATTCCTCGGTACCACGTACATAGGAAAAAGCTGGAAGTGGTGCTGAGGCTCAGGTGGTAGAGCTCTAGCCTTGAGAAAGCCCAAGGACAGAGCTCAGTCCCTGAGCTCAAGCCCAGGACTGGCCAAAAAAAAAAAAAAATTTCCAAGAGAGATCCGATATTAGTTATTAGCATTGTTGATTCAAGGAGTGGAGTAGACCACCTGACAAGCTGTCCATCACCTCTCTACTTGCTACCTCCAAGCTGGATTCTGACTACCTCATACTCAGTACTCAGAGCTGAAGGAGTGGATGGGGCATGTGAGTCCCATGACCTCTGCCAATCTCCTCGTATACTAACACTTTTTCCCCTCTTTATTTCCCCTGCCCTCTGGTATGGACATTGTGTTTTCTACAGCTTATTTGCTTTAAGAACCACATACATGGAAAAAAAGCTGGAAGTGGTGCTGAGGCTCAAGTGGTAGAGTTCTAGCCTTGAGAAAGTCCAAGGACAGTGCTTAGGCCCTGAGCTCTAGTCCAGGACTGGGGAAAACAAAACAAAACAAAACAAAAACAACAACAAAAAAAAAAAGCAGAAAAAACAAACAACTACATAGTCATAACTAGTGGTCACATTTGATCTCTTTTTTTTTTTGGTGAGGGGGTTGTGGGGCTTGAACTCTGGGCCTGCGTGTTGTCCCTGAGCTCTTCAGCTCAAGGCTACTGCCCTACCCCTAGAGCCACAGCCCCACTTCCCCTTTACTAGAGATTAATTGGAGATAAGAATCTCAGGTTCTTTAGTGCCCGGGCTGGCTTTGAACTCGTGATCCTCAGATCTCAGCCTCCTGAGTAGCTGGTATTACAGGTGTGAACCACTGCACCTGGCACTTTTTGGGTGAGATCATTCTCTTGCACTTGTTTTTCCCTTCCTCCACTTTCCTTTTTTCTTTTCCTTTTTCCTCCTACTTCCCCTTCCTTCCCTTCTTGTGCCAGTCCTGGGGCTTGAACTCATAATTTAGGCACTGTCCCTGAGGATTTTTTTTTTTGCTCAGGACTAGCACTCTGTACTATAAACTGACTGCTTTTCCCTTTTTATACATGTTTCCCTGGCGTTTTATCTGATTGTTTCGTCTATTATCCTTTATTCCATATCTCAGCCTGTCTGGTGTTTTTATTTTTTTTTCTTTTGGTGCCAGTGCTGCGGCATCAAGTCCAGGTCTCATGTGCTTGCTGGGCTTTTTCACCCAGGGCTAGAACTCTACCACTTGAATCACACTTTTACTTACAGTTTTTTGCTAGTTAATTGGAGATGAGAGTCTCACAGGCTTTGAACCTTTTCAGATCTCAGCCTCCTAGCTAGAATTATAGGTGTGTGCTACCAGCACCTAGAGTCTGGTGTTTTTCTTTTCTCTTTTCCCCACTTTGTACTGCTTGTACTCACATTTGAAGTTTAAGCACTTAATTTTTGGAAAACTATAGTCAACTGATAAGTACTTGCAAGGCTCTTTCAACAAATCCTTAGGTTAAATTGTTCAGATCTGTAAAGTTGACAAAAGCTTTCTAGAAATTAATATTTATTAAAATACTTTTTTTTTTTTGCCAGTGCTGGGCTTGGCTTCAGGACCTGAGCTTTGTCCTTGGGTTTTCTCAAGGCTAGAGCTCTACCACTTGAGCCACAGCACCACTTCTGGCATTTTTTTTGTGTATATGGTACCAAGGAATCAAACCCGGTCTTCGTGCATGCTAGGCAAGCACTGTACCACTAGGCCAAACTCCCAGCCTATTAAAAGACTTTTAAGGCTATATCACTTATTGCTGTATACATACTGCCTAAAACAAGAGTGCCAATCCAGCAAACATTTACTATCTCAATAATTATATCTCAGTATTTATTATCTCTCGTTATTTGGGAATAGCTTAACTAAAATGGTTCTAGCTCTGTAGCCTTTCCTAAGATTAAAGTCACCGTGTTCCTTGAACTTGAGCTATCTGAAGGGTGGCGGGCCCCCAGGGTTTACTTCTAGTCTCACTCTCTTGACTGTGAACAGAAGTCTTAGTTACTGGCTATGTGACCTCTTCATGGGCTTACTCAGGTGATTCTTTAACATGGCATTTGACTTTCTATACAACAAGTTGTGTGTATGTGTGTGTATGTAAGACAGACAGAGGGAATCTCCATGCCTTTTATGACCTAGTCTCATCACTTTCACCATATTGTATTAGAATAAACTCATTAGTTAGAATCTAGCTCATACTCAAAGAAAATGGAATTAACTTCCACCTTGATGGGAGTTGCTTCAAAGAATTTGTAAATTAATTTTAAGCCTACCACAGTATTCAAAGGATAGAGAGATGGCAGATTGAAACTGCTTTTCCTTCAGCTTAATTATCTTCAAACATTGCCTTACATTGATTGGAAGGTTGTTGCTGGTTCTTACAGTGAGCCTCACATTATTCATCTTCTCCTTCTGCCCTTGGTGGCATACTATTTATTACCTGTTTTCTTCTGGTTCTTACCTCAGATTTAATCTTTCATTTAAAATGGTGGTAAGGGGCTTGCAAATGCCTCAAGTGGTGCTTGCTTAGCAAGCACAAGCCCCGAGTTGTAACCTCAGAAAAACAAAAAAACTCCCGTGAAATTTTCTTTTGATTTTGTTTTTACTTATTTTTGTTTTTAAATTTCTGTTTAAAAAATTTTTTTTTTATTTCTTCTTGGTTGTGGGACTTGAACTCTGGACTTGGGCATTGACCTTGAGCTTTTCAGCTCAAGGCTACTGACTGCCCTATCCCTTGAACCACAGCGCCACTTTTGGTTTTCTAGTGGTTAATTGGAGATAAGAGTCTCATGTTCTTTAGTGGCTGGGCTGGCTTTGAACCATGATCCTCAGATCTCAGCATACTGAGTAGCTAGGATTATAGGTGTGACCCACCATGCCCGGCCCTTTTTTATTTTTTAATCAGTCATGGGGCTTGAACTTGAGGCCTGGGCATAGTTAGTCCCTGAGCTCTTTTGCTCAGTGCTAGTGCTCTACCACTTACTTACAGCCACGTCATGAGCCATTTCTGGTTTTCTGGTGTTTATTTGGCAGTAAGAGTCTTACAGCCTTTTCTCCCTAGGTTGGTTTTGAACCGTGATCTTCAGATCTCAGACTGCAGAGTAGCTAGGATCACAGGCTTGAGCCATCGGCACCTGGCTTATTCTTATTTTTACCTGTCAAGTATCCTTGAAATAATTCTTTTTAAAAAACTCAAGGTCAGGGGCTGAGAGTTTGGCTTAGTGGTAGAGCACTTGCCTAGCATGCACGAAGATCCAGGTTTGATTCCTCGAGACCATGTACATAGAAAAAGGCAGAAGTGGTTCGTTCTATTGCTCAAGTGGTAGAGTTCTATCTAGCCTTGAGAAAGCCTAAGCTCAGGCCCTGAGTTCAAGCCCCAGGACTGGGAAAAACCAAGAAAAACCCCAAAAAACCCCCAAACCCTCAAGGGTTTATGCTTAGTATGTATAACATTATGGTTTGATCTCTAGCATCAGAAAGAAAAGTAGGGATTATAGTTGTGGTTCATTTGGTGGAGCACCAATCAATCTTTGCAAGCTTCAGGAATTGAGTTTGAGTCTCAGCTGTGGACCCCCCCCCCAAAAAAAATCCTTGTAAATATGCATGGAGTAATATTTAGTGAGAACGTGTACTTTATAATTGTACCTGGTATTGTGTTAGGATTAGGTCCAGCAGTAAGAAGTTGAAATGCAAGCAAATGATGGTATAAACAAGATAGAGTTGTCTTTTTCTGTAAGGTGGTCCTGAGCCAGTATGGGCCCTTTGTGCTCATTAGGGGACACAGCCTTCTTCATGCAGTTTGCTTCTTGTTATCCTAGAGAGCCTCTCCAGTTTCTCACAGCGGTCTGTGTTCTCACAGACTGGCAGAGGGCCAGAGTTAGGCACCCTCCTGTAAAGGAGGGTACCTTGTAGAATTTGTACACAACACTTCTGCTATATCTATCTATTATAACCAAATCATGCTGTCACATAGATAGCTCACTAGAAGAAATTAGTGCATAGGAAGCTTCTCCCTACCCCACAGAGTCCTAGTATATATGTATGTATGTATGTATGTATGTATGTATGTATGTATGTATTATATATATCCCATGCTGGCTTTGAACTCTTGATCTTTCTGCGTTAGCCTCTAGGCTAAAGTGTTGGATTACAGAAGTTTGCTATTCCCAGTGAAAGACTTAGTTCTTACTATTTGTTAACTAGAAAAAGGTTCACTTTGTTTATATTAAAATATTGATATAGTAAGAAATGTTAGTTGGGCACTGGTGGCTCATAATCCTAGCTACTTAGGAGACTGAAATCTAAGATTACCTGAGCTGGAAAGTCCCTGAGACTCTTATTCTCCAGTTACCCACCAAAAAAAGTTGAAAGTAGGGCTGTGGCTAAAGCTGTCGAGTGTGAGCCTTGTACAGAAAAGTCCAGGGACAGTGCCCAGGTCCTGAGTTCAAAAATCAAGACCAGCATGAGACAAGCAAAAGCAATATTTGTTAAGATTTTACTCACGCTTACCATGAATAATAAAAAATGCATTATTATTATTTTTTTGCCAGTCGTAGCGCTTGAACTCAGGGTACTGACTCTGAACCTCTCAGTGCTCAAGGCTAGTGTTCTACTACTTGAGCTACAGAGCCACTTCAGGCTTTTTCTGTGTATGTGGAACTGAGGAATCGAACCCAAGGCTTTGTGTATGCTAGGCAAGCACTCTGCCACTAGGCTGGGCTCTATCTTTATAAACCATACATAGTTATTTAGCAGTTTATTTTTATTTATTTATTTATTTGGCCAGTCCTGGGCCTTGAACTCAGGGCCTAAGCCCTGTCCTTGGGCTTTCTCAAGGCTACAGCTCTACCACTTGAGCCACAGCACCATTTCCGGCTTTTTTCTGTGTATGTGGTACCAAGGAATAGAACCCGGGTTTTTGTGCATGCTAGACAAGCACTCTACCACTAGGCCAAATTCCCCGCCCCTTATTTTTATTTTTCTAGTCCTGGGGCTTGAAATCAGGGCCTGGGCACTGTCCTTGGGCACTTTTTGTTCAAGGCTAGCTCTCTGCTATTTGAGCCACAGCACCACTTCTATCTTTTTTCTGTGTATGTGGTTCTGGGGAATCAAACCCAGGGCTTCCTGCATGCTAGGCGAGCACACTACCACTAGACCATGCTCCTGGCCTAGCAGTTTATTTTTATTTATTTATTTTTGTTAGTCGTAGGACTTGAACTTGGCCTGGGCGTTGTCCCTGAGCGCTTCAGCTCAAGGCTACCACCCTACCAACACTTTCTTTTCTTCTTTTTTTTTTTTATTAAAGAATTTATTACATTGATTTTTATATCATATTTCAAATGACATGTTTAATAAACAGGTGTTCAATAAGGGAATCTATATACAATCACTGGCACTTAGCTTTTAGAACATAATCAAAATTAGGTTAAGGGTTTATATATCATAGGTACATATTAATTTATGAAATAAAACAATATGTCTATAGAGTCATAGTTTTTTTTTTTTTTTTTTTTTTTTTTTGCCAGTCCTGGGCTTGAGCTCAGGGCCTGAGCACTGTCCTTGGACTTTCTCAAGGCTAGAGCTCTACCACTTGAGCCTCAGCACCACTTCTGGCTTTTTTGTATGTATGTGATACTGAGGAATTGAACCCGGGCCTTTGTGCATGCTAGGCAAGCACTCTACCACTAGGCCAAACTCCCGGCCCTAGAGTCATAGGTTTTTTTTTTTTTTTTTTTGCCAGTCCTGGGCTTGAGCTCAGGGCCTGAGCACTGTCCTTGGACTTTCTCAAGGCTAGAGCTCTACCACTTGAGCCTCAGCATCACTTCCGGCTTTTTTTTTTTCCTATGTATGTGGTACTGAGGAATCGAACCCGGGTCTTCATGCATGCTAGGCAAGCACTTTAACCACTAGGCCAAACTCCTGGCCCGAGTCATAGGTTTTTATGTCTATGTAGTTATGTTTATATTTCCAATACCATGTCCATAGCATTGGGATATGCAAATATTGAGTCCTCACTCTTGTACTGTTTGGATCTAATAGCCACATATTAAGGATACCTTTGTTCCTTTGGTCTTGACTTGTCTCACTCAATATGATTTGCTTTAGATTCATCCATTTCCCTTCAAATGCCATTATTTTATCTTGTCTGTTGGCTAAGTAGAATTCCATTGTGTATATATATATAAATATATATATATATTTATCACATTTTCTGTATCCATTCATCTGCGGTAGGGCATCTGGATTGTTTCCATTGCCTGGCTATTGTGAATAGTGCAAAGAGCAGGTGTCCTTATCATATCTTGGGTTATAATGTTCAGGATAGATGCCCAGAAGTGGTATGGCAGGATTGTAGGGAAGGTCAATTTTCAGTTCTTTAAGAAGCCTCCACACTGCTTTCCAGAGTGGCTGAACTAGTTTACAATCCCACCAACAGTGTAGTAGGGTTCCCTTTTCTCCACAACCCTGCCAGCAACTGTCATTGTCTGAGTTCAAAATCTTGGCCATTCTTGTTGGGGTAAGGTGGTATCTTAGGGTTGTTTTTATTTGCATGGATGATGAACATTTTCTCATATGTCTCTCTTTAGTTCCCTTGCCCATTTAGTGAATGGTTTGTTGGGTTTGGGGGGGATTATTTTCTTGAGTTCCCTGTAGATACTGGATATTAAGCATTTATCAGATGTATTATTGGTAAATATCTTTTCCCAGTTGGTTGGCTGTCTCTCTACTTTCGCGACTAGGTTTTTATCTGACCAGCACTTTATTTTTAATGGTATAATGACTTCATTTTCATAGATTAGTGAGAATTTTAAGGTCTTTGTGGAATCCTTGAACAGCCTTATTAACACAGTAGGAAACATTTATAGTGGGTTATATGTGTGCTTACAGTAGGTATGTTGTAATTTTTCTGATAATGAGTGATAGCTTTTCCCTTCCTCCCTTCCTCCTTCCCTCCTTCCCTCCCCTCTCTCCCTCCCTCTCTCCCTCCCTCCCTCCCTCCCTCCCTCCTTCCTTCCTTCCTTCTTTGTGGGTTGTGGGGCTTGAACTTGGCCTGGGTGTTGTCCCTGAGCCTTTAGTTCAAGGCTACCACCCTACTCCTGGAGCCATAGTCCCATTTCCTCCTTTCTAGTGATTAATTGGAGAGATAAAAGTCTCAAGTTCTTTAGTGCATGGGCTGGTTTTGAACCATGATCCTCAGATCTCAGCTTCTTGAGTAGCTAGAGGTGAGGCTACAGTGGTGAGCCACTGTGCCTGGCTGAATGATAGCTTTTCTTCTCATGGCTCAGTTAACTTTAGTTTCTCAAGACATAGGACAGTTTTATCTTTTCATCTATTGCGTTCCATATTCATTTACCATAGCATACAGAGCAACTGTATATAATTGTATAGTTGTCATAAATAATACTTTTGAATTGGGGGTTATTATTGTTATTGTTGTTTGCCATGGGGCTTGAACTTGGCCTGGAGGCCGTCATTGAGCATTGTACTACTCTGAGTCACAGCTCCAATTCCAGTTTTCTGGTAGTTAATTGGAGGTAGGAGTCTCACATCACAGACTTTCCTGCGCTACCTGGCTTTGAACTATGATCCTCAGGTACCAAGTTCGAGTTGATCTCCAACCTAAAAATAAAAAAGAAGATACTTGTTTTACCTGAGTACCAGTAGCTCATGTATGTAATCCTTTTTGCTTAGGGGAGCAAGATTCAGAGAATTAAGGTTCAATTAACCAGCAAAACGTTGGAGGAGTGGGACAGGGAGTTTGGCCTAGTATTAGAGTGCTTGCCTAGCATTGCACGAAGACCTGGGTTTGATTCCTCAGTACCACATACATAGAAAAAAGCTGGAAGTGGTTTTGAGGCTCAAGTGGTGGAGTTCTAGCTTTGAGAAAATCCAAGGACAGTGCTCAGGCTCAGCTCAAACCCAGGACTGGTTAAAAAAAAAAAAAGTTGGAGGGGTGGTGCACATGGTAATAGTACTGGCTGAACAATGAAAGTTGTGCAAGTTTGAAGCCCTGAGTTTAAACCCTGGTACTAGCAAAAAGCCAAAGCAAAGCAAACCAAAACCACCCCTTCTGTCCCCCATCTTCCCCCTCCCCACAAGTTCTAGTGTTTGTCTTTTCAGGAGAGTAAGTCAAGGAAGGCACTGTATGAAGGAAGGATTGTGAGGTTTCCTAGTTAGATACTTACTGTCCATCATATGTAAGCATGACCTGATTAAATGCAAAATGAAAACTGCTTTAAAAACTTGTTAGGGGGCGAGGAGCTTGGCCTAGTGGTAGAGTGCTTGCCTAGCATGCATGAGAACCTGGGTTTAATTCCTCGGTACCACATACATCGAAAAAGGCCAGAAATGATGTTGTGGCTCAAGTGGTAGAGCTGTAGCCTTGAGAAAGCCCAAGGACAGTGATTAGGCCCTGAGCTCAAGGCCCAGGGCTGGCAAATAAATAAATAATAAAATAAAATAAAAACAAAACTGATTAGGTTATTGCTCCCCCCTCCTCTCACCTTCCGCTGTTAGTCCTGGGGCTTGAAATCAGGGCCTGGGCTCTTTTCCCTGAGCCTCTCTGCTCAAAGCTAGTGCTCTATCCACAGGACCACTACTGTTTATGTGGTACTGAGGAATTGAACCCAGGGTATGTAGGTCAGCACTCTACCACTAAACCACATTCCCAGCCTACCATTTCTTCTTCTTCGTCCTCCTCATCCTTTTTTTTTTAGGTCAATCATGGGGCTTGAACTCTGGGTCTAGGTGCTTCCTCTGAGCTCTTCAACTCAAGGCTACTGCTGCACCCTTGAGCCACAGTCCCACTTCCCATTTTCTAGTGATTAATTGGAGATAAGAATCTCAGGGTCTTTAGTGCCTGGTCTGGCTTTGAACCTCGATCCTCAGATCTCAGCCTCCTGAGTAGCTAGGATTATAGGTATGAGCCACTGTGCCTGGCTGCCATTTCCTTCTTAAGGTATGGTTTAATGAAACATGAATTTTAAGTATGAAATGCTACATACAATATGATCAAGACACAGATTGTTGCCTTGATGGATTTTCTCACTAATGGCAAGGGTAAGACATTATGGGGAGGGACCAGTCTTAGGAGGGGACAATGCTGTGGTATAGGAAAGAGTGAGCTATGGCTGGATGTTAGGGAGGCTTGGTGTAGAAGGTTGTGTCTAATGCAAAGTTGAAAGAACTGGCAGGATTTGGACATTTGGTAAGTAGCTAAGCGGATTTGAGGCAGGAAATTGCATGGAACAAACTCTTCTGGGGCTGGAATGCATGGGAAATAGCGAGTACTTTACTGCCACTATGATAAGGATTATTGTGTTTCGATTTTCTCTCCTTTAAAAATTCTTTTAAAATGTCCTGTAGTAGATCCAGGCAGACGTAGTTCTTTCAGCTCTGTTAATTTATATCGGAAGCAGTGACTGGTAGCTGTTCAAATTGTAAGCATCTGGAGGGGAATTGCTTGGGCTGATTTCTCAGGTAGGACAAGCCAGTGAAGCTGGAGCCTTAGAACACTGGAAAAAAGTTGGATTTAAACAGGCAGATTTTACACCAGGGTCAGACTTTATTTTATAGCCTGTGTATGCAAGTTGAATCCAAATTGTAGTTATAAAGTTAATATATGCTCATTATGATCATGTGTATACAATTCAAAATGACTAATGTTCAGTTTGCCAAAATTGTATTTTTATGCATATTTAAGCATACTGCCTCTTTTTGTCTCATTAGCATGTGTTAATTGCACAAAATAATAGGTTTCATTATGACATTTTCATGCTTTATATGTAATGTATTTCTGTCATATTCATGTTCTCATTACCTTCTCTTGTCCCTCCTCCCACTAGTCTCTTCAAGTAGCTCCTCTTCAACTTCATGTTTTTTTTTTTTTTTTTTTTTTATGGTACAGGGTGGGGAGGGGTTGTTGGTATTGGGATTTGAACTCAGAGCCTAGGCAATGTCTCCGAGCTCTTCTACTCAAGGCTAGCATTGTACCCACTTGAGCCATAGCTCTACGTCTGGCTTTTCTGGTTGTTAGTCAAAGATAAAGAGTCTTGGACTTTCTTGACCAGGCTAGCTTCAATTCCAGTCCTCAGATCTTAGCTTCTTGACTAGCTAGGATTATAAGAGTGAGCCACGCTCCAGTTAAAATTAAAAAATAAACATTTTGTGGTCTCTCAGTAGTAGAACCTAGTGGTTTATGTTAATTTAGACTACTTTCTGAGTACTACTTCTATTTTTACTGGTCTTGGCTTGAACTCAGGACCTGGGCACTATCCCTAATACAGGTGTGAGCCACTGATACCCTGTTTACTTCTGGCTTTTTTTTAACATTAAAAAAAATGTTCAAGGCCGGGAGTTTTGCCTAGTGGTAGTGCTTGCCAAGACCTGGGTTTGAATCCTTGGTACCACATACATAGAAAAAAGTTGGAAATGATGCTTTGGCCCAAGGACAGTGCTCAGGCCTGGAGTTCAAGCCCCAGGACTGGCCAAAAACAAAACAAAACTTCATTGAGATAGAAATAATATGCCCTAAAACTTACCCTCTTAAAGAATACAGTTTGTGCCAAGCACTGGTTACTCATGTCTGTAATCCTAGCTACTCAGGAGGCTGAGATCTGAGGATCCTGGTTTGAAGCCAGCCTGAGCAGTTAATCACCAGAAAACTGGAAGAGGAGCTGTGGTCCAAAGCGGTAGAGCATTAATCTTGAGCAGTAAAAAATTATAACAATTTCATGCTTTATATATAAAGCACTTTGATCATATTCATGTTCCAATTACTTTCTCTTGTCCCTCCTCCCTCTCGTCCCTTTTCAAGAAGTCTCTTTTCTACTTCATGCCTTTTTTTGGTGCTAGTCCTGGGGCTTGAACTCAGAGCCTGGGCACTGTTCCCGAGCTTTTCTGCTCAAGGGTAGTGCTTTACCACTTGAGCCACAGCTCTACTTCCAGCTTTTTTTTTGATGGTTGATGGGAGGTAAGAGTATCACAGACTTTTCTTACCTCATCTGGCTTTGAATTGCAGTCCTCAGATCTCAGCCTCCTGAGTAGCTAGGATTAAAGGCATGAGCCCCTGGGGCCTGGCCAAGAGTACTTTATTTTATTTTGATACATGATCTTGCTTGCAATAGGCTGCCCTGAAACTCATAATCCTCTTGCCTCTACTTCCTAGATGCTGGGATTATAGGTAAGAACTCCCAAGTCTGGCTACAAAGTTGTGTATTTTACAAGTTAGTTTATAATTAAGATACTAAAAGTTGTAGCTCAGGATTACATGTGTTTCCTCGCACAAAAATGAATAAAATTGAGTGCAAACCATTACTTAATTGTAGTACAAATATGAGTGTGAACCATTACTAAATATTTGTCGTACAAATAATGATCAAGCTCAACTTGAAGTCCTCTTGTTTCTCTCAAATTGTTTAGTTTGTAAGCCTAAAATACAAACATGAAGAGGAGTTTTTCTGTGCTTCCAGTCTGAGACCCCTTCCTGGAGAGGGCAGCCAGCTTGGCTGGATTCTGAAATGGAGTTAGGTGTGACAACTGCTTTGGAACTTTGGTGATTTGGTACTGGATAGTGAGTGGATAGTGATTTTTTTTCAAATAATTTATAGTTGAAACTGATTTCCAACTGTTAGAAGCAAACTTTTCTCATTAGTGTTTTAAATAGTAAATCTGAGTTGGAAAAGGCTTTGAGGTAAAAAGGCTTTTAAAATTGGTAAGTGCTTAAAATTAGTTAACAAAACCTTTTTGTCTGTATTGGAGTTTGAACTCAAGGATGGTTTGTTAATAGCTATTTCTGTCTTCTAGCTTTGTCTCTCTCTTAGTGAAGTCTGCAACAGCTCCTGTTGATTGCCCAAGGATGATTTACTGGAGTTTCTCTGAATATCAGCTTTGTCTAAGACCCTGATCTATTTGAAAAAGATGTCAACAGTAGTTCATCAGAGATGGTTACTATTGATTCTGATAGAACTAGATATTTTATTCTCTTTCCTTATGCTTATGTATATGCTTAATGTTCAATTTCCTATTCCTTATATGTTTAAATTTTTTTTGGGGGGAGGGACTGGTCTGAGCCTTGAACTTGGGGTCCGGCCACTGTCCCTGAACTTATTTTGCTCAAGGTTACTCTGCCATTTAACCCACAGCACCACTTCTAGTTTTTCTGGAAATAAGAATTTCATGGGCTAGGCATTAGTCACTCACACTTATAATCATAGCTATTCAGGATGCTGAGCTCTGAAGATTTTGGTTGGAAGCCAGCCCAGACACAAAAGTCCATGGCACTCCTATCTCCAATTAGCCACCAGAAAATGAGAAGTGGTGTTGTTGCTCAAGGTGGTAGAATATGTATGTGTGTGTATATATTCACATATAGAGTACATACACATATATATATATATATAGAGAGAGAGAGAGAGAGAGAGAGAGTATGTATATATATATATATCCGCACATACATATATACACATATATGTATATATTTAGAAATGTGATTCCCTGAATTATAGAATTATAGACCTCTCATTTCCATTTAACATTTCTGTGTCTTTTCTATTTGGAGAGTGTACTTTACGCATTGCCTTTTTCTAACCAAACCAGCAAAATATTAATTTCAAAAATCTAAAAATACAGTGGAGATGGTAGGAACAGACTTGTTTGTATGAAATATCAAAACTAGCAGCAGCTGGGCATAGTGACTTACCTCTGTAATTGTAGCTACTTAGGAGGCTGAGATCTGAGAATGGAGGTTCAAATCCAGCCCAGGACTAAAGTTCATGAGACTCATGCCAGAAAACATGCACTGGCCTCAAGGGATAGGGCAATAGCCTTGAGCTAAAGAGCTCAGGTACAGTGCCCAGGCCTAGAGTTCAAGTCCTATAACTGACAAAAACAAAACAAAACAAAACCCACCACCACTACCAACAACAAAACTGAGTAATTTTTTCTGCAATATCATTGTGTCCATGAAGACAGAGATAGAACTAAAGTTAGGTCCTAGCCCCTTAAAATGATTTTAGAGGCCATTACTCCTATTCCCCAAAGTTATTTTCTCAAGTCTAATCATTCAGCAAAGGTGCTCTGAAACTTTTCTTTTGGTGGGTCATGGGGCTTGAACTCTGGGCCTGGGTTCTGTCCCTGAGCATTCTCCTAGGCCCTGAGTTCAAGCCCCAGGACTGGCAAAAAAGGAAACATGTTTTAACTACAATCGTTCATATCAGTTCTTACTTTTTTCTTCCTCACACTGTCCAGAATTCAGGGGGAGTTGTCTTGTAAATGCCTGCTTGCTTGCTTGCATTCTTTCTCCCTCCTTCCCCCCCCGTCTCTGTCTCTTTTCTTGTCTTGTCTTTTCTTTTTTCTTTCTTTGCCAGTCCTGGGCCTTGAACTCAGGGCCTGAACACTGTCCTTGGGCTTTCTCGACGCTAGAGCTCTACCACTTGAGCCACAGCACCATTTCTGGCCTTTTTCTATGTATATGGTACCAAGGAATTGAACCCACTTGTTAGGCAAACACTACCACTAGGCCAAACTCCCGGCCTCAGTGCCTCTTTTCTTGAGGAGCTCACTTAAGTTTTTTTCCTTTTAATTTGGCTATTTGGGGTAGCAACTGACCATACTGTTACAACTTCTTAGAATAAAGGTGTTGACAGATTCCTTGTATCTCAAAGACCTTCTGCTTGGGTCTTGCCCTTTTCGCAAGTTTCAAGGATACCAATTGCAAGCCTTGCTGATGTGGAAATGGCTTTGAAATTCAAGGCATCTTTTGAGGATATCAAAGGATTGTGGAGTGTGGAAATGTTAAGGTTGCAGAATGCTTGCAGAGTACCACATGCTGTTGATGTGCTTACTGTGGTGATTTATGAGCCTTGGAAATTTGTGCCTTTGATACAGCTGTCATGAAGGTGGGCCTCAGCCTCCCTCATCTGTATATCTCTTCAAAATGATTGACTCTCAGCTCCTGTATAAAGATGGACCCCTGCTTCTTTATGTTCCAATCCTTCACAGCTTCTTTAAACCTTCTTAAAATTGAGGGAAAATGTTTGGAATAAGATACATTGAAAGGATCATACATCTGGTAGAAGTGTTAGAGAATGGAATGTTGCTAAAGCACTAGGAAGAGAAGAGTGTGACTGTCTGAGCTCATCTCTTTGGTGGCTTAGTTTAGAAGGCTGGGGTGTTACTGAATTGACATTGCTGCCTTTTTTTTTTGTTTTTTTTTTTTTTTTTTTGGGTCAGTCATGGGGCCTGGGCACTGTCCTTGAGCTCTTCAGCTCAAGACTACTCCTGTGAACCTCAGCACCATTTCTGGTTTTCTAGTGTGGTTAATTGGAGATAAAGTCTTGGGATCCTTAGTCCCTGGCTTGGGATCCTTAGTCCCTGGCTGGCTTTGAACTGCGATCCTCAGATCTCAGTCTCCTGAGTAGCTAGAATTACAGGCTTAAGCCATCACGCCTAGCTGCATTGCTGCATTTTTTTTTTTTTTTTTTTTTTGTTGCTAGTCCTGTTCTTAAGCTCAGGGCCTGAGCACTGTCCTTGGATTTTCTCAAGGCTAGAGCTCTACCACTTGAGCCTCAGCACCACTTCCAGCTTTTTTCTTTGTATGGGGTACTGAGGAATTGAACCTGGGTCTTCATGCATGCTAGGCAAGCACTCTACTACTAGGCCAAACTCACAGCCCCATTTCTGCATTTTAAATGTTTGTTGTTTTTAATTGTATTTTATTGTCAGGGTAATGTATAGAGGGGTTACAGTCATGGTTCAAAGCCAACCCTGGCATTAAAGTCCCTGAGACTCTTTATCTCCAGTTAACTACCAGAAAACAGGAAGGGGTACTGTGGTTCAAAGGGTAGGGTGGTAGCCTTGAGCTGAAGAGCTCAGGCATAGCGCCTAGGCCCATAGTTCAAGCCCTGTGACTGACCAAAAACAACAACAAAAAAACCCTTTCTTCCTCAAAAAGGATATAAAGGATTTTCAAGCCAGCACTCAGCCTTATTGTGAATGTGAAAATATAGAGGAACCCAAGCCCCACAAACGACTCCCCCCCCAAAAAAAAAATGAGGTAAATCTATTGTTCTGGTGTCTGCCTGATTTTTATTTGTGAATTAATGAGTTGATGGTTGCTTTTTTTTTTTTTGCCAGTCCTGGGCTTGAGCTCAGGGCCTGAGCACTGTCCTTGGACTTTATCAAGGTTAGAGCTCTACCACTTGAGCCTCAGCACCACTTCCGGCTTTTTTTCTATGTATGTGGTACCAAGGAATTGAACTCGTGCCTTCGTGCATGCTAGGCAAGCACTTTAACCACTAGGCCAAACTCCCGGCCCGGATGGTTGCTTTTAAGTGCTTGGAAAAGGTTATAAACTTAGTATCTTTCAATTATGAATTTAATTGGTTCTAGAAGACAGAACTTTGGCTATAGTATATAAAGAAGGCACTTTTCTGATTTCCACTTCTGTGAAGCTTCATCTTGTGCAGATGACAAATTCTGGGAGAAAATTGTTCAGTTTTTTCCTTATTCATATGCTTTGTTTATTTTTTTGACAGGCTTTCTTTACTTCATATTTTCTGTTTGGCTTAACTTACTTGCTTAAAAATAACATTTTTTCCCCCCTCCTTATTTTCCTTCTATGGTTGCTGTTCAGGTCTAGGACTTGTATGTTTACTTTGGAAAAAAATAAAAAGAGGTAAGAAAGTGCTAATCATTTCTGTAAGTGAAACACAACTGTTGTTATAGAAACAATCCAGTTTCCATCTAGCCTCCCTTCTTGGAAGTTGCTCTTTTCCAAGTTCCCTTTCCTCTAGGCTGTGGAGATCCGAGTGGTTTGTTGGGAGTATGCATTCATTCAGTAGTCTTTTTTTTTGTTTCAAACAGGGCACTATTTCAGGTATAGGAATACAAAGATGAATAAGCTGTGTTCCTCCCCTCATGGAATTCATAACCAAACTTGGAGAAACAAATAGGAACAAAAATAAAATCTGGGCCAGGAGTGGGAGAGTGCCTGTCTGCCTAGCATGCACGAAGCCTTGGGTTTGATTCCTTGGTACCACATATATAGAAAAAGTCGGAATTGGTACTGTGGCTCAAGTGGTAGAGTGCTAGCCTTGAGAAAGCCCAAAAACAATGACCAGGCCCTGAGTTCAAGGCACAGGATTGTCCTCTCCCCCCCAAAAATAGACTGGTTTAGTTGAGAAGTGTGTGTACTCTCTGGGCTTTTGCATAGCATATATGCAGAGACAGCAACAAAAACTACAGCAATAGCTGGGCGCTGTGGCTCATGTCTGTAATCCTAGCTACTCAGGAGGCTGAGATCTGAGGACCAAGGTTCAAAGCCAGCCTAAGCACAAAAGAACCTGAGACTCTTCTCTCCAGTTAACCTCTAAAAAATGGGAAGTGGGGTTTGGCTCAAGGGTAGGGTGGTAGCCTTGGGCTGAAGAGCTCAGAGACAGTACCCAGGCCAAGTTCAAACTCCATGACCCACCCAAAACAAAACCTACAGCAATAACAACAGTCACTCAGTTCACCACTCTCACTCTACTCCCCATCCCCCCATGATGTAAATTGATGACATTGCCCAACTCACTGATGGTTGGTTTTGGGGTATTAGAGAATAAATATTTTCTAGAAAGAGATTGAACATTCTAACTTGTTATTTATTCTACTGAATCCAAAATGTCTTTCTGTATACTTGGTTGAGTTTTAAGAATGTTCTCTTAGAGTGTCTATTTAAAAACAAACAAACATTTTTTTTCTCCCCTGAATCCTTTTGGAGGAAGAGTTCTTTCCAAATAGAAGGGACAGGGTATTTGGTTTTCCACTTCAATCTTATCTGCTGATTTTCTTTCTTTCTCTTTAGAAGCAGTCTGATTTTTTTTTATTTTTAAATGCCAGTCCTGGGCTTGAGCTCAGGGACTGGGCACTGTCTTTGGGCTTTCTCAAGGCTAGAGCTCTACCACTTGAGCCACAACACCACTTCTGACTTTTTCTATGTATGTGGTACCCAGGAATTGAACGTGGGTCTTTGTGCATGCTTGGCAAGCACTCAACCACTAGGCCAAACTCCTGGCCCCTAATTTTTTTTCTTTCTAGAAAATGCTTACTTATGGAGGATCTGAAAGACTATTAATAAGAATTCACTAGAATTACCCCCCCCCCCAAAAAAAAGACAGGAATCACTTAGGACTTTATCAGTCCAACTCCAAGCTGTTAATTATATCTATTTCTTTCATGTTTCTCTTATTGGCATCAGATCTGCTCATTTGTTTACCAAATAGACTTACTGTCTTATTGCTAGTTAGATAATATGTAGAAGATTCTGCAGACTTTCAAATGGTGTTAAGATTTTTCTTTTTAATGGGGTGGTGGTCCTTTAGCTATCTTGCATAATTTTTAGTATATATGCTCTGTTATCTGTCCCAAAATAACATATAAATTCAGTTTTAATCCTGTTTTGAAATCTCTAGTTTCAGAGATCAGCTGGCACTGAATGCTGCTTGGCTTAGTCTTCCTCCAGTATCTGTCAGCCAGCCAATAGGGATTGGATGATATTATGTTTCATGTTTAATGATAACGTTATTGACCTTCCCGGGAGGCTAGCTTCACAATAATACAGTGTATAGAATTGGGTGGGACAAAAGCAGAATAAAACCAAGAATTTATTGCTTAAGGTAGCAAACAAGTATATAGCCTAATTTCAGGTTCATTTGAGATTTTTGTGGATTAAGGAAATTGACTAAGGATTTACTGAGAGGCTAAGAGCAGGGCCTTGAAGAACATCTTGTACTTTGTAGACTAGGAGGCTTGAAGAGGTTAGAACAGTAGGGTCAGCCTGAATCTAGGAATTAGGTGTGTGTGCGCTGGGTCCAGTAGAGTCCAGGGAAGACTGGAGTGAGAAAGATTTCTTTTGGCACCTGGGAAACTGCCGGAGACCAGGAGAGGTAACTAGTGTTAGCCCCCCTTCCTTCCTTATATTCTGATGTTTTCTTTCTTTCTTTCTTCCTTTTTTTTTTTTTTTTTTTTGTGGGTCATAAGGCTTGAACTTGGCCTGGGCGCTGTCCCTGAGCTCTTCATCTGAAGCCTACTGCACTACCCCTGGGCTTGGGCGTTGTTAGTGAGCTCTTCAGCTCAAGGCTACTGCCCTACACCTTGAGCCAAGCCCCACTTCCTGTAATCTAGAGGTTAATTGGAGATAAGGTCTTTTTGTGCCTAAGCTGGCTTTGAACCAGCTACTCCAGTCTCTGGAGTAACTAGGATTATAGGTGTGAGCCACTGCTCTGGCTCTTATTTTTTTATTTTATTTATTTTTTTTTTGCCAGTCCTGGGCCTGAGCTCAGGGCCTGAGCACTGTCCTTGGACTTTCTCAAGGCTAGAGCTCTACCACTTGAGCCTCAGCACCACTTCCGGCTTTTTTCTATGTATGTGGTACCGAGGAATTGAACCCGGGTCTTCGTGCATGCTAGGCAAGCACTTTAACCACTAGACCAAACTCCCGGCCCTTATTTTTTTATTTTTTTGGCCAGTCCTGAGACTTGAACTCAGGGCCTGAGCACTGTCCTGGGGTTTTCCTCAAGGCTAGAGCTCCACCACTTTAGCCATAACACCCCTTCCAGCTTTTTCTGTGTATGTGTTAGGGAGGAATCCAACCCTTCCCTTTATGAATGCTAGGCAAACACTATACCACTAGGCCAAATTCCCGGCCCCCAGAATACAGTTTTATTGCATATAAGGCATTTCTATATTCTTAGGTTGTTGCAATTGTAATCTAGCAGATTTAAACATTTTAGAATATAAGTGGGGAGAGGGATATTTTCCTGGCAGACCTAACAGTAAGGAAGGAGCTAGGCAAGTCAATCTGAGTGGCTGTGGTGAATTTTTTGTTTTTTGTTTTTGTATTTTTGGTTGTGAGGCTTGAACTCCAAGTCTGGGCACTGTCTCTGAGCTCTTTAGCTCAAGGCCAGCTCTCTACGACTTGAGCCACAGCACTACTTCCTTTTTCCTGGTGGTTAATTGGAGGTAAGAGTCACATGGACTTTTGTGCCTGGGCTGGCTTTGAATTGCAATCCTCAGATGTCAGCCTCTTGAGTGCTAGGATTACAGGTGTGAGCCACAGGTGCCCAACTTGTAGTCACTTTGTGTGTGTGTGTGTGTGTGTGTGTGTGTGTGTGTGTGTGTGTGTGTGAGTGTGTGAGAGATGGGGCTTGAACTTGGCCTGGGTGCTGTCCCTGAACTCTTCAGCTCAAGGCTACCACCCTACCCCTGGGCCTGGGAGTTGTGACTGAGTTCTTCAGCTCCAAGCCTAGGTGGTCACATTTTCTTTTCTGTTTTTTTTTTTTTGCCAGTTCTGGGCTTGAGTGCAGGGCCTAAGCACTGTCTTTGGGCTTTCTCAAGGCTGGAGCTCTACCACCTGAGCCCATTGCACTATTTCTGGCTTTTTTCTATGTATGTGGTTCTGAGAAACTGAACCTGGGTCTTCGTGCATGCTAGTTAAGCACTCTACCACTAGGTCCAACTCCTGGCTCCCTGGTTACATTTTTTAATGAAGTAGAAATTGCATCGACTCAACCTCATAAAGTGTATGTGTGCGTGTGTGTGTGAAATTGTTTCCATATTTGTGTTTGGTCAGAATGTGTAGAGATTGAAGCAAAGGTAGGCACATGACAAATGGACTTTAAGAAACATCACTAGTGGCTTTTGTTGTCATGTTTTATGCAAAATGCATTTTGTTAATATAGGTAATTTACCATAAAATATAGAAATTAATTAAGAAATCAGTTAAAAAAAACTACCTAGATAATTTTTAATTTCCACCTTTTTTTTTTTTTTTTTTGGAGACTCTTTTCTTTTTGCCAGTCCTGGGCTTGAGCTCAGGACCTGAGCACTGTGCTTGGATTTTTCTCAAGGCTAGAGCTCTACCACTTGAGCCTCAGCACCACTTCCAGCTTTTTCTAAGTATGTGGTACCAAGGAATCGAACCCAGGTCTTTGTGCATGCTTGGCAAACACTTTAACCACTAGGCCAAACTCCTGGCCTTAATTTCCAACTTTTAAAGTCACAGTTCATGCATGATTTCATTTCATCTCTTCTCTCACCCAAACACTCACTGCTTTCATCTTGGGTCTCTTCTCTCTGGTCTCTTCCCCCCTGCCCCCCCAATCCCCCACTATCTGCTGCTTACCTTCAGGTCTCAGTTTAGTGCCATTTTGTCTGGAAAGCCTTTCTTCAGACAGGATCCCTCTCAGGCTGATCTGCCATTACACCTGCCCTTCTGGTGACATTTCTTCTCACACTGAGCTGTCGTTGCACATACAACTGTCAGCATGAGTCTGGAGAGCACAGGAACTACTCTTGTTGAGCACAGGTACTACTCTTGTTGAGCACAGGAACTACTCTGTTGCCTGCCAGCACTGATCAGCACATACATAACAGTGGGCAATTTTGTTCCGTGTAAAGATTTGCATACTTGTGCCAGACTTTCAGATCTTTGAGAGGCTCCTAAGCAGACTCATGGAGTCTACTTACAGTACTGGGCCTGAACTCAGGGCTGGGGCACACTGTCCCTGAGCTTCTTTTGCTCAAGGCTAGCCCTCTACCATGACATTACTTCTGGCCTTTTCTGTTTTTGTGGTATTGAGAATCAAACCCAGGGCTTCATGCATGCTAGGCAAGCAAGCACTCTACCACTAAGCCCCCTCAGAGCAGTTCCTCCCTCTCTCTCTCTCTCTCTCTCTCTCTCTCTCTCTCTCTCTCTCTCTCTCTCTCTCTCTCTCTCTCTCTCTCTCTCTCTCGGGTCATGTGTTATGGCTGCTTTCTTTCTTTCTTTCTTTCTTTCTTTCTTTCTTTCTTTCTTTCTTTCTTTCTTTCTTTCTCTCTCTCTCTCTCTCTCTCTCTCTCTCTCTCTCTCTCTCTCTCTCTTTCTTTCTTTCTTTCTTTCTTTCTTTCTTTCTTTCTTGTTGTTTATGGGGCTTGAATTCAGGGGTTGGGTACTGTCCCTGAGATGTTTTTGCTCAAAAGGCTAGTGCTCTACCACTTTGGTAGGCTACCTTTTTAAAAGATGAAGCACATTTTATTTATTGGTCTGTTGGTGGCTTGAACTGAAGGCCTGGATGCTGTCCCTGAATTCTTTTGTTGAAGGCTAGCTCTCTCCCACTTTGAGCTACAGCCCTACTTGGAGTTTTTTGCTGGTTAGTTGGAGTCTCACAGATCTTCCTGCCTTTGAACTGTGATCCTTCGATCTCAGCCTCCTGATTGGTTAGGGTTACAGGCGTGAGCCACTAGTGCTTGGCCTGCACACATTTTAAAATGAGGTAACTGTGTTACTTAGCCAATGAGAAACATGTGGATGGTTCTGTTGTAAGGAGGTTGTTAGGCCTTTGAACAAGGCCTTCTGCTGGTAAGAGACCTGAAGAAATCTGTGGCAAAGTAGTGTGAGCAGAGGGAAGGAACATCTGAACAAAAGTCTGGAGGTGGGTCTCAGTGATGTAGGCATGGAATCGTGGAAATACTCTTGGAGTGCAGGTCAGTGAGAAAGAGGTGGGTTGAGGGGGAGATAGGAAAAGGAGGAAAGAGGATGGTGGAGAAGGGAGAAAGAAGAAAGGAAGAGGTCTTCCAGATCATCTTTCGCCTCTGGCATTTCATTCTGCAGGGAATGGGAAGCCATTAGTAGATTTTTTTTTTTTTTTTTTTTTTGCCCCCTTCTCTCTCTCTTTCTGGCCCCGCTCGCTCCGGCCCCGCTCGCTCCGGCCCCGCTCGCTCCGGCCACCACTCGGTTGGGCTCCGCTTGCTTGCTTTCGCTCTCTGTCGCTTGTTGCCGTCTCGTCTCTGCCACTTCTGGCTTGGTTGTGTCTCGTCTCTGCCACTTCCGGCTTGGTTGTGTATGTGGGATACCAAGGAATCGAACCCGGGTCTTTGTGCATGCTAGGCAAGCACTTTAACCGCTAGGCCAAACTCCCGGGCCCCCATTAGTAGATTTTTGTCAGGATCTTGTCCCTTTTTTTTTTTTGAGATTGTTCAATGTAATCTTTTTTTAAAAATTGTATTCTTTTTTTTAAATTGTAATTAATAGAAGGGTTAGATCTTGTCTTTAAGAGACCTCTTTAGCTGCTGTGTGATAGGCAGCTGCCTGTCAGAGTGGAAATGAGAAATTTGGTTGGAAGCCACTTCAGTAGTCTAGGGGAGAGGAGATAAAAGTCTCGACTCTGCTGGGGGTGAGGAGGAGGAGTGCATTTGGATTGAGAGTTTCTAGAATTAGAATAGGTGGAGTATCAGAAGTCACTGGGCTTGGGATTTGGAGAGATGATGTATCCTGAGAACTGAAAGTTGTCTTTTAAACTATTGAGGGATATTCTTTGAGTGTTACGGATTGGCATTCCCAATGCCTTTATCTTTAGAGTATTTGGTAGATTTTCTGTCCTAAAACTGGGAAAGATCAAGTCTGAGACTTGGTTATATCATGTATCCATTTTCACTGATGGAACAAGAAAGATTCCATGACAACTGGTGTGAAAAAGTTTCATCTGTAATGGTCATTTATTGAGTATAAAGGTATGTCTGAAAAGCATATACCTGAATAAATAATATGCTGCATTCCAGTATTTAGTGTGATTGTGTTCCACTCGACCTGTTTAGTATTGACTGTGAAATGTGTTGCAGCAATAATAAGGTATGCTGTGGGTACCTTTCTGCTGTTATTGAAATCCATTAACAACTTCTGCTCTGCTTGGCTGTCTTTCATTGTTATGCTTTATGGTTCATACTGAAGTTCTAGGTGTGAATGACATCCATTCTGCAGTGGTTTCTTCAGGCTTTACAAGTGGTGATGTACTTTGAGTAAACATCTGTTTACTCCACAGTTGTGATAACTTACCTCGGGTTATGGTTTGCCAGGTTTCTGCTGTACCCTGGCAGAATATTATCTAGAATGGCCTTGGATTATTTATGAACTTATAGAACCACATTGGCTGATAGTACTTGGACCTGACTGGCCATGCTTTGTTGCTTCAGCTACAGAGAGACATTAATTTACTTAAGTACTTACCCAACTACTATAGAAAGAATGTAATTAAAATGAGAAATTGAAAGGTATCAGTCACCACTGGAGTATGAAGAAGAAATGTCCAAGAGCCACGCTCTGAGACTTGAAGAGGTTTGGAAGAACTATCAGCAATGAAACTTGAGGCGATTAGCCAAAAAGGAAGATACCAGGAAGACTGTAGACTGTAGTATACAAGAAAGCCACATAAAAAAAATGGATTCAAGTGGGAAGTATAGACTTGAGAAAATAAGCTTTGATCTTTGGTAACCTTGGCAATTTTAACTTGGTGGAGTTCTTGGCCTGAGAACCTTTATTGGAGTGGGCCCAGTGAGAAAGAAGCAGAGGGAATATAGCACCTTTTGGAAGATACTTGCTGTGAATAATAGAGGAAAAGGGCTGGAGCCAGTGTAAATTCAACGAGGGACCTTTTTCCCCCCCTGCCAGTCGTGGAGCTTGAACTCAGGGCTTGAGCACTGTCCTTGGGCTTTCTCAAAGGTAGGGCTCTATCCCTTGATCCACACCACCACTTGTGGCTTTTTCTATGAATGTGAAAATCTGGGTCTTTGTGCATGCTAGGCAAACACTCTTACCACGTGGCCACACTACCAGCCCAAGAGGTCTTTTTTTTTTCTTCTCCATTCCCAAGGCTTGAATTTAGGGCCTGGACACTGTTTTTTCTCTTTTTTTTGGGGGGGGGCAATCCTGGGCTTGAACTTAGAGCCTGAGCACTGTCCTTGGACTTTCTCAAGGATAGAGCTCTACCACTTGAGACTCAGCACCACTTCCAGCTTTTTTCTATGTATGTGGTACTGAGGAATCGAACCCTGGTCTTTGTGTATGCTAGGCAAGCACTTTACCACTAGGCCAAACTCCTGGCCCCTGGAAACTGTTCTTGAGTTTTTTCAAGGCTAGCACTCTACTACTTGATCCACAGCACTACTTCTAGCCTTTTCTCAGTATGTGGTATAGAGGAATTGAACCTAGGACTTCCTGCATGCTAGGAAAGCATCCTATCATTAGGCCATACTCCCCCCTCCTTTTCTCCCCCCTAAAAGATAAGATACAACATTATATATCAATTCTACTTATATATCTATTCTACTTCAAAATTTGGTATGATTCAGAGGATTAATGTGTCCCCTAAATCCTTCTGTGAACTTAGACTTTGAAAGTTTAAACCCATGGGGGAAAACTCTCCAAATCTCCCTTGAAGCTTATGTTTTATTAAGAATTTTCATGGTCTGGTAATTAATTAGACCACAAAGAATGAGAATTCTTAAATGTCTTTAATTTTCCTTGTAAGGAATAAATTTTATTTGACATTTCATAAAATTTATTTTACAGTTAGTACTTTTTCAGTACTGTTCTACATGAGTTTAATCTTTATACAATTCTATTCCATTTTATTATTGTGGGAGGGAAAGGGGAGCACAGAGGCATCTGGTTCTTTGCCCAAAGCCACTCAACTCAAATGACAAAGACACCTGTTTCTTTTGTTAAATTTGGACAGTACTGGGGATTGAACCTAGAGTTTCCTACCTTGAGCCTTTCTGCTTATCTTATTTATGAAGTAGAGTCTTGTTAATGCTTCCTGGCCTAGTCTAACTTGAAACCATCCTGCCTCTGTTTCTCCACTAGCTGGAATTACAATTTTGTATTACCACATACCACTTGACCTGGCCTTTTTTTTGGGGGGGGGGGTTATCTGTAGTGGGGCTTGAACATGGGGCCTGAGTGCTGTCCATAAGCTCTTTTTCTTAAGGCTTGTGCTCTGCCACTATGAGTCATACTACCACTTAAAAAAATAAGATAGGGTCTTACTATGTAGCCTAGGCTGGCATTGGGCTCAGCCATCCATACACGGAGATTACAGTCCCATATGCCTTACCAGAGCCAAGTTTTAAACTTAGACACTGCTACACTGTGCTTCTCCGCGCGTACGTGTGTACGTGTGTATGTGTGTTTATGTAAGTTTTCCATATTAAGATTTGAATTCAAGGCTCTGTGCTTGCCAGATAGGCAACTTTACCACTTGAGCCAGGCTGTTGGCCATTTTTGCTTTGGCTATATTTCTCTGGGTCTTGCTTTGACCTGGGTTGGCCTGAACCATGATTCTCCTATTATGTTTATTGTCATAGCCAGACAGGGATGACAGATGTTTGCCACCATGTCCATATTTTTTGTTGAGATGGTATTTTTGACTATTTTTCCTGAACTCGCTTCAAACTGGGATCCTTCTGACCTCACTTTTTTTCGGGGGGGGGGGTCAGTCATGGGGCGTAGACTCTGGCCCTGGGCGCTGGTCCTGAGCTCTTCAGCTCAAGGCTATCACCCTACCCTTTGAGCCACAGCACCATTTTTGATTTTCTAGTGGTTAATTGCGGATAAAAGAGTCACATGTTCTTTAGTGCCCAGGCTGGCTTTGAACCACGATCCTGAGATCTAAGTCCCACCTCAAGCACCCAGCTTCTGACCTCACTTTTTGTGAAACTGGGATGATAAAATATGACACTTGCTCCCAGAATTAATTGAAAGGGAGTTTTATACATCTTTTGGTCTGAGCTGACCTTGATTACAATACTCCTGTTTCATAAATAGTTAGGATTATAGATGTGAGCTACTGGGAGCTGGCTTCTTACTTTGTGTGTGTGTGTGTGTGTGTGTGTGTTCGTAAAGTGTGTATGGGGGACCCTGTCCCTAAGTGAGGTGAAGATGGGTGTTTGCAAAGTCTTTGAGATTTTGTATGTGTGTGTGGTGCACGCATGTGGTATTGGAGTTTGAATTTAGGTTTTAGTGCTTGATCATTTGAGCTGCATCTGTGGGAGTCTTCATATTTTTCATCTAAAATATTATGTAAGAGAAAATATCTTCATGTATTTATCTTGTACTACAAAATGAATATAGTAATACTACAATGCCTTTTCTTCAAGTAATTGAGCCATTGTCTAAAATTTGTGGGCTACTATACATGTCTACCTTTTCTACTGTCTGCTGAAATAGGAAAGTTCCACCGGGAAGATGGTGACAGGAAGGAAATAGTGGGGAAGGCTCTGTTGTGTAGAGAACAACTTTGGCAGTGCTCAGGATGGCTGAATACTGGGAAGAGAAGTGACTGCACTGAGTGTGAGGAGAGGACAGTATGGCTAGCTGGGCAAGTGGGTGGCTTTAAGGAGATGAGGACTGCCAGGAGCTCCCTCACCCTTCACCATGGCAGGACCCTGATGACAAGGAAGATTGAACCTATGTCAAAGCGTTCATTAGAAGTTGGGGAATGGTTGCCCAGAGATGATCTTATTAAAACTCTAGGACAGGGGCTGGGAAGGTGACTTAGCGTTAGAATGCTTGCCTAGCATGCATGAAGCCCTGGGTTCTCTTTCTCAATTCCATATAAACAGAAAAAGCCAGATATAGCTGGGTGCGGTGGCTTATGCCTGTAATCCTAGCTACTGAGGAGGCTGAGATCTGAGGATTTGTGGTTCAAAGCCAGCCCAGGCACTAAAGTCAGTGAGACTCTTATCTTCGATTAACCACCAGAAAATGTGAGTGGCACTGTGGCTTAAGGGGTAGGGTGATAGCCTTGAGCTGAAGAGTTCAGGGACAGCACCTAGGCCCAGAGTTCAAGCCCCACGACCAACCAAAAAAAAGGGGGGAGGGCAGGAGTTTGGCCTAGTGGTAGAGTGTTTGCCTAGCATGGAAGAAGACATGAATTCAGTTCTTTGATACTACATACATAGAAAAAGCCAAAACTGGTGCTGTGTGAGAAAGCCCAAGGACAGTTTCAGGCCCTGAGTTCAAGCCACAGGACTTACCCCCCCCCCCAAAAAAAAAAAGCCAGAAGTAGAGCAGTGGCACAAGTAGTAGAACACTAACATTGAGCAAAAGAAGCCCAGGGACAGTACCCAGGACCTGAGTTCAAGCCCCAGGACTGGTAAACAACAACAACAGAAAGCAAAAAACAACTACAACAAGAACAGAAAAAATAGCACCTAACTCTGGGACAATGCTTTTTTTTGGGGGGGGGGGAGTCATGGGGCTTGAACTTGGACTGGGACCTGTCCCTGAGCTCTTCAGCTCAAGACTACCATCTTGGACAAATTACTTTTGTGTAATTACTTTTTCATTGACGGATATCATTGATACCAAGTTTATATATTACTTTGTAACTATCCAGTATCTTCAGTATAAATCTTCTCATGGAGGAAATGGTACAAAGACCAGGCTCATGAAGAACTTCTGTCCATCTTTTACAGAAAAAGGAGCTCCCCAAGCCTTAGCAGTCCATACTCACCTATGTATGTTTGTATGTATGTATGTATGTATGTATGTATGTATGTATGTATGTATGTATGTATGTATCAATCAATCTATCTATCTATTGTGGGGCTTAAACTCTGGGCATACCCCTTGAGCCACAGATCCACTTCCAATTTTCTGGATAATTGGAGATAAGAGTCTTATGGACTTGTGCACTGGTTGGCTTTGAATCACAGTCCTTAGATCTCAGCCTCCTAAGTAGCTAGGATTACAGGTATGAGCCACCAGGCCCGGCTTTCATTTATTTCGCCTTGTTAAGGCAAGTTATTCCCATCGCCCTTTCTTCAGTAGAAAAATGTAAGTAATGATTGACCCTTTCTTCTTAATTAAGCATGAAACCAAATCAGATATTTAAGTGAGAACCAGAACAATGGCACACAAAGGTCCTAGCATTTTCTTGTATAAAGTCCTTGGGAACTGTACATGTGTTTTGTAGACTGCTATGATTGAAAATATTTACACAGAAAATGAGCTTGTGGTATGAACATACTGGAATATGAATTTATCACCCCTAAATAAATCTCAATGTCTACAGCATCCAAGGACTCCTAGAAGCTGATTCTAAAGATAGGATTGGACAGGAAAGATGACTGCTGAGTTTTTCACATGACTTCTTCAGAGCACTTTTCTGGAATGAATTTTGCTTTTGTCTCATGTTCATTATTTATACAGGACTTCCCTGCACTGTTAAAAAGCAGGCCAGTGTTATTTTCTACTTTGTCCCCAGTGAAGAAAAATTGCTAGATGAGTGAATGGTTTTTAGACCACTAAAGTTAATAAAGTACTGATTACTAGAATGATTTTCTAGATACTCATAAGAAAAATGAAAACAAAGCAAAAAGGATTTAACTAGTGGTTGTGTTGATGTAGAAAGATAAAATGGGAGTCCCACTTTTTCCTTAATACTATGTCCCTCTCTAAATCACCTGGGTCACAGCCACAGCTTTATCCACCATCTCAGCATTGTATTGTATTATATTTGTGCGTGTGTGTGAGTGTGATGGGGTTTGAACTCAGGGCCAGTGAGCTATATTGGAGCCCAAGGCTAGTGCTCTACTACTCTGAGCCAAAGCTGTACTTCTGGTTTTTAGGTAGTTAATTGGAGATATAGAGTCTCTGATGGACTTTTCTGCTTTTGCTGGCTTTGAACAGTTTATTTATTTAAAAGAAATATAGAGTAGAGACATACATGACCAAATGTTATAGTTTTAATATTTGTTTATATTATTTGAAGTTTACATGTTTGACTGTTTGATGAAAAAAAATTAAATAAAATTAAAACTCAGGAGGCTGAGATCTGAGGATCGAGGTTCTAAGCCAGCCCCGGAAGTTTAGTCCCAAAGACTCTTATCTCCAGTTAATCACCAGAAAACAGGAAGTGGTGCTGTGGCTCTAGGGTAGGGCAGTGTCTTTGAGCTGAAGAGCTCAGAGACAACATCCAGGCCAAGGGGTAGGGCAATAGACTTGAGCAGAAGAGCTCAGAGACAGCACCCAGGTGCAGAGTTCAAGTCCCACAGCTGAAAAACAAAACAACAGCCACAAAAAAAAACCCAAAACCAAAACCAAAACTTGATTTATAAAAGTGAAATATGGCCTGAGGATATGGCTCAAATGGTATAAAACCCTACTTTAAAACTGTACTATAGCCATAAAGGAAAAAACCTTACTAAAAGTAAAATGTGAGTTAAGAGCATTATTTGATATATTACAAATTCAGGAAATGATACTGTATTTGTACTTTTACATAGTAGTGATATTTTTTTTTTACCTCCACTTACTAGTAAGTTGTAGAAAAATAAATTATTTTCAAGCATCTGCTTTGTTTCCATGTGAATTGTTTTGAAAGGCATTCCATCTGGATATGATTTGATGTAATTTCAGCTTATTGCTATGGCATTTCAAAGAATGTAATATTTCTTAAGCATCTCTGTTTAGACAGATGTTTGACTTGTACATTTTTAAATTGGGATATTAAGTGATAGTAACATTTCTGGGCTTTAACAATTTTTTAATCTCTTTTTTTTGGGTAACTCAGTCAACAAAATTACTCTTAATAAAACTTATTTGATAGTATACTACAGGAAAAGTGCAGATCAGATATTTACTTATCTAAAGGAAGGTTTTTTTTTTTTTTTTTTTTTTTTTTTGCTGGTCCTGGGGCTTGAACTCAGGGTCTGGGTACGTCTTTGGGATTTTTCCCTCAAAGAATAGCACTTTGCCACTTGAATGACAGTGATACTTCTGGCTTTTCTATGTATGTGGTACTGAGGAATCTAACTCAGGCCTTCATGCATGCTAGGCAAGCACTCTACCACTAGGTAAACTCCCGGCCCAGGAAGTACTTTTTTTTTTTTTTTGCTTGGTTGTGGAACTTGAACTGTGGGCCTGGGCGCTGTCTCTGAGCTCTTCAGCTTCACCCTACCCTTGAGCCATAGCACCACTTACGTTTTCTGGTGGTTAATTGGAGATGAGTCTGACGGACTTTAGTATCTAAAGTGGCTAGGAAGTAATTTTTTTATTTTTGGTGGGTCATGGGGCTTGCACTCAGCCTTGGTGCTGTCCCTGAGCTCTTCAGCTACAGGCTACCGCCCATCCCCTGGGCCTGGGTGTTGTCCGTGGGCTCCTCAACTCTAGGCTACCACCCTACCTTGAGCCAAGCCCCACTTCCCATTTTCTAGAGGTTAATTGGAGATAAGAGTCTCAGATCCTTTTGTGCCTGAGCTGGCTTTGAGCCTTGATCCTCAGATCTCAGCCTCCTGAGTAGCTAGGATTACTGGTGTGAGCACCCAAACTATTTTGGAAAGTAATTTTTTTTTAATTTTTTTTTATTTTATTTTTTATTGTAATTAGTAAAAGGGTTACATGATATTTGCCAGATAGAAGGTGCATTAATTCACATACATTGATACCCCTTCACATGTCTTGGTACCCGTATCCCTCCCCCCCCCACCCCCGGAAAGTAATTTTTTTTAAGAAAAAAATTCTTTTTAAAAATTATTTGTGCCAGTCCTGGGTCTTGAAATCAGGGACTGGACTCTGTCCCCGAGTGCCTGTGCTCAAGGCTAGAACTCTACAACTTGAGCCATAGCACCACTTCCCAATTTTTCTGTGTATGTGCTACTGAGAAAAGGAACCCAGGGCTTCATGTCTGTTAGGCAAACACTCTATTACCACTAAGCCACATGTGCAGCTCCAAGAAAATTCCTCTGATTTTTCTTTTCAATTTGTACTGTTTTTGCCAGTCTTGGAGCTTACACTCAAGGCCTGAGCACTGGCCTTGGACTTTCTAAAGGCTAAAGCTCTGCCTCTTGAGTAATAGCATCACTTCCAGCTTTTTCTATGTATGTGGTACTGGGGAATTGAACCCGGGTCCTGGTACATGCTAGGAAGAATTCTACAACTAGGCCAAACTCCCAGCCCTGTTTTTTTAAAGTGCTGGCGATCAAACCCACAGCTTTGTATACGTTAGACAAATGCTCTACCACTTAGCTACTTCCTCTGCTTCAATTGCTTTTTCTTTTGAACTTCTCAAAAATAAAACATATTTATCAAAGCAAAGGTTCTTATGAAAGTGGAATATATGATCTTGCTTTTTTTTTTTTTTTTGCCAGTCCTTGGGCTTGAACTCAAGGCCTTAGACACATTTTACTCAAGGCTAGCACTCTGCCACTTGAGCCACAATGGCCCTTCCTGCTTTTTCTGTGTATGTGGTACTGAGGAATCGAACCCAAGGCTTTGTGCATTCTAGGCAAGCCCTCTACCACTAGGCCACACTCCTGGCATGTCTTGCTCCTTTTTATTTTTTTATTTTTTTGTCTTGCTTCTTTGTGTGTGTGTATATATACGTGTATACCAATCCTGGGACTTGAACTTACAGCATTGTCCCTGAACTTTTTTGCTCAAGGCTAATACTCTATTACTGGAGCCATAGCACCACTTGTTTGCAGTTTTTTTGGTGATTAGAGGTAAGAGTCCTGAGACTTTATTTCCATGGTGGCTTTGAGCTGTGATCCTTACATCTCAGCCTCAGAGTAGATAGGATTACAAGTATAAGCCACTGGTGCTGGCCTACAATTTTTTCCTTGATATATTTGTTTTCACAAGTTTTTTTCTCTTTTGAAATTGCTTTATTTTTAAAAATTAATTGACATACTTTATAGGATGAAATGTAATAATTTAATGCATATACAGTCATATTTGGACAATTAGTGCTTTCTTTTCAAGATTGGTTATTTTTAGGTTTGGGAATTAGTGAACTCATTATGTTGGAATTATAATTGTGTTTGTGTGTTTATATGTTTATATATGTGTGTATATGATCTGCACCTTGAATTGGGGGGTCTACATGCTGTTTCTGAGCACTTTAGCTTAAGGCTAGTTATTATACTATTAGTTTGAGTCACAAGCATCCCTTCTTGTTTTCTTGTGCTTAATTGGAAATAAGAGTCACATGGACTTCCCTGTCTAGGCTTTGACCCTTGGTCTTCAGATATCAGTGTGAATGGTTAGGATTGCAGGCATAAGCCACCTTTATCTGGGATTTCTTAGCTTTTTTGTTCAAGATTAGCACTCTATCACTTGAGCCACAGCTCTACTTTTGTCTTTTTGGTGATTAATTTGGAGATAAGAATCTCCCAAAATTTCCTGCCCAGACTCCTCTTTGAACTGCAGCCTTCATCTTACTCAGGAACGAGGATTGCAGGTGTGAGCCATTTGTGCCCAGCTCTAGGTGATTTTTCTTATCTATGATCTGTAGAGATCTGATAAGAACCTATTTTGTGTAGCGAGTGTGCCTTACAATGAATGCTGCATAACTGAACCTTCACCATGACGTTCCCTGGTAATTTTTCTACAGAGGAAGACATTGTGCTCAGTTGTGTCAACTCTTTGTATTCTAGCAAGCAGAACTTTTGGTGATGGTTGTTTTAAACTCTTAGAAGAAAATGTTCAATGTAATAGTGTTCTTCAAAAATAACAGTTGTATTGGACATTTGTTATTATGACTCAGAATTCAGTGTCTTAAGGATGTCTTTGCTTTTTTTGGTGAGATTTTCTGAGATGGAGGGTGGAGAGTTTTCTCTCATTGTGGTCTAGGCAGTTACTCTGTTGCTCCTGGGGCTGAAGCAGTCCTGTAGCCCTCCTGTTTTAGCCTTCTAAATAGCTGAACGGACAGTTGTGAGTTGTCATTTGTTGTTAGGCAACTTGCCTATGACTTTTTGCCTTCTAATAGATTAGTAAGTCTTCCATAGTTCTGTGGGCTGCTGCTGAAAGTACAGTAAAACTGTCCCTTTTCCAGGGCCCACCAAAATCTGTGGATGCTCAAGACCTTAATATAAAATTTGCATGTAACTTGTGTGTATTTATGTATTTCAATCATGTCTAGAGATTATACTTAATACAATATAGCAAATAGTTGCTGTACTATAATGTTTGGAGAAAATGAGAGAAATCTGTATGTGTTCACTGAAGTTTTATTTTTTTGTGGCTAGTTGAAGTTGTAGATATAGAATCAATCCACGGTTCCATATGTCATTGTTTTTGTTTTTCCTTGAAATTGTTCCTTTCTTTAAAAAAAAAATGTGTTGAGATTCCTTATGCTCTCTTCATACATGGTTGCAGTGTATTTCCTTTTCCATTTTCCTTTCCCCTAACTTCTTACATAGTTCTAAAGTTAGACATATTTGATTGTGTCCAGTTTGTGTATGTGTATATAACACATATATTATATATATTTTTATATATTATATACCAGGATCTGGGTTTGAACTCAGACACTGTTTTCTTGCTCATGACTGATGCTTTAATATTTGAGCCATACTTCCAGTGTGGTATTTTTTTTTTTCTTTTTGTTTTTTTGGCCAATCCTGGGGCCTGGACTCTGTCCTGAGCCTCTTTATGCTTAAGGCTAGTACTCTACCTCTTGAACCACAGTGCCACTTCCAGCTTTTTCTTAGCAGTTTATTGGAGGTAAGAGTCTCCTGGAGGGCCAGGAGTGTGGCCTAGCAGTGAAGTGCTTGCCTAGCATGTATGCTCTGGGTTCAAGCCTTGGTTCTACCTACTCAGAAGAAGCTGGAAATGGTGTTGTGGCTCAAATGGTAGAGCTCTAGCCTTGAGAAAGCTCAAGGACAGTGCCAAGGCCCAGGACTGGGGGTGGGTTGGGAAGGGGGCAGGAGGGTCTCTTGGACTTTCCTGCCTGCCCATGCTGATTTTGAACTGGATTCTTCCAATTTAACTTCTTGAGTAGCTAGGATTACAGATTTGAGCCAACTGTGCTTGAACAGTAGCTGGGATTACAGATGTGATCCATAGGTAACTGGCTTTCAGGTATCCTCTCCCACCCCCCTCTCTCTTTTGACAGTCTTGGGTTTGAGCTCAGGGCCTGAGCACTGTCCTTGGACTTTTTCATGGTTAGAGCTCTACCACTTGAGCTTCAGCACCACTTCGGGCTTTTTTCTATATATGTGGTACCAAGATATCAAACCCAGGTCTTCTTGCATGCTAGGCAAGCACTCTACCACTAGGCCAAACTCCTGGCCCCCTCAAACTGATTTCTATAGAAATTTTACTAATTGGTTCCTCCTTGCTTTTCACCAACAGTGTTGTGAAGGTTCTTTTCCCCCCATATCCTTGCCAGCATTTGTCATTCTTTTCTTGATGATTGCCATTTTAACTGGGGTTAGTTTAGATTATTTATTTTGCCCATATTGAGCACTTTCTTGTCTTGCTTGCTCAGTTGGCACTCCATTACTGGAGTGTTTCCAATACCAGTTAATTTTGGAGAGAGGGAATCTTGTGGATATTTTTACCTAGGCAGGATTCAAACTGCAGTCCTCAGGTCTCAGATGCCTGTGTAGCCAGGATTACAGGAGTGAACAAATGGCTACTGGCACTGCTTCCCTTTTTTTGGGGGGGGGAGGGGTTGGTGGTGGTGGTCTTAGGGCTTGTATTCTGGCCTGTGTGCTGTCCCTGAGCTCTTCAGCTCAAGGGAACCACTTGACCCTTAAGTCACAGTCCAACTTCTCCCACTTCACGTTTCCTAGTGATTAATTGGAGATAAGTGTCTCTGGGCTTTGTATTGCCCAGGCTGGCTTTGAACTGTGATCTTCAGATCTCAAGATGGATATTAAAACTCATGACAAGTTAAAAATAAACACGGCTGGCGTGGTCCTGGTGCTTCACACCTGTAATCCTAGCTACTCAGGAGATCTGAGGATCATGGTTCAAAGCCAGCCTGGGCACAAAAGTCCATGAGATTTTTTTTGGTGAGTCATGGGGCTTCACCCTATCTTCTAGAGATTAATTGGAGATAAAAGCCTTTCCTTCATTAGTGCTTGGCCTGGCTTTGAACCTTGATCCTTAGATCTCAGCCTCCTGAGTAGCTCGGATTTACAAGTGTGAGCTTCAACACTCAGCCCTTGAGATTCTTTATCTCCAATTAACCACCAGAAAACTGGAAGTGGCACTGTGGCTCCAAGTGGTAGAGTACTAGCCTTGAGCTGTGAAGAGATCAGGATAGAGCCCAGGCTCAGAGTTCAAGTTACATGACCAAACAAACAAAACACAACACCCCAAAAACAAGGCTGGAGGGGCCAGGAGTTTGGCCTAGTGCCTAGTGGTAGAATGCTTGCTTAGCATGAAGACTTAGGTTCAGTTCCTTGGTACCACACATAGAAAAGCTGGAAGTGGTGCTGTGGCTCAAGTGGTAGAATGCTAGCCTTGAGAGAGAAAGCCCAACGACATTGCTCAGGACCTGAGATCAAGCCCAGGACTGACAAAACAAACAAAAAAAACAGGGATGGAGGTATGGCTCAAGTGGTAGAATGTCACCTCACAGTTGTGATTGCCACTTGGATGTGGCAATCATTAAAGATTTGGGAACACAGGAGGAGGTGCTAATTTTAGAAAGATGATAAATAGAACTTTTTGTTACTAGACAGATGGTGACATGTTAGATGTGGGAAGGCAGAAGTTGAAGATATTAGGAGTGTGGGGTAGATGAAGTCTTGATAGAATGAAATTGTTATATAATTTACTGTCAAGTCATGTCTTCAGCAAGCATGGCCCACGATGAAACTGAAAATCCTCCAGTTTTCAGGTAGGAATGCTTCAGAGGAAGGGTGGTTGTATAAAGATTTAGATTCTTCTTTTTTTTCGTATGTCGTGGGGTTTGAACTCTGGGCACGGGTGCTGTCCTTTAGTTCTAAAGCTGAAGGCTACTTGCCTAACCCTTGAGCCACAGTCCCACTTCCAGTTTTCTAGTGGTTAATTGGAGATAAGAGTCTCATGGGCTTTAGTGCCTGGGATGACTTTGAACTGTGATCTTCAATCTCAGCCTCCTGAGTAGCTAGGATTACACGTGTGAGCCACGGTGTCCTGCTAAGATTTAGATTTTTGGAGTCCTCATTTTTCTGGCCCATTCAGTTTGGTTCTCTCTGGAGGATATGATAAACCATAATGATAATTGGCATGGACCAGAGAGCAGAAAGATTGGCCTTAGATCCTTGTTTCCAGACCCTTGCTTATCAAAGCAGTTCTGCTGACCCAGAACCTTTTCTTCCCCTTCAGTTGAGGTTTTGTTTGTGTCTTAAGCAAAATGACTTCTCTAGACTGTGGTGAGTGATGGGAAGGATTCCAATGGTATGTATTACGTTTAAGAGGAATATTGCCTTGCCATTTGCATGCGTATGCGCGTGTGTGCTTGTGTGTTCATGTGTTCTCTATTTTGCCAAGGCTGACCACTACCTCCTGGGTTGAAGTCATCCTCCAACTGCTTCAGCTACTCTAGTAACGGGGCCTGTGTATATAGTGATGCCCCAACTTGACAGTGCATAGTGCTTTTAGTTCTTTAAGGTTGTTTTTCAGTTGTGCTTGGTGGGTATATAATCTTACACAATCAATAGCACAGTGACTTGGTTACTTATTGAAATAGGATGGGAACTCAACTCTCTTGAGTTTAATAATAATAAAAACTTGTAGAAAGTTTTTTGTGGCCTCTATCCTTTTTTTCCCTTTTGTTTACCTGTCTTTTCTTCTTTAAAAAGGGGTCTACTTTGAGCAATTTTACCTCTCTTCTGGTTGTTGAGTGTTCACATTTTTGCCTGTGGTGTGTGTGTGTGTGTGTGTGTGTGTGTGTGTGTGAGAGAGAGAGAGAGAGAGAGAGAGAGAGAGAGAGAGAGAGAGAGAGAGAGAGAGAGAGAGAGAGAGAGAGAGAGAGAGAGGGAGGGAGGGGGAGGGAGGGAGGGAGAGGGAGGGAGGGAGGGAGGGAGAGGGAGGGGGAGAGAGAGAGAGAGAGAGAGAGAGAGAGAGAGAAAGAGGGGGGGGGGGTGGCTTGAATTCGGCCTGGATGCTGTCCCTGAGATCTTCAGCTCAAGGCTACTGCCCTACCCCTTGAGCCACAGCCCTACTTCCCCTTTTTTAATGATTAATTGGTGATAAGAGTCTCAAATTCTTTAGTGCCCCTGACTTTGAACGGTGATACTCAGATCTCAGCCTCCTGAGTAGCTAGGATTACAGGCCTGAGCCATGGGGCCCAGCCTGCACATTTCTTTGTCCACTCAGCTAGAGATAAACATTTAGGTTGATTCCATATTCAGCTACTGTGAATAGCACCTTGTATCCTTTTATGACTGTCATGTATTAAACAACTTTATGAAGAATGTCTTGAGTGGATAGACTTAGAAAATGTTTGATACTTGATTGAAGTAATGCTGAAGAATTAAAAACAAAACACTGATGTTCAATTGGATTAAAATGATTAGTAAGGCTCTGTTTACCCTTAGTTGCCACTGTCCTCCTCGTCCTCCCCCACTCCCTCCTCCTCCCCCACTCCCTCCTCCTCCCCCACTCCCTCCTCCTCCTCCCCTCCCCCTCCCTGGTCGTTGTTGTCTCCCTGGGGCCTGGGCACTTTCCTAAAGCACTAGGCTAGAGCTCTGCCACTTGAGCCACAACACCACTTCTGGCTTTTTTTCTGTGTATGTGGTACCGAGGAATCAAGCCTAGGGTTTTGTGCATGCTAGACAAGCACTCTACCACTAGGCTACACTCAGGACCCTACTATTCTTGATAAGCTTTGATCAGCTTGGTATTAATGATTGATGTAGTAGAGAATTTGGTTTGGGCAGCTGTGCCACTCAGCTTTCCATTACTTTGACACTTAGGATAAATCAGCTTAGAGGGAAGGTTTGTTTGGGTTCACAGGTTTGGAGATTTTAGCCTATAATCAGTTGATTTCAGTGCTTTGAACCTTGTCAGGTGACATGGAAAGAGCACATGGAGGAGATACAAAGCCACTTTCCTAGGTGTGGGATAAGCATTCCTAGTAGAAGGCTTGCTCTCAGCAATCTGAAACCTCCATCCCCTCCTCCAAGTACCATAGGCTGGGAACTAGGCTTTTAGCACATAAGCCTTTGGGAGACATTCAGGATCCAAACATAGCAGCAGCCCATGGAGTTGGTTCACTGAGTTGTGAGTAGAAAATGGCTTGTAACTGGAAGTCAATTCTGTTTAACAGAAACAGATAAAATATTTCCTTTGATATATTTATTGGCAGTTACATATATTGATATATTCTGGCAGTTGCTTTGTATTTGCATTTTATTATGTTATTATTACTATTTTTGAGACATAGTCTCAATGTAGAGTCTAGGTTGGCCTTGAATTCATGATGCTCCTTCACCTTCCTAATTCTGGGATTATAGATATGTACTACCATCCTCAGTTGGGGGACTTGAACTCTGGGCTTGGGCGCTGTCCCTGAGCTCGTCAGCTCAAGGCTTAGAGTCACAGTGCCACTTCCAATTTTCTGATGGTTAACTGGAGATTAATTGAAGTCTCATGGACTTCCATGCCCAGGCTTGCTTTGAAGTAAATCTCAGCCTCTTGAGTAGCTAGAATTATAGGCACGATCCACTGGTACCTGGCTCTGTATTCCCCCCCACCCCCTCCAGTCCTGGGGCTTGAACTCAGGGCCTGGGCACTTGTCCTTGAGCTTTCTCAAGGCTAACACTCTATCCCTTGAGCCACAGCACTACTTCTTGCCTTTTCTGTGTAGCCAATACCAAGGAATCCAATCCAGTGCTTCCTGCATGCTAGGCAAGCACTTTACCACTAGGTCCCAGCCTGTTTTTTTTTTAATTTTTTGGGTGTGTGTGTGGGGTTGATCATGGGGCTTGAACTGTGGGCCTGGGTGCCATCCCAGAACTCTTCAGCTCAAGGCTACCACCCTACCCCTTGAGCCACAGCACCACTTCTGTTTTTCTGGTAGTTAATTGGAGATAAGAGTCTCACAGTCTTTTGTGCTGGCTTTGAAACGTGATTCTCAGATCTCAGCTTCCTGAGTAGTCAGGATTACAGGCGTGAGCCACCAGCACCCAGTCCAGCCTGTGTGTGTGTGTGTGTGTGTGTGTGTGTGTGTGTGTGTGTGTGTGTGTGTGTGTGTGTGTGTGTTGTGTTGAGCGACAAGTAGTTTCATTATCTTTCAGTTAGTGGGGAAAAATTAAATGGGTTTCGAAAACAAAGGAATCATTTTTGAAGTTTTATGCCTACTAAACTATAACAGCATTTTCACTGCAAAATTAATTGCAATTTTTCTTCTTAATATTGCAGTGGTCCTTATTATCACAAAGAACTTCTATAAAGATACAGTACTTTAGCAAAGCAGGCTAATATTTTAAATAGAATATTACCAGTAATAAAAAGGACAGACTTATGATTTGATGCATTAATTTTAATAACTTTTTTTAACAACTTAAGTCAAGGAAGAAAAGTGAAACAGAAATACGATTCTCATTTTGATTGTACTGAATTTATTACATGGCACGCTTTCTTCCTTCAGTTGCAGAATAAAAGTTTGATCCTTTGGGTATAAAAGAGTGGGTGAAGCACTAGAATTAAAAAACACTTTTCACCGACTGTCATTTAGAGGTATGTAATAAAAATACAATAATTTGAATACTGTAGTAGTTATTTAAGGTATTTTGCTTCTTTTTAATAACAGATTGTTAGAGATGATCTAATTCTGTTTGATGAAATAGTTGCTTATAACATTATACTTTCCCTATAGCTATTATAAAATTGGTAATTTCGATTGGTAATTTCCTGATGGTAGTCTCAGTCACTGTTTTGTGTTGTGAGCCTCAGCTCTTCCCTTGAGAAATGTTTTCCAATTGATTCTAAATGTGTAAAGTTAGTGTGACTCCCCTGCAGGTTGTGACTGAACTTACTGTTTTTATATTCTTTGTACCAGTTTCTGGTGCTACTTGGTGTACCATTTGGTCTTCATATTGACTTCCTTCCTCCCTGGAGGAAGGTGGAGTTAGAAGCCTAAACTAAAGGGGGACCTGTTCTAGTCTGGCCCCTTGACATTTTGTGTATGTGAAGTTGCAGTATTTCTTTTTTGAAGAAGCTCACTTGTATAAACATCATAGCCCACAAAACCTGTATTTTTTGTTTTAAACAATAGAGGATTGTCAGGAGTTGAGAAACAAATATGCATTTTTAGTTTTGTGTTTTAAGTAAAAGGGGGATATAAATAGATTATTGAATGGATTTAGTATGATGTCAGATTTAATTTGTCATGATAACCATCAATGGTGCACCAGATGTTTTGACTGTATTTAGCTTCATATTAAATTAGGCATAGTCAGTGGCCTACAAAGTCCATGTGTAGTGTGGCCAGAGGCAGCTCTGAAGGAAGACAGCCTTCTTTCATGTATCTTACCACTGCTAGTTCCTCCTATCCTCTTGCTATACGATTTAGAATTTGGAATTGCTCTTGCAAAGGTGAGTCTTTGTATTAAGTTGAAATTTGTATTCTGTAAACTGACTGTACTTGAACAAAGAGGCTTTCGTTTCAGTAGATAGTCAGTTCTTATTTTTGGTTACCTATAAACTAGTGGAAACAAATAAAGGATTAGAGGCCCCAAGTCTAGAGAGGGGAAATATTAACAGAAGTGCCAGTTAAACATGATATTGGAGAGGATTTTCCTGTGTCTGCTAGTAATGATGGGAAACAACCTATTGATTTTATCATGTAAGTATGTATTAAGATGTGAAGATTCTTTATAGTTTTATTCCTACGCAGAAAGACAAGGTATAATAATCCCTCTAGCCTCCTTTATAATGCTTTGGTGCCTTACATTTATTTCTTGATTCATCCTCAGAAGCATAATCAAAGCACGGATTCTTTCCCCCAGGGTGAGGGGAGAACATTCCTACTTCTGCAGCATTCTGGTGTGAAGATCCGTTAAGATGGCAGACTTGCTGATCACACAGCTCCTCTCTAAGTGCTCACTCTTTCTTGGAACAGCATTTAGGCATCTTTGAAATTGGACCTGTAAAGCACCAGCTAATGCCAGAACAAATACCTTGAAAATCTTATCATAATGTTGCTTTTTAAAGTCCTAAATGTCCTCTGTTTAAAATGAAATTCTTTTGTATTAACCTGCTTTCATATGCTAGCTTTCATCACTCTGCAGAATTGCCTGATTTGACTTTCTAATGTCACTGTAATGAATCTTCTGGGAAGCCTAACGATTGAACACACATAGTCTGCAACTCCATTGTAAAATGTTCAGTTGAAGAGTAAAAAGGAATTGGGGGGGGGGGGGGAGTGCAGGAGAGCAAAATGAAAAATTCCCGAGCATGTATTAGGGCTTAAAACCAAACATTCCCTCAGGGATTTCAACTTTCCTAGACGATATGCACTAATTCCTTGATTAAATACATTCAGTAGCCCCATAATAAAAGCTGGGTGAATGTAGATTCTGCTTTATAAAACCAGAATTAGGGCATATGATTACATTTAGCTTTGACACATTCATTCTGAGAATGTGCTTGGAAAAAACCTGGTCCATTTGCACAAGTAGACAAATTACTCTATGTATTATGCTTGAGTACTCAGCAGAGTCAAATATTTGCTAGCCGATAAATGTGGCACCTGCATATACCAGAGCCCAGAACGTTTAATGGTGTGCTTTCAAATTCATCACAAGAAAGGCTTTTCCATGGCATGCAGTAAATGATTTATTCCAGGTATTTATAATCATAGCAGTATGTGTTTAGCTTACCCACATGAAAGAAATTGAATACCAGAATTCAATAATTAAGGATTTATTAGTTAAAACCTAATGTTATAATGAGCCAGATGCTTCTGCATTGAAACAGCCATTTTTATTAGCATTTTTAAATCAAAGAGAATTGAACTTAAATTTGGAGTGTCCTGACTTTGATGGGTTAACATTTTAAAATCTTTAAAAATCCATCACATAAAAGGCAGATTTCCTTTAATTTCAATAAAGGAAACACTCACTCTAAAATTCCAGAATAGGTATGAGAATTAAAACCTTTTGACTAAAAAAGAATCTGAGTCCCTTGTTTTGAATACTATAAAATACTTATAACTTAAAATGCCCATGCAAAGAAATGATTATAAAACTGTGGAATATGGAGAATCAATTTTACTTTTGACTGAAAAGGTACAAAGCACTCAAATGAAAGAGGCCTGGTGAGAGGGGGTGGGGAATGGATTTCCATTGTTTTTTCCCTTTTATCATGGGGAAGCATTTTTAATAATAGCTTGAGTGGTTTGATGAGACATGGGAAGGAAGCTCCCAGGAGAGAAAGATTATACTGGAGAGATCTCTCCATGAATCATTTACGCTAACCTCTTGCTGGAGCACAGCTTGCATTTTTAATGAAGGATGATTGCATTTCATAAACAGACCTTTAAGAATTAAAATAATATTGATTCTTTCTCATTTAGGCCTATTAAAACAGCGTGCTATACATCTCTTTCTGATAGTTCAGATTTTTATTTCAAAACAATATCTAATATTCATTCATATATTTATTTATTTAGACTTGAATTGTGGGTCTGGGCGTTGTCCCTGAGCTCTTCAGCTCAAGGCCACCGCCCTACCCCTTGAACCACTTCTGGTTTTCTGGTGATTAATTGGAGATAAGAGTCTCACAGACTTTTTAGTGCCTGAGCTGGCTTTGAACCATAATCTTCAGATCTCGGCCTCCTGAGGAGCTAGGATTACAGGCAGGAGCCACTGCTCCCGACAAATTTTTTTTAAATCATTTTTAAGCAAAAGTTTCTTCAAGTTGGACTTTGATTAAAATGTTTATGAAAAATAGTTCTTAATAATAGTGTTCATAAAAGCAAAAATTATGAAAGGCTTAAAGTTTGGCACTTTAAATAATTTCAACATAAAATATATCTGGAAAAGCCAGGTGCTAGGATTACAGGTGTGAGCCACTGAATATACTTGTTTTTATGCTATGATATATTTTACCTTAGTGAGATAAGATGTTGTTTCATTGAACTTTCTGAGTTATTACTGTTGTGTATTTGATACACAGCTTTTTGCTAGGATTTCTTTTGTAAGGCTCATAGAAATAATGCCATTTAAATACTTTCCAACACTGAAAAGTTTTCCTTTGCTTTTTAAAATTTTTTATTTTGTTTCCTTATTTGCTCAAAAGAAGAAAATATGCTGGCTGGGCACTGGTGGTTTTTGCCTGGTTCAAAGCCAGCTTGGACACTGAAGTCTGAGGGACTTATTATTTCCAGTTAACCACCAGAAAACCGGAAGTGGCGCTGTGACTCAAGTGGTATAGTGCTAGCCTTGAGCTGAAGAGTTCAGGGACAGCACCCAGATCCAGAGTTCAAGCCCACAACCAACCCCCTCTCCCCTCTCCCCCAAAATGTGCAGAGTGCTGGTGACTCACACCTGTAATACTCAGGAGGCCAAGATCTGAGGATTAAGGTTTGAAGCTAGTCTGAGCAGACAAGTTGTAGGGTATCTTATCTCCAGTTAGCCAGGAAAAAGCTGGAAGTGGCGGTTTGGCTTAAGTGGCACAATGTAAGCTGAGAGCAAAATGTGAGCAAAAAAGCCAAGAGAAGTTGGGGCTGGATGCTGGTGGCTCACCTATATTATATTCCTGGGTACTCAGGAGGCAGAAATCTGATGATTGTGGTTCGAAGCCAGCCCAAGCAGGAAATTCCACAAGATGGTTACCTTCAATAAGCTACTCAGAAAAAAAAAATCCAAAAGTGGTGCTGTGACTCAAGTGGTAGAGTGCGCTAGCCTTGAGCAAATTTTGCTCAGAGACAGAGACGATCCAAAGTTCAAGCCTCGGGACCAGCAAAAGGGAAAAAAAAATTCCAAGAGAGCACAGAGGCCCTGAGTTCAAGCTTCTATACTGGGCATCCATATAAAAAAAGTTCCTGAGATAAAATTTAGTGCAAGTGTGAGAATATGACACCATAAAAAAGTGCTTTTCTTAGGAGGAAGGATTAAAAACATAAAAGTAAAGTCACAAGTCAGCACAATTTGGTAAACTTTTAGGTGTCAGTTTTTTCCTCCCCATTGGAAGAACAGTACAATGTAGGGGAAAAGAGTGCAAGCGCACGTGATCAGCTGTGTTCAAGCCATTTCTGCTGTTTTTGGCTGTGTGATATGAGGGTGGAGGCATGTCACTTACATTCTGTCGTTTTGCCATCTGTGAAATGGTAACAAGGGTGTATATTTTTTTGTGTGTATTTCATTCATTCATTTCTTATTGTATCTTATTGTTAGGATAATGTGTAGAGGGATTACAACAGTTGTGTATATTTTACCTATTACTATTTTGAATTAGTTTTTTAGTCTTTTTTTTTTTTTTTTTTTCCCTCCAGACCTATGGCGTGGACTTGGCCTGAGCACTGTCCTTGGGTTTTCTCAAGGCTAGTACTCTACCACTTGAGCCACAGCCTGTGGTACCGAGATGTCAAACCTGGGTCTTCATGCATGTTAGGCAAGCACTCTACCACTAGGCCAAACTCCCGGCCGGCCCCTCTCCCCCTCCCCCCCCCCCTTTTTTAAGAAAAAGTAACCAGTCCTGGGTCTTGAACTCAGGACCTGAGCATTGTCCTTGAGCTTTCTCAAGGCTAGAGCTCTATGATTTGACCCATAGCACCACATTTGGCTTTTTCTATGTATGCGGTACCAAGGAATTGAACCAGGGCTTTGTGCATGCTAGGTAAACACTCTTCCACTAGGCCACACTCCTGCCCCTAAACTTTTGGTCTTCTTAAAATATTTTGCAATCTTTAAAGAAAAGTTACTGGGGGGAATGCTCTCATAATGGTACAGTGAAGTCAGGAAAAAATTCAAGTTTGTCTGTTTTAAGCCTAATATGTAACCACACAACAATACAAAGTTAACTTGCTGACATATATATATATATATATATATATATATATATATATATATTTTTTTTTTTTTTAAAACCAGTACTGGGCTTGAGCTTAGGGCCTGAGCACTGTCCTTGGGCTTTCCTCAAGGCTAGAATTCTATCCTGAGCCACCGCACCACTTCTGGCTTTTTCTATGTATGGGGTACTGAGGAATCAAACCTGGGCCTTTGTGCATGCTAGACAGGCACTCTCCCACTAGGTCAAACTCCTAACGCCCTTATTTTTTCTTTTAATGAAAGGGATCCTAAGCTAAAGATAGGGTGAACATATAAAATGCAAACTAAGGGATTTTCTGAGGTGATCTGTGGAGTTAATACTGAGTCTCTGGCTGCTTATCTGTTTCTGTAGGAATAAGCATACACTTTTCCAAATATTCATTATTTTTTTTGGGGGGTGCCCAGAAGCAGGGCTTGAATTTAGGGCCTCATGTTCTTGCTTGGCTTTCTTGCTTGGGGTGCTCATGACTGCCTCTCCCTCCTCTTCTCCTTCCCTCTCCCTCCTGTTCCCCTCCCTCTCTCTCTCCCTCTCTCCTTCACTCCTTCCTTCCCCTTTGTCTTGAACTCAGGATCCAGGCGCTGTCCCCTAAGCTTCTTTTGCTCAAGGTAGCACTCTATCACTTGGCCTTCTCTTGTTTATGTGGCACTAGGGTATTGAACCCAGGTTCATACCCATAGATGCTAGGCAAACACTATACCACTAAGCCCCATTCCTAACTTTAGTTGCTTGAATCTCTGACTTTTTTAGCCATGCTCACTTCAAACTGTGTCCTTAGACTCCGGAGTAGCTAGTATTGCAGGTGTGAGTCCTACTTCAATGTATTTTCTACACATTCTTTTTACCAGGTAATGTAGAAATCAGCTGAAGAAAACTAACAGGTTTGAAGATGTTTGACTGGTATATTTAAGAGCTCTGGAAGAATTGACATTTGCCTTCTAGCTGCCTTTAAATTCTGCATCAAAGAGGTGTTCAGTTAGGTGTCAGGTAATGAAAACCTATTACTTGTTAGGGTCTTGTTTTCATTATCATAGGTTGCTATTTAATTGGAGATAAAATGACTATGGTTTTAGCATTAAAAAAGTAGATTTCTACAAGCTCTGAAGTGCAGGGAGCTTAACCTGTGATGGCTAGCACCTTGAGCCCAGCAAGGCTGAATGATTTCTGGGTATTTATTTGTTACTGTTTCACCTCTTCACAGTGGTTATTGACAAAGGCACTTTGAAAATCAAATGAAAGTATATGATACTAGGGTTTCAATTAGAAGAGCTCAGCCTGACTCTACATAACATGTTCTAAACCTCCCTATCAGTGCTTCAGCACTCAGCCATTGGAACAATCTGTTTCACATTAGGGTGTTTGAGTTACTCTCCCACAATCCTTTACGTTTAGAAGAAGATATAAACAGATAGCCTTTATTGCAAGCTTATTATATGCTAGGAATTTTGTCCAGTTTTCTTACATCTTATGAAGGAAATTTGTCATTTTAACAATATCATGAATAAAGTAAACATTATTTCTCCATTTTGCAGATGAGGAAGCTAAAGCAGAGATAATAATTTAAAACAGAATGTATAACTAACAATTGGTAGAGCAGGGCTCTACTGTCAGAATCTGCAGCCCATGCTGAGTTAATGCCAGTGAGGATTTCCAGTCTGCAGATTTCAAGTTATGTGTGGGTTGTCAGGAGGAGAGGACATGTTAAATATCAGAAGAAGGGGGGTCAAGAGGGTCTGTGAGAGATGAGGAACCGGAAGGAAGATGTAGAGGGGGGTTCCTTCAGGCTGGCCTGAAAAACTTCAGCCATGCTGGGTGTGGTGGCTCACGTCCATAATCCTAGCTACTCAGGAGGCTGAGATTTGAGGATCTCGGTTCAAAGCCATCCTGGGCACTGAATACCCTGAGAATCGTATCGCCAATTAACTACTAGAAAACTGGAAGTGGTGCTGAGGCTCAAGGCGGTAGCCTTGATCTGAAGAGCTCAGGGACATGCCCAGGCCCAGAGTCCAAGCCCCATGAATGACCAAAAAACAAAACAAAAACCTCCAGGGGCCAGGGGTTTGGCCTAGAGGTAGAGTGCTTGCCTAGCATGCAGAAGACCCTGGTTTAATTTCTCGGTACCACATACATAGAAAAAAAAAAAGCCAGAAGTGGTGCTTTGGCTCACGTGTTAGAGCTCTAGCCTTGAGAAAGTCCAAGGGCAGTGCTCAGGCCCTGAGTTCAAGCCCAGGATTGGAGAAAAAAAAAAAGTAAAAAGGACTGCTTGAATTAGTATTTCTCAAATTTTCTTAGAGATTGCCTTGATGGGTATTAGAAGCTATTTGTTTGAGGAGATGTGCTCAGATATTACAGGCACTTTGAAAACACATCGGAGATAGTCAAGAATGATAATTGCTTTTGAAATTAAAATGATATCTTTAATATTACAGTAATTTGAAGTTATCAAAGACAAACTGAAAATCTTATTAATTGAAAAATTTTTATAGCTGATGGCAGTAGAGATTAATTTCAGAGAGAATAAAAGAGACAAATCTTGGAATGATGGCTCAAGCCTGTAAAGTGAGCTTGTAATTCTATCTGTTCAGGAGGTAGAGATTGGAGGATGGTGGTTTGTGACCAGAGTTGGTTTAAGACTCTATCTCAACCAGTGTCCTGTATGTGGTGGCTTATATCAGCTATCCCAGCTACAGGGAAGCTGGCTGGACCCGGGCTCTAGAAGCAGTAGGTTTGCAGTACAGGCCACTCACACAGGCAATAACCAATGTAAAAAGGAGCTGGAGGCATGGTTCAAGTGACATAACCAATTCGAAATAAATAATAACCATTAACCAATGAAAATAATCAATGCAGGGGCTGGGAGTGTAGCCTGGTGGTAGAGTGCTTGCCTAGCATGCATGAAGCCCTGGGTTCAATTCCTCAGTACCACATACCCAGAAAAAGCTGGAAATGGTGCTGTGCTTAGGTGGCACAGTGCTAGCCTTGAGCAAAAAGTATCCAAGGACAGGGCCCAGGCCCTGAATTCAAGCCCCAGGACTGGCAAAAAAAAAGAAAAGAAAAGAAAAGAAAAAAGTAAAGGCAAAAAGGGACTGGAGGCGCATGGTTCAAGTGGCATATAGACGAAAAAAATACAAAAAACAAGTGTTGCTGTGGCTCAAGGGGTAGAACTCTACAGCCCAGCCTGGCTTCAAACTATGATCTTCAGATTTTACCCTCCAGCGAGGATTAGTAGGCATGAGCTAACAGTACCTGGCCAGTAAGTTTTGTTTTTTTTTTTTTTTCCTTTTTTGATTGGTCCTGGGGCTTGAACTCTGGACCTTGGCGTTGTTTGTCCCCAAGCTCCTCAGCTCATGGCTACTTCCCTACCCCTTCAGTTTTTCTGGTGGTTAATTGAAGATAAGAGTCTCATGGACTTTAGTGCCTGGGCTGGCTTTGAACCATGATCCTCAGATCTCAGCCTCCTGAGTAGCTAGGATTACAAGCATGAGCCTGCACCCAGCTAAGGTTGTTGTGTTTTCTGGTGTGTGTGTGTGTGTGTGTGTGTGTGTGTGTGTGTGTGTGTGTGTGTGTGTGTGTGTGTGTGTGTGTGTGTGTGTGTGTGTGTGTGTGTGTGTGTGTGTGTGTGTGTGTGTGTGTGTGTGTGTGTGTGTGTGTGTGTGTGTGTGTGTGTCAGTGTCAGTCAGTGTCATAAGACTTGAACTCTGGGCCTGGGCTGTCCCTGAGCTCTTCAGCTCAAGGCTTAAGGTTCTTTTTTTGACAGTGAAAATTCTGCTGAATAACAGAATTCTTGTTACTGGAACCATTATTTGTGAAAGATTAGATAATCTTAGAAAAGTTGTATGGGAAGAATTGTCTAAGAAGGATAAATTGAATATTTCCATTTTGCATATCCCACTTAAAATACTTTTTTTCAACTATCATTTTGCTGCTCTTCTAAGTATTGCTCGTTTTCTAGATTAAAAAAAACATCTTTTTTACACACGGTCTTTATCAAGAAATGAAGGGATTTTAATATAACAGTTATATCATGCATGTAGTAGGGAATGAAAATATGCATATATTAATCAGAATAATTTACATTCACTTTTGAATGAAGACATTGATTAAATTATTATTCAGAGTTTCAGGGAAAGATCTGTATAGTGGGAAAACCTTGTTGGTAATTGGTATGACATTTTCTTAGTATTTTTAAAAATTTTTAACAATTTTCAATTTTTTTTTAGCCAGTCCTGGACTTGAGCACTGTCCTTGGACTTTCTCAAGACTAGAGCTCCACTATTTAAACCTCAGTACCACTTCTGGCTCCCCTCCCCCCCATGTATGTGATGCTGAGGAATCGAACCCAGGTCTTTGTGCATGCTAGGCAAGCACTCTACCACTAGGCCAAACTCCCAGCCCCAGTATTTTTTTTCTTTCTGTCTACTATGTGCAACTTTTGACAGTTACCAAAAATGTCCACAGAAGCTTTAGACCTCCCAGAGACATTCCCTGGGGGAATGACTGATGGATCCTGGTGGGTGCCTTTACACGGATCTGTGGACTGGAGTAAGCCTTTGTTCAAAGCCTGGTGGTTTCTGTTCCCTGTTCCCTTTTCCCATTACTTTGGCTTGAGGCATTTCTGTACTGCTCTTGCTACTTTATAAGATGAATACTTGCTGTGTCTACTGTATGTTCAGTACTGTTGTAACATCAGCTGTCATTCTAGGAAGGCAGTATTCTAAGATTCCTAACTGTTTACTTGTAGAAGCCTTTTAAGGTGATAGTAATATAAGGTGGTTTCCAGCAATCACATCTTTATCCTAACTTTTTTTTTTTGGTTGTTAATGGCGCTTGAACTCTAGCTCAAGGCTAGTGCTCTAACCCTTGAGCAACTTCCTTTTTTTTCTGGTGGTTAATTGGAGATAAGAGTCTCTCTGTAGAGTCAAGGCTGGCTTTGTACTGTGATCCTCAGATCTCTGCCTTCTGAGTATCTAGGATTACAGGTATGAGCCACTGCGCCCAGCTTAACTCTGGTTTTCAAGGAGCAATTGGTATGCTATAAAAATCTGTGATGGGGTGGGCTGGGAGTTTAGCCTAGCGGTAAAGTGCCTGTCTAGCATGCACAAAGACCCGGGTTCGATTTCTCGGTACCACATACATAGAAAAAAAAGCCAGAAATGGTGCTGAGGCTCAAGTGGTAGAGCTCTAGCCTTGAGAAAGCCCAAGGGCAGTGCCCAGGCCCTAAGTTCAAGGCCCAGGACTGGCAAAAAAAAAAAAAAAAAGAAAAGAAAAAAGAATTGTCAGGCCGGGAATTTGGCCTAGTGGTTAAAGTGCTTGCCTAGCATGCACGAAGATCCAGGTTCGATTCCTTGGTACTACATATATAGAAAAAGCCAGAAGTGGTGCTGAGGCTCAAATGGTAGAGCTCTAGCCTTGAGAAAGTCCAAGGACAGTGCTCAGGCCCTGAGCTCAAGCCCAGGACTGGCAAAAAAAAAAAAAAAAAAAAGGAAAAAAGAAAAAAGAATTGTGATGGGGCTGGTCGTGTTGCTTGGTGGTAACATGCTTGTTTCCCCCCCTCAAATAAAAAACAAATCTAAAACATGAAAAATCTGTGATATGTAATATGAGCTTTGCCAGTGGCCACAGTGATTCTATGCGATAGTTAAACAATTTCATGTTAGGGAAAACAATATGCTCAAATTATATCAAGGAAAACGATACACTGAAATCATAGTCAGGACTGTTTTTGGTGACCACTGTAACCCTAATGAATGTTTTTCCTATTCTGATTTCTGATAGAAAAGTGTTACTTGTTTTCTTTTCTAATCCTTGGTTATTTAGGAGGAAGAATTTTATTTGGAGAACAGATAATTTGGAGGCACAAAATAACATAATTTTAGAGTTGAATTGGAATATTAAGTTCTTAAGGGAAATGGAGTGATTAACATGGAAACTTAAAAAGATTGATTTGTCAGTGTTTATCTGGAGAAAATTCAACATGCAGTTTTCCTGACAAGAAATTGCAGACATTGGTAGACAGATGTCTGTCAGTTAGCAGCTACAGAAGGTTAAGGAAGATGAGATATTCACTAGATAGTCACAGAACACACTGCTAGTGGGTGTAGGAATAGTTAGGTCCTTTGTGGGAGTTAATGGCTTTCCCAGGTGGTTGATTCAGTTATTAGGTTCTTTTTTTTGGAGTCGCTTGTAGACATTCAATAAGGAAGGAAACAATGTTGAAAAGACTGAGTGAAGAGAGGTGTGGAGAGTCACAGGAATTCAACTGCTATTGCTATGGATGATGGCAGTGGTGGTGAGAAGGGGATAACGATGTAAAGTATGGAATTAGGATCTGAATCTAGAAAGGTCCATTCCAGAGAACAAGCCTTTGACCTGAGTGAGGAAGAAGGTGCTGAAATGAAAAAGCCCTGGTGAATGTTACTGTCGATCAGAGATAGTACAGTTTTTCCACATGCTTTAAATGTGCTACTCCTTTTCTTTTTTTGGGCGGGGGGGGGGGGCGGGGGGGGTCTTGAACTCAGTGCCTGGGTGCTGTCCCTGAGCTTTTTGGCTCAAGGCTAACTCCAGACACAGCTCTACTTTGAGACTTAATTCCATTTCTGGTTTTTAGTTGGTTAATTAGAGATGAGTCTCACTGTCAGGCGCTGGTGGCTCATGCCTGTAATCCTAGCTACTCAGGAGGCTGAGGTCTGAGGATAGCCAGTCTGAGCACTAAAGTCCATGCTCTTATCTCCAGTTAAACACCAGAAAATAGGAAGTGGTGCTGTGCTCAAGTGGTAGAGCATTATCCTTTAGCTGAAGAGCTCAGGGACAGTACCCATGCCCAGAGTTCACGGCCCATATTCTACCAGTTGAGCTACTGCTCCACTCTTGGCGTTTTGCTGGTTAACTGGAAATAATCCCATGGATTTTTCTGCCTGGGCTGGCTTTAGACACAATCCTCAGATCTCAGTAGCTAGGATTACCCAAGTGTGCCACTAGTGCCTGACTCATTCAACAAATTTTTATTGATTATTGTGTGCCGTGGATGGTTCTAGGAGTAGCGGCTTCCTGGTTCCAGTGTAGTCTTCTACTTTTGTGCCTCTGTCATCCATTTTTCACAGAGTGGAAGAAGTGTTTTTTCAGAAATAGCACATTTTCCTACTTAAAACCTTTTAGTTTCTCCTCCCATTTGGAACACAGATTTCTTTCCATGGCTATATGCCAGCTTGGCTGGCTCTTGTATATCTTTTGATAGGACCTCAGGCCACAGTCTACCTTGCTCAACTAGTTGCAGCCACACTGGCCTTCTGTTAGTTCTGGTGCGGGAGGAGCTCACCGCATTAACATGCCCCTGCTGGTAGCAATCTGACTTCAGCTTTGCTCTGATGGCTTACTCTATAATTTAGCTCTCACTTCACTATTAGTCCTCAGGGAGCTCTCTGTGGCTAGTCTAAAGTACGCCATCACTCTGTATTACCTTTCTCTTGTTTTAGTTTCTTCAAAGCAAAATTACATTGTTTCTTGGTTTACTTCTACATTGCTATCACACTACATATGCTGCCTCTGACTGGACATTCCATAACATCATTGTCTACAGTTGAACCCCAGTGACAGGCAAAGTTCTCAGAACATACTAAGCTGTTTTAGTGTGTTCTCGAGTAACCTCTAAAGATAAATAAATAAACAAAAAATATATGTGGGCTGGGAGTTTGGTCTACTGGTAGAGCGCTTGCTTAGCATGCATGAAGACCTGGGTTCGATTCCTTGATACCACATACATAGAAAAAGCTGAAAGTGGTGCTGTGTCTCAAGTGGTAGAGCTCTAGCTTTGACCAAGTAAAGTGCTCAGGGCCTGAGTTCAAGCCCCAGAACTGGCCAAGAAATAAAAAATAAAATAAAAAAAGATATTAGCAAAACACTTCTTGTATTTCTGAGTGAGTTAGGCCCTGGTTTGGAGCTCTGTGTCTGTACTTTGAATCCTGATACCACTTACTGTCACACCGTAGGGATAATTACATAATTCCTCTGATTATTATTTTCTTTTCATTTTTGGTCCATCGTGGGGCTTGAACTCTGGGCCTGGGTGCAATCCCTGAGCTCTTCAACACAAGGCTAGTGCTCTATCACTTGAGCCACAGCTCTACCACTTGAGCCACGGCTCTACTTCCAGTTTTCTGATGGTTAATTAGAGATGAGTTTCACAGACTTTTTGTGCCCTGGCTGGCTTGTGAACTGCTATTCTCAGATCTCAGCCTCCTGAGTAGCTAGGATTACAGGCGTGAGCCACTGGCTCCTAGCGCTGTAGTTATTATTTCTTGGGTAATACAGGGTTTGGAATTGGCGCCTTGTATTTATTAGGTAAGCTTTCTAGTACTTGAGCCATTCTACCAGCCTACTCTAGCTCTTAGCACAATTTTTGAATAAAGAAGTTAATAGTAATTACCATTATCAGACTTCATGGAATAGTTGTGATAATTAAAGGAATAGGAGATTAAATACTGGTAAAACAAGAAAAACAGTACCTGGCACCCAGCTTACTAGATCTTGATAAATGTTAGCTATTATTACTGTCATAATTGTCTTTCATGTCTATGAATTGCCTGATTAGAGATCTATTTGTTTAATTAGCTTCTTTCCCAAATATGTACACCTTGACATCTTAATATGAAATACTTAACTCAATACCTGTTTGACTGGCTCTTTTTTTTTTTTTTTGAGATACAATCTCACTGTGTAGCCCAGGCAGGAACTGAATTTGCGATTCTCCTGCTTTAGTTAGGTAGGAGTCATCTGCTTGGCTGGAATGATAGTTTTGATTGGATAAGAGGAGAAAAGAATGATTTAAAAAGTTGTAAGTTAAGGTCCTTGAAATGCTTGAAATTCAAGCTTCTAAGACTGAGAAGAGGGTGGTTGAGCATACAAAATGCTCTCTTGAGCTCTCCCTCCCCCCTCACACACACACACACACACACACACACACACACACACACACACACACACACACACACACACACACACACACACACACGGAAAGCCATAGTTACTAGCTTTTGAGATGAATAGCATTCCCAAATTTAGGCTTGAGTTACAATATGCAGAGTATGTTTGAAAATGACAGTCACATAGTTTGGGGAAATTAATGAGCATATTACAGGAACTAGCACCATGACATGGAGGTCTTGCATGGTAGCAGGGGTTGGAGACAAAGGATGCTCTGAACCAAGTGAGATGGTGTTCCACTGATTAGAGAGGGGCATCTTTGAACTGTGGACAGTGCCTAGGGGTTTTCTTTTTTTTAATTGTAATTAGTAAAAGGGTTACATGATATTTGCCAGATAGAAGGTGCATTAATTCACATACATTGATACCCTTTCACATGTCTTGGAGTGCCTAGGTTTTTGACATTACAGACTAGGTGACTTAGAGGTCAGCTGTGAATCTCAGTTTTACAACTTCTCTGCAGGGTAACTTTTTCTTTCTTTTTTTTGGGGGGGGGGGGAGTCCTGGGGCTTGAATTCAGGACTTGCACTGTCCTTGGGCTTTATCAAGGCTATCTACCACTTGAGCTGCAGCATCACTTCCATCTTTTTCTATGTATGTGGTATTGAGGAATTGAACCTGGGACCTTGTGCATGCTAGGCAACCACACTACCACTAGGATAACTCCCAGCCCAGTGTAGTATAACTTGTGACAACTGATTTGATTTTTCTGAGTTCAGTTTCAGTTCCTATAAAATAATGGAGATAATAATGTTCTTCTCCCAGTTTGTCGCGCGCGCGCGTGTGCACGTGTGTGTGTGTGTGTGTGTGTGTGTGTGTGTGTGTGTGTATGTGTATGTGCCAGTCCTGGAGCTTGAACTCAGGGCCTGGTCATTGTCCTTAGACATTTTTGCTCAAGCATATTGCCACTTGAGTCACAGCACCACTTCTGGCTTTTTTTGTGTGTATATGGTTCCGGGGAATTGAACACAGGGTTTAGTGCATGCTAGGTGAGCATGCTACCACTAGGCCACACTCCTGCCCCGCCCCCCTTTTTGATAGTCTTGGGGCTTGAACTCAGGGCCTGTTTCTGAGCTTCTTTTGCTCAAGGCTAGTACTCTACCACTTGAGCCCCAGCCCTTTGTGTGTATGTAGTACTGAGGAATCAAATCTAGGGCTTCCTGCAAGCACTCCAGTAAGCCACATTTCCAGCCCCACAGTATTGTTTCGAAGTTTAGATAAGATTTTTTATGGTATTATGATAAATGGAGTGTAAATATACCTTTTTATTATACCAGTACTAATTAAAATAAGGAGTAATGTTAATGACATGACCAAGATAAAGGATTTTAAAATGAGTACTTGGTTTTGGTGTAAAATGTAGGAAACATATAGTTAGGGATTTCTGCTTTGCTGTTATATGGGGAGCCTGGAGTTTAGGAAAGAGTTCTGGGATTAAATAAGGTGGCTAATTTTGATCAGTTCTGTGTTCCCTATTGTTTTAATGGCCAAATTGCACACTTGAGGGTATAGTTATTTTTCACTAGAATTGCTTGATTCATGTTATGAAATGTAGGATTTAAAATCCCAACTGCCTACATATAGAGTCTTGATAATTTACATTTGACACAGCAGTTTTTCCAGTGCTGGAGCTGGACATAGAATTCTTAGCTTTTTGTTAAAGGGTACTTGATCATTTACCTGGGCAGCCTTAGTAATGCATGAATGCAGGTGGAGTGTCAAGTGGCAGTTTAATTTTGTGAAGCTCTTTGGGCTTAGGCTAAATTAAAGAGAATCGCCTCTCCAACATGTGTGTACTCATACTTGGAGAGCTTTTAATTTTACATTCTCAGTATGAAGATAAATTTCTGGGACTTTCTTACTCATTGAACCAATATTTATTGAGCACCTACTGTGTTTCACACAGTTCTCAGTGCTGAGTAAACAGCAGTAAATAAAACAACCTCAAACATCCCTTTATTTGTGGAGAACACATTCTGGTGGGAGAGAGCAGCAGTAATGAGCAAACTAGGTTGATAAGTGGTATAGAGAAAACTAAAGAGATAAGGGGAGATGCTGTGCTGTGGTTTGGCTGTGAGAATAGTCATGGTGGATTTATACAGATTGCCTGGAGAGGTGATGTTTGAACAACAAGTGGAGGACTGAGTCAAGCAGAGGCAAAGGTTGGGTGTTGGGTAGAAGAATCCTAATGGTTTCTTTGAGTTTAATTTTATTAATTGGTTTTCTTCAATTAGCTATAGATGTACATACCAGAAAACTGTGTAGAAAAGTAAGTATACTTCAGTTGGGCCTATATTTAGTATTGGGAAAAATAGAAAAATATGACCTGTGTTCAGATCAGATTGGACAGTTTGTCATTTGAATATAGAAAACAGTATAATTGAATAAGAAGAGTACTAAGCTAATAATCAGATGTGTGTATTTGTGTTCTTGCTGTATTTTGTGTCCTGAGCAGCATGTGATTTAGTTGAGGTTTTTCTGGGGCTCTAAAATTTATGATCTTGAGTTTTATTCTAAAGCCTAGGGTGGTTTTGTGAAAGAAAGAAAAGTAAATTCCTGGCGAGGGTAGTGGATCATTTCTACTTGTAGGTGTTGTGAGGTAGAGGCAGGAGTATTAAGAGGCTTTGTTGTTGTTGTTTGTTTTTGCCAGTCCAGGGGCTTTAAGCTCAGGGCCTGAACAACACTGTCCTTGGGCTTTTGCTAGGCTATAGCTCTACCCTTTGAGCCACAGTACCACTTCCAGCTTTTTCTATGTATGTGGTACCGAGGAACCCATGTCTTTGTGCACGCTGGGCAAGCACTCCACCACTAGGCCAAACTCCCGTCCCCTGGAGTTTTGGTGGGTCATGTGGCTTGAAGGCCTGGGAACTGTTTCTGAGCTCTTCAGCTCAAGGGCAGGCAGTAGCCTATCCTTGAGCCAAGTCCCACTTTCTATTTTCTAGAGGTTAATTGGAGATAAGAGTCTCCAGGTCCTTTTGTGCCTGAACTGGCTCTGATCCTCAGAGCTCAGCCTCCTGAGTAGCTAGGATTAAAGGCATGACTGGTCCCAGGATTTTTCCTAATTTTTTTTTTTTTTGCCAGTCCTGGACTTGATGGAGCTCAGGGCCCTGAGCACTGTCCTTGGACTTTCTCAAGGCTAGAGCTCTACCACTTGAGCCTCAGCACCACTCTGGATTTTTTTTTTTTTTATCTATGTATGTGGTACGGAGGACTCGAACCTGGGCCTTCCTGCAGGCTAGGCAAGCACTCTACCACTAGGCCAAACTCCCGGCCCCTGGTCCCAGGATTTTTGAGGGCAGCCTAGCTACATATTGAGACCTGTATTTTCCCAAGCCTCGCCTAAAAAGAGATAGAAAAAAAAACTATTCTTTAAGTTTTGAATCCGTGTTTCCAAGGGCTATAGAGAGATAAAATTGGTACTGCATATTGTGGTTTCGCTAAATATCTTCATAAACTGATAGAATATCTTCTAAGCCAGTTTAGCTGTACAGCTTCTGCTCTGCATAGACCCAGGTTAACAAAAAGCAAAAACCAACCAAACAAACAAACAAAAAAAACAAAACATTTTTTTCTTGCCTGTCTTGGACTTCAATTCAGGGCCTGGCCACTGTCCTTGAGTATTTTTTCTTCTCACAAAGCTAATGCTCAACCACTTGAGTTACAGCTCCACTTGGTGGCCTTTTGGTAGTTAATTGGATGTAAGAGTCTCACAGATTTTCCTGCTTGGTCTGGCTTTGAAACCTGATCCTCAGATCTCAGCCTCTTGAGAAGGTTGAATTTTCTTTTTTGGGGGGAGGGTTAGGGGAGGGTTAGTCAGTTGTGGGGCTTGAATTCTGGGCTCTTCAGCTCAAGGCTACTGGCCTACCCCTTGAGCCACAGAGCCACTTCCCCTTGTCTAGTGATTAATTGGAGATAAGAGTCTCACAGACTTTTTGTTCCTGGGCTGGTTTTGAACCGAGATCTTCAGATTACAGCCTCCTGGTAGCTAGGATTACCAGCATGACCCACCAGTGCCTGGCAGGAAATTCTTAAGTGTGTTGTATACGTTTTTGATTTCCTTTGGAGTAGATGTCAGAGAAGGCCTGCCTCTAATTTCAAAGTATTGAAGAAGATAGTTTGCATAAAGAAATTATCAAAATAAATATGGTGTATTGATTGTGTACTGTAGAAGCATGATGTGCCACAGAATATCATGTGGTGTTTAGATTTTATTATTGGATTTAAACCAATTCTTCTGCTGTATATACTATATCAGCTTAGCACTGTTTATTTTGAATACTGGTGGTCTTTTCCCCTAATACAAGATAATTATGTCAATTTATATTAACACTTGGTTAAATTATTTTTTTCTCTGAAAAATAGATTTTATATATTTTGCTTTATTTTACATGTTAGGTATGACACAAAAGCATTTTCTCATTATCCTTAGCTAATGTATTTGTTAATGGCTTTATTATAGGTATACTGATCAGCATGTCAGTGTGATGTCAAAGCCAGTCTTTAAGCTGCTACTCACTTCGTGAAATATTCCCCTTCTTTAATTAATATTTGTTAACTCACCTGATATTCATTACTGAGAATTTAGTGATGAAGAGCTTTTTCTTGAGTACATAGAGGTATGAAATATGTGATTATTAAGTAATTTTAACAGCATGTGGTGACATAAATGGGGAAGAGGGTTCTATTAGTTGTACTTAGCAGACAGTGACTTTGAACAGGAGATATTGAAGTTGAGACTTGATGAGATGGTGAAGAAGGACTTTGCTTTCTTGTTCCAGGGTGCTTGTAGGACAGTATATGCAGTTTCTCCAGGGCCAGGCAAACTCCCCTTGCCAAGTCACTCCCCTGTCATTTAATAGCAGAGAGTCTCTATTGAGATTCTTTCCCATAAGCAATTTTCCTTGGCATGTTAGAAGACAGATTTCTGGCATGTTCTAAAGGATAGATTTTCTGCTGAGTGAGGCCTGAGTATGAGACCTCTTCAGTAAGGTCTGTATCTCAATCTTAAGAGATCTCAATCTATATGTTACAGTAGGTTCAGATTCATTGTGTGTTAATCATCGAATCATTGTATAGGAGAGATCAGTTAATATATGTAAAGCATGAAGCACAATGTCTGACCTCTAATCCCTCAGTGTGTGGACTGTGCTGATGTGAGAGTGCTAGATCCTGCAGTGAATGACAGGAATGAAAAGACAGCTGCATTTTGTGGAGTGCACATTTCACCATGGAGAGAGGAAGGGGAGGGTCTTCTGAATAGAGGGACCAGCACTAGCAACAGGCCTATGGCCTGCTCCTGGAATTTGCTATGTAACTTGGACACATTGTTCAAATAGGTATTTATTTAACTTTCCTATATCCCATACTGTGCTCATTCCTGTGTAGATGTCTAGAGCATTTATTTAAAGTTAGTGTTCGCTTAAAGTTCTTCTATAGAATTATTACTAGTTAATTGTAAACTTAAGACTATTTAGTACCTTTTCTTATTCTCTTTCGTCTGTCCACCTGTCCTGTCCGTCCCTCCTCAGGCTTGAACTTAGGGCCTGGGCACTGTCCCTGAGCTTTTTCATGCAAGGCTAGCACTCTACTTTTTGAGTCACAGCACTGCTTGTAGTTTTCTGGTGGTTAGTTGGAGATTAGAGTTTCATGGACTTTTGTGTCCAGGCTGACTTTGAACTACGATCCTGTTTTTGACCGTGATCCTCAGATCTTAGCCTCCTGAGTAGCTAGGATTATAAGTGTGAGCCACCAACACCCGGCTAGACCAACATTTTGCTTGGGCTTCCATTCAGTATGAATTTTGAGGGGTAGTTTGGCACGTTCTGGAAGAGAAGTTGAAATGTACCCCAGTTACTACTTCATTGGGCTTTCCTCTGAGTACTGAATAACTTGGGTCTAATTCTTGGACATTGATAAAAGCTCAGTACTGTTTACAGTTCAGGTAAGATCCCTAGCACTTGTAATTCCTTTGAAAAGCTCAACAACTAAAAAGAGGTAGAAATTCCTCAGATTTGTATGACTTTTTATCAGTACTTCAAATTTCTGGAGAGTTCGGAGGCAAAGTATGACTTTTTGGAGGAAAAGAAAAGTGGCATTTCAGCCTCATAACTTTCTGTTACTTGAGTGTTCATTGTTTTTCTTTTTTTCCCTTACTTTAAATATCTACCTTATCAGGTTTTCTGTCCTGAGATTATTGTGTTGCAATGCTGATTTTTCTTTCACCAAAGACTTTCAAATTACCCTCCCCCCCCAAAAAAAAAGCAAGTGACTAGATGTTTGTTTAGATTTACTATGTGAAGCTGCCGGTTGAGAGGGGTCTCTTGGCAGTGATGGTATTCTCTGATGAACTGTCTTGGAAGGTTGCTTCAGAATCTTCAGACAGCATGAATACAATCTGAGGAAGATGAGAAGAATCATTTCCTTCAGAAAGAATACTTCATTTCTTTTTGGCTTGGATTCCTGGGGAGTTATGAAGGAAGATGTCAAACTGTGACTCTGAAGTTAAATTTTTTCTTTTGCTTCTCTGAGGCGTAACATGTACAGCAGTCCTCACCTTATTTGCATGTGGGTGACTTTCCAATTTCAATTACCCGCAATCAATAGCTATCTTAAAGTATTAAACAGAGTCCAGAAATAAACAGTTCACAATTTGTGCTTGCGCACGCGTGTGTGTGTGTGTGTGTGTGTGTGTGTGTGTGTGTGTGTGTGTGTGTGTGTGTTGGTCATAGGGCTTGAACTCTGGGCTTGGGTGCTGTCCCTGAACTCTTCAGCTCAAGGCTACCACCCTACCCCTTGAGCCACTTCCGCTTTTCTAGTGGTAAATTGGAGATGAGAGTCTCACGGTCTTTAGTGTCCGGGCTGGCTTTGAACCGAGGTCCTCAGATCTCAGCCTCCTGCATAGCTAGTGTTACAGGTGTGAGCCACCACTCCTAGCTCTTACAAGTTTAAATCAAATGTTGTTGTGAGTAGCACAGTGAAATCTTGCTATATCCTCGATATGAATCAAATCATACCCTAGATATCCAGGCTAAATATGATGCCTGCTCAGTAATAGGACTCTTGCTTACCAATGCTTATGTTTAAAGTAGCCATTCTTTTACTTAATATTAGCCAGAGTAGAATAGTAATGATGTGGCAGTTCAGATAGACCAAGAAAAAGCCACAAGTGCTTTCTTTTAACAATCATCATAAGAACGGCTGTAATTGCACTGAAATATTTTGAGACTACATTTGTCTCTTATAGTCATTTTATTATAGGACCTTTTATTACAATATTGTGATTTTATTATGGTTCATCTTTTTTGGGTTTTTTTGGTCATTCGTGGGACTTGAACCCTGGGCCTGGGCTCTGTCCCTGAACTCTTCAGCTCAAGACTACCACCCTACTTCTTGAGCCACAGGGCTACTTCCTGTTTTATGGTAATGTATTGAAGATAAGTCTCATGGACTTTTTAGTATCTGGGCTGGGTTTGAACCATAATCCTAGCTACTTAGCCTCCTGAGTAGCTAGGATTACAGGCGTGAGCTACTGAGCCCTGATTGTGCATCTTTTTTTGTTTCTAATTTATAACTTTGTCATAGATATAACTATGATGGATATAATTTAAATATGATGTGTGTGGAGCTCGATAGCATGTGTGGTATCATGTGTTCATTGTTGGTCTTAGGACTCCTCTCCCAGGGATAAGGGAGGACTGTCATAGACATGTTTTAAAAAGTACCTAACCAAAAACTTTGGCACACTCCATGCAGTCTTTGGATAGCCTGATAGGAACCTTTAGTCAGTTATTCTTTCCCACAAATTACATTTTCTTCCTATTTTGGTATATGAAGAGCAGACTGCATAAACAATGCAATTTTTTTAAAAGTTTCAATATGGAAATGAGTAGGAATTTTTGCCCTGGAGTGGGCACTGTCAGATTCTGTAAAGGGTCAGTTATAAAAAATATTTGATGCTTTGAAGACTATGTGGTCTCTATTGCCGCTACTCAATTCTGTCATTGTAGGAATGTACCCAAACTTCACAAAAACAGGCTCTGGACCCTCCTTGCCTTGTCTCTGTTTTAGAATCTGTAGCTATTTATTTTTACTTCTTGGCCCAGAGGCTTAATTGGCTAGTCCTACCTGTCTACATCTATAGCCATGTTACTTTTACTTGTGAGCCCCAAAGGGTGCTGTTACTTTTGTTTACTGTGCTGGAGCCTCAAGATCACTTTTATTAACTTGTTTTCAAAAGTACTGATATTTGAAAGAATGGACAGTACTTTTAGTTTTTCTTTTCTTTTTTGTAGGTCATAGGGCTTGAACTGGGCTGGGGCACTGTCCCAGAGCTTTTCAGCTCAAGGCTCTACTGCCTTACCCTTGAGCCAAGCCCCACTTCCTGTTTTTTAGAGGTTAATTGAAGAAGATAAGAGTCTTAGGTCCTTTTGTGCCTGTACTGGCTTTGAAGCTTGATCCTCAGAGCTCAGCCTCCTGAGTAGCTAGGATTACAGGCTTGAGCCACCATGCCTGGCTAGTTTTCCTTTTCAAGAGTTGCTTTAAAAATATATTTTGGGGGGCCGGGAGTTTGGCCTAGTGGTAGAGTGCTTGCTTAGCATGTACGAAGACCCGGGTTCAATTCCTCGGTACCCCACATACATAGCAAAAAGCTGGAAGTGGTGCTGAGGCTCAGGTGGTAGAGCTCGAGCCTTGAGAAAGTCCAAGGACAGTGCTCAAGCCCTGAGCCCAAGCCCAGGACTGGCAAAATATACATATATATATATATACATATACATATACATATACATACATACATACATACATACATACATACATACATACATACATACATATGTATATATATGGGGCTGGGAGTTTAGCCTAGTGGTAGAGTGCTTGCTTAGCATGCATGAAGACCCGGGTTCGATTCCTCGGTACCACATACACAGAAAAAAGCCAGAAATGGTGCTGAGGCTCAAGTGGTAGAGCTCTAGCCTTGAGAAAAAACTCAAGGACAGTGCTCAGGCCCTGAGCCGCCAAGCCCAGGACTGGCATGCATATGCATAGATATACATATATATGTATATATACACACACACACATATATATATATATAAGCATATGCATTGAATGTAGCTTTCTTTTTGTTAGATAAAATTCGGGCAGGCTTGCTCTCCCTCTCATCTACATTAAAACTGAGAGGGGGAAAGACCACACAAACTATGAATACTTAAATCAACAACTACTAGTGGTAAATGATAAAAGCATGACTTCTGATAACTCTTAAAAATGAAGCCTACAAAATCTCAAGTGAGGATTTATTATAACTACCTATAGGTTGGAAGAATGGTTTTAATTTACTTGGAGTCCTTAGCAGGTGGCGTACTGTGTGCTCAGTAAAAGTAGATATTGGTATTTGCTATAGCTTCTCACTGGCTCCTTAAGATCCCTTTGGAGCTCTGGTTGCCTAGTAAGAGGAAAAGCAGGAGCTGCTTAGGAACTATGAGGACAGACTTATGTTGCAGAAGTTAGTCTCTGGGGAGCTTTGGCTCTATTGGCTGTGGTTTGTGTGTGGTCATATGTAAGCTTGGGATTTTGCTAGACAGAGCTCCTGGCCACAGAGGTTAATTAATATACACTACAAGTGATCATTATTGTAGGGACATGTGTGATTTGAGCTCTTTAAAGCTTTTTAAGGAAATGCAAATTAGCCATGTTGCTTGGGATGCTCGGGGTGGAGGATCAAGGGATCAAACTTCCTGGCCAGCCAGATCCAGACTCAAACAAATAAAAGAAATGTGAATTAGAAAATTTGGTTGTAGGTAATCTTTTTTCTATCTTAGGAGAAATATTTCTGACCTTTGATAATAGAGATTCGGAAATATAGCTTTAATAATGACTACTACTAATCCATTAAAAAAGAACAGTTTAGCCTATGGAATACTGAAAGTTTGTGTGTAATTAGAAAAATTCCCTACCTAGAATTATTTCCATGCTAAAAAGAATATCAGATGTGGACTCTAGAGGGCATTGTTGCTCAAGTGTGTTCATGCTTCTTGCACTTAAATTTTACTTAGAAAAAGAGTCCAGGTGTTTTGAACTCTGTCTTCTACCACGCAGTGTCTTAGTTTGATAGAAATAATGAATTTTGTAAAGAAGGTTAGTTAGATAATGCATCTTAACTTGTTTGTCCCTAGGAGACATTCTTGTCGAGCTGAAACATAGTGGTTTGGGGAGGAGGGGGAGGAAGTCTCTAATGGACTCAACAGCCCACAGAATCAACCCTATGGATATCTGATCTTGGGCTGTCACTGTCCAGATCTGTGAGGCAACTAATTTCTTGAGTTTAAGGCCCTTAGTGTGGTACGTAGGAAAGCTCTAGGAAACTAGGCAAAAGATGAAATTATGAATCAAGACATGGTGGTAGTACTGAAGATGGAAAGAAATGTATGAATGTGGTATCATTAATTACTGCTTATAAGGAGATGAAAGTACTTAACTTGAAAGGTTGATATCATTAATATGGAAAATATACCAGGGATTAAAGTTAGGTGGAATGTTTGAAAGACATGCAAGACATTTCATTTCTAAAAACATTTTGAATTGTGACCCTTTTCTGGCTAGTTGTTGTTGGTATTTAAAAAGCTACTGGTGTTTGTTTATTGCTGGTTTGGGGCAAGGTTGTTTTTGTTTGTCTTGGAGCTTGAACTAGCCTGGGCACTGTCCCTGAGCTTTTCAGCTCTAGGCTACCACCCTACCCTTGAGCCAAGCCCCACTTTCCGTTTTCTAGAGTTTAATTGGAGATGAGTCTCAGGTCCTTTTGTGCCTGGTCTGGCTTTGAACCTTGATGCTCAGATCTCAGCCTCCTGAGTAGCTAGGATTACAGGCGTGAGCCACAGTGCCCAGCCCCATTTGGTATTGTTAATAACAATAACCACTCAGTAGTTACAATAGTTCCTTCCATTAATTCTCTTAAATTTTTCCCAGTCTGGTAATACTTTTTTTTTTAAGAAATTTTTTCATATTACAACTAACAAAAACTTTTATGAATATCCTTGATTTGTTTTGGATTCCTCTACATTTTCACATTCATAATAATGCTGAATGCTGGCTTAAATCCTTTATGTCAGGTTGAGGGAGAAAGTGTCTTTTTCTTTTTTTAAATGGATAAGCTTACCAGTTTTCATTTTGGTAAAGTCCTTCTTAACATTCTTTTCTTGCCCTTGTGTAAAGCTCCTCATTGACCTAAGGATGGATTTTGAGGATTTCTTGAGAAAGAAGACTCCCAGTTAGCCAAATCTGAACACTGTATGTGTGCTGTTCATGTTGCTTATGTTATATCAGCCAGATCAGGACAGGAAAGAATGAAAGTTGACTCTCAGTAGTCTGTTCATTTGGATGAAGTTGGCCCCATCTACTCAAATAGATGCCTTCATACCCCAGATCAGCAAACTCCTGGATCAGCGACTATACCTGTGTCCCATATTCAAGAATTTGTAGAACTAGCTGGTTGGCTGGATCTGCAGGTGGCAGGGCTGGACCTAGGGCTTTGTAAAAGCTTTACTAAATAGGCTAGTGACTACCTAGGAGGTTTAGCAAATGAAGAAAGACTCCTTATCCTATGGCCGGGCTGACACTCTCTGTCTCTGTCTCTGTCTCCCTCCCTCCCTCCCTCTCTCCTTCCCTCCCTCCTTCCCTTCTTCTCTCCCTCCTTCTCTCCCCCTTTCTCTCTCTCCCTTCCTCCCCTCCCCCCCTTTCTTTTTCTTTTTTCCTGTCATGGGGCTTGGGCTCTGTGCCTGGGCCCTGTCCCTGAGCTCTTTCAGCTCAAGGCTATTGCCCTACTCCTGGAGCCACAACACCACTTCCAGTTTTCTGGAGATAAGAGTCTCCTGGACTTTACTGCTAGGGTTGGCTTTGAACCATAATCTTCAGATCTCAGCCTCCTGAGTAGGTAGGATTACAGGCATGAGCCACTGCACCCAGTAGAATGCTTTCTTAATATAAACAACAATAGGCCTATGTTAACAGCATGTTAAGAGAAGTAAACTAGACCAAAACCAACCAACCACCAACCAGATAACACATAATGTCTCGTGTGTAAGGAAAGAAGAAAGTAAAAAAATTTTTGTTTGGGTGAGTCATGAGGCTTGAACTTGGCGCTGTCCCTGAGCTCTTGAAGAGCTCAAAGCTACAGCCCTACCCTTGAGCCAAGCCCCACTTTCTGTTTTCTAGAGGTTAATTGGAGATAAGAGTCTTAGATTTGAGGATCCAGGTTCAAAGCCAGTCTGGGCACAAAAGGATTGGAGACTCTCATCTCTGATTAACTTCTAGAAAACTGGAAGTGTGACTTGGCTCAAGAGTAGGGTGGTAAGTGCCCAGGCCTAGTTCAAGCCCCATGACCTTCCTTCCCCTCTGCCCCAAAAAAATCTCAGGTTCTTTTGTGTCCAGGCTGGCTTTGAACTTTGATCCTCAGATTTCAGCTTCCTGAGTAGCTAGGATTACAGGCGTGAGCCACCTTGCCTGGCAAGAAAGTAATTTTGAATGTGTATGTTTGTTTGCTGGTACTGGGTTTTGGACTGAGGGCCAGGGTACTCTCCTTAGTTCTCTCCCCCTCCCGCCCCCCCCCCAAGGCTGATGTGCTAGCACTGGAGCTGCACCTACTTCCAGATTTTTGGTGGTTAATTTTTGATAAAGACTCTCTAGAACTTTGGTACTTGGGCTGACTTTGAATATGGACTCTCATATTTCAGCCTGAGTAGCTGGGATTTGAGCCACTGGTACCCAGCTATAGTAATTTTTGGCGGTGGAGGGTGGGGAGGGATAGTCCTGCAGCTTGAATTAGGGCCTGGGCTCTGTCTCTGAGCTTCTTTTGCTCAAGGCTTGCACTTTACCATTTGAGCCATGGTGCGACTTCCAGCTTTTTCTGTGTAGTTAATTGGAGGTAAGATTTCATGGATTTTTCTGTCTAGGCTGGTTTCAAACCCATGATCTTCAGATCTTGTTAGGATTACAGGCATGAGCCTGGTGCCTGGCAGGAATAATTTTTAATATTTGCTATTATATATATATTCTTCTCTTAGCAGAGTACCCCTTATTGGGTAGGAAGTTTAGGTAGGAAGTTTTGGCTGGAGACTCTCTGTCTCCCTGTCTGTCTCTGTCTCTGTCTGTCTGTCTGTCTGTCTGTCTGCCAGTCTGCCAGTCTGCCAGTGCTGGGGCTTGATCTCAGGGCCTGGTACCGCTCTACCACTTGAGCTATAGCACCACTTCCATCTTTTTATTTATTTATTATTTTTTTTAGCCAGTCCTGGACTTAGAGCTCAGGGCCTGAGCACTGTCCTTGAACTTTTTCAAGGCTAGATCTCTACCACTTGAGCCTCAGCATCACTTCCGGCTTTCTTTTTTTTGCTGTGTGTATGGGGTACCAAGGAATTAAACCCTAGTCTTCGTGCATGCTAGGCAAGCACGCTACCACTAGGTCAAACTCATGGCCCTACTTCCAGCTTTTTTCTATTTATGTGGTACCGAGGAATTTTTTTTTTTTTTTGGTACACAGGGCTTTGTACATGCTACACAAGCACTCTAACACTAGGCCACATTCTTGGCCAGTTGGCTTTTTTTTCTTTTCTCTCTCTCTCTCTCTCTCTTTTTTTTTTTTGGTCCTAGGGCTTGAACTCAGGGCCTAGGTGCTGTCCCTGAGTTTTTTCACTCAAGGTTAATACTCTACCATTTGAGTCACAGTTCCATTTTTTTTCTTTTCCTTCTGTTGGTTAATTGGAGATAAGAGTTTCATGGACTTTGCTGCCTGGGCTGGTTTTGAACTATGATCCTCAGATTTCAGCCTGCTGAGTTGCTGGGATTACATGGGTGAGCCACTGGTACCTGGTTTGGCTTTATGTCCCCCCCCTCCCCCGCGTGTGTGTGTGTGTGTGTGTGTGGCGGGGGAGGGACATCAGTTGAGGGCTTGAACTCAGAGATCTTTGAGATTTTTGCTCAAGGCTAGTGTTCTTATCATTTTGAGACCACAGGGCCTCTTCTGGTTTTCTGGTGGTAAGTGTATTAGAGACATGCTACCCTTTACTGTAGCCATGTGGTAGCTAGATGGCAGCTTCTTAATTGGGTCTCTGCAAGTGTCCTGAGGGTGGACCTCAGAAAATGATGGTTGTATGGACTTGAGTAAAGGATTTGTTGGTCTCTTGTCTTTTCATTGTTAGTTGTACACAGTTAGGAAAGGTGTTTTACTGTATGCTTTTTCCATTGCCTGTTTCTTTTACTTAATCAATCTTGATGCCCCAGGGAAAGCTCTCTGGGATGATTGTTTTCCTCCCTCTGCCTTGCTTTTACTTTATTATTTTTTTCTTCTTAGATAAATCTCAGTATGTAGCCCAGACTGACCTGAACTCAAGGTCCTCTGGCCTCCTGAGTGCCGAGTTAAGGGTATATGCCATTACATTGCTCTCTGCTGGATTTCACACACCTTGTGTTACCTATTTTTATATTAGACAATATTTGTGTGTGTGCATGTAGAGGGGTACTGGGGCTTGAACTTGACTCTCAGGTTCTTTTGGGCCTTTTTTGCTCACAGCTGGTATTCTACTGCTTGAGTCATGCCTTCAGTTCTGATTTTTTTGCTGGTTAATTGGAGACACAAATCTCAAACATTTGTCTGCCCAAGCTAGCTTTGAACCTTGAGCCTCATATGCCAGCCTCCTAAGTGGTAGGGATTATAGATGTAAGACACTAGATCTGGCCACAACAGACAATATTTAATGTCCGTCCTCCCTCCCTCCCTCTCTCCCTCCCTCCCTCTCTCCCTCCCTCCCTCCCTCCTTCCCTCCTTCTCTCCTTCTCTCCTTCCTTTCTCCCTCCCTTCCTCTCCCTCCCTCCCTCTCCCCCTTCCCTTTTCCAATTCTTCCTTATTTGCCTAAGGAATTGATTCTTTCAAAAACTGTAATTTTGGCTAAGTATAGATGAAGCTAGTGACAGCTGCATCAAGTCAGAGAAAGCTGTACCAGTTTTTTATGTCCCCCAGCCCACAGCTTGCTTGTTTTCTCTCTGCCTCTGTCTCACTCTCTTTTGTGGGTACTGGACTTGATCTCAGGGCCTGGGCTCTGTTGCTTAGTTTTTTTCATTCAAGGCTGGTGCTCAGTCACTTGAGTCACTGCTTCACTTTCAGCATTTTGCTGGTTAATTGGGGATAAGAGTCACAGCAGTCCTGTGAGGGTTGACTTTGAATCAACATTCTTAAATATCAGCCTCCTGAGTAGCTAGGGTTACAGGTGTGAACCACTGGGCCTTTGCTTAGAAAGAAAACTTAAAAATTCATCATGCATTCTGTTTTTGGTGGATTCCTGCACATATTATTGTATTGCCTAGAATACAGTTTGGCGAATTTCCTTAGTATTTCAAGTCTCAGTAAACCATCCTCCAGGGATTTTAGACTAGGTTAAGTAGCTGGCTCTTGGTACACTTATGCCCCTTTGCAGAATCCTGATCATGCCATTCTAATTACTTGTTTACTTGGAATGGCATTGTGATGCTGTGCAGTGGAATGCATTCATGCTGGCACATTAGAATGATTCCGGGAGCTTTCTATATACTGGGAGCCTATCCTTCCCCCTCCCCCCCCCCCAAAAAAAAACCAACCTCACAGATTTAAAGCCACTGGTAATAGTAAGTAGAATGTAAACTTGAGAACTAGAGAGATTCAGGTTCAAACAATGGTTCCACCACTTTCATTTATTTCACAACAGTTTGTTGATGTGCAGGCATGGTGCTGTGCTGTGGTATGCCAGATGGCTTGAAAAAGCTAGCTCAGCCACAGCCAGACAGCCATTTTAGAGCTTTGATCAGTTGTGGTTTTTGTTGTTGTTGTTTGTTTTGTTTTGTTTTGGGTCATGAAACTTGAATTTAGAGACTGAGCTGTCCTCTTTTGCTCGAAGCTAGTGCACTACCACATGAACTACATTGCCACTTCTGGTTTTCTTGTGGTTAATTGGAGATAAGAGTCTCCTGGAGTTTCTTACTCAGGCTGGCTTTGAACTGTGACTCTCAGATCTCAGCCTCCTGAGTAGTAGAATAAAGATTTGCAGTGTTCTTCCTTACATATTGGCTGTTAATGATTTCTGCCCATTCTGTGTAGAGCACCAACACAATTGCATTTAAAAATTTTTACCCTTTTGCACTTGTAAATTTTTATTTAAAACAAAGTTAAAGAGGCTATGTCATTTGGAGGTAGAATATATATAAAAATAACAAGGAAACAAACACCGTGGCGCATACATTTAAAAATGTATTTGAAAATTACATGTATTTTAAATTACTTTGTGCAGAATAGCTACTTGTACATATTTAGTAATACATGAGTGTTCAGTTCCTTGTGTCTGTCAATACAGTTATACGGAGATAAGGATTTCCATGATTAAGATGAATTAGTTTGGAATTTTGATATTACCTAGTACCAGGAGACCCATCTTCCTGTTTAAGCAGACAGTAAGGCCAGCAGATTCCAGGGTTATAATAAATGATTTCCATATTGGCCAGCAGCTTTTACTGTAGAGGGAAAGCATGTATGTGCAAGACCAAGCTGCCAAATCCTATTGGTCCAGGTCTGCCTCATACCTGGAAGAGGCTTTAATACTCCTGGGTAGAAAAAGCCAGAACTCGGCAGTGGTCTTCTCCCCTCCTGGCATGTTGTGCTGGGGTCTGCAGATCTCAGCCTCCTGAGATCCTTCTCATGTCGATTTACTTTTTCTTGAATATCATTGCCTTCGGATACACTGTCTCATGGATTGTTGAATCTATTCAACAATCTACTGTTTGTCTGGATAGAATGTAAGCTTCATGAGGTCAGAGCTCTGTTGTATTCACAGATATTTCAAGTAGTGAGGATAATGCCCACTTAAAAATTTTTGTCCAATGAATATTGAATAAAACATTTGGCATATAGTAGACCTAATAAGCTCCCCTCCCCCTCCCCCTTCTCTTCCCCTTTCCTCTCCCCCTCTTCCTCCCCTTCCCCCTCTCCTTTCTCCTTCCCTGTGGTAGAGCTTGAACTCTTTAGCTCAAGGCTACCACCCTAGCCCCACTTCCCATTTTCTAGTGGTTAATGGGGGATTAGAGTCTCTCATACTTTTTAGTGCCCTGACTTGGCTTTGAACCATGATCCTCATATCTCTGCCTCCTGTGTAGCTAGGATTACAGATGTAAGCCACTGCACCTGGCTGTAAGTTTCTTTAATGAATGAATAAATTAGGAAGATTTGTGAATATATATAAAAAGAATAAAGTTGGGTCTACTGGTACATGCCTGTAATCCTAACAGGTGGGAAGATGAGGCAGGAAGATAATGAGTTTTGAGACCAACCTGTTACAGAGTTGACACTCTATTGCCAAAAAGCCTAAATTAAACATCTTAACCTGCCAGTGGACCAAACTAGCCTGTAAGTGGTGTCATTTAACATTTAAGAATGATAGCATTGAGAGGGTGTAAATAATTTTCTGCAGTGGTATTGGACATAGTTAGCATTATATATATGTATTATATATAATGGATGCCAGTCCTTGGGCTTGGATGCAGTAAATTTTGTGTGTGTGTGTGTGTGTGTGTGTGTGTGTGTGTGTGTGTGTGTGTGTGTGTGTTTTGCTGTTGGTGCTTGAACTTAGGACCTGGACTCTCTCCCTGAGTGTTTTTGCTCAAGCCCTATAGTGTTCTACTACTTGCTCCATGTCTGGCCTTTTGGTGTTTAATTGAACCTAAGAATTTGATTGATTTTCTTGCCTAGGCTGGCTTTGAACTGTGACCCTCAGATCTTAGCTTTCTGTGTAGCTAGGATTACTGGCATGGCCTCTGACACCTAACCAATAAGTTTATGTTTTTGTTTGTTTGTGGGGGCCTGAACTCAGGGCTTGGGCACTGTTGCTAAGGTTTTCTGCTTAAGGCTAGTGCTCTACCACTTTGACTCACAGCTCCATTTCTGGTTTCCTAGTGGTTAGTTGAAGGTAAGTTTCATGTGCTTTCCTTCTTGGACTGGCTTCAAACTGTGATCCTTAGATCTCAGCCTCTTGCACAGTGGTCCTCAGCACCTGGCTAAATAAATGGTCTAAATTATAAAAACCGATAGTTGTTGGTAGAATCCTCCCCCCTTATTTTTAAATGTTTGTGGAAAATAAAAATAAGGACAATTACCCAAACATAGAACTTATGACTATAGAATACTTTCTTAGATAGACATGCCTTTTTTGGGGGAGGGGCATGGAGAGGGTCAGTCATGGGCTTGAACTCTGGGCTGGGCACTTTCCCTGAGCTGTTCAGCTTTTTGTCAGTTCAAGGCTATCTATCTACCACTTGAGCCACAGCACCACTTCTGTTTTTCTGGTGGTTAATTGGACATAAGAGTCTCATGGACTTTTCATGCCCAGGCTGGCTTTGAACTGGGCTCAGCCTCCTGAATAGCTAGGACTACACACATGAACCACTGGCACCCAGCTAGACATGCCTTTCTTTCACCTTGGAGAGAGGGGGGGGGAGGGGGATGAGGAAGAAGAGGGGAGGGAGGAGAGAGTTTGTGGGTCTTGGGGCTTGAACTTTGGGCACGAGGCTACCCCCCTACCCCTGGGCCTGGGCATTGTTCCTGAGCTCTTCAGCTCAAGCTACCACCCTACCCCTGGAGCCACAGCCCCACTCCCCTTTTTCTAGGGATTCATTGGAGATAAGAGTCTCTTGGTCTTTTGTGTTCCTCTTTGGATATTCAGTAATATCATAATTGCATAAGTTTGTAACAAAAAGAATCATTTAATGATAGTTCATTTTGTGTCATAGAAATGGTTGGGTCAGCAGCTTGGTGAATGGTGTCTTGATGTTTCTTGGCCACTGTGTGGCTCCACTGTGCTTTCTGGCGTGTGAGTGGTGAAAGGAGGAGTGGAGAGGAGTGAGCAGGGGGAAAGTGTGTGAGAAGGAGAGAGAGCAGGAAAGGTTGTTGGTTTGCTGCTGAAGCAGACCTTCCCTTTTGTGATGGATTCTCTGTTTGGAGAATCCAGCCTAGCATCTGACACATGGCTCCCCCTACCATATAAATAATGTAGCAGTAGTGGTAACAAGAATGAAATGTTTTGTGCAGTAGATATTAAATATTGGTCACATTAATTTTTTTTTTTTTTTTGTCATCAGGCTTAAATTCAGTGCCTGGTTGCTGCCCCTGAGCTTTTGTGTGCAAAGCTAGTGCCCTATTGCTTTGAGCCACAGCTTCACTTTAAGTTTTTAGGTGTTTAATTAGAGGTAAGAGTCTCCCAGATTTTCCTGCCCAGGCTGGCTTTGAACCATGATTCTCAGATCACAGCCTCTTCAGTAGCTCAGAATATAGGTGTGACCCACCATTGCTTGGCTAATGGTCATACTTTCTTTTTTTTCCAGTCATGAGACTGAACTCAGGGACTGAGCACTGTCCTTGGGCTTGCCTCAAGGCTAGAGCTCTACCACTTGAGCCACAGCACCACTTCCAGCTTTTCTGTGTATGTATTACCAAGAAATCCAACCTGGGTCTTTGTGCATGCTATGCAAGCACTCTACCAACTAGGCCACCAGACCCTATTGGTCACATTTTCAAGGTGAGTATTTGTTGCCTTGGAGGTGAGCCTACAAAGATTTGTTCAAGATTAACCCTCTTAGGGAACAACAGAGCAGGAAGAAAGAGCCCTGACCATTCATCTGATCCCAGATTCTGAGTCCTTTATCACCAGGTTTATTTGCTTAAGACTGAGAAGCTAGATGGGTTCCCAGGACTTACTCCTGTAATTCTAGACACTCAGGAAACTGAGATCTGAAAATGGAGGTTGGAAGCCATCCCAGGCAGAGACTGCATTTCTAATTAACTAGCAAAAAAACTGCATGTGGCTCAAGTGGTTGAGCTTTACTAATGAGTGAAAAAGCTGAGAGGGGTGAGGGGGAATGAGATAGACAGACAGATACCCTTAGTACAAGCCTTCTTGGTATGGCACTAAGCAACAAAAACATCCCAACTTAGGTTTGCTGGGATAAGAGAATTCTCATCACTCACTATTTAAAATGCACCCCTCCCCCCCCACACCAAGTACAGTGGTGAAAATCAAATGGAAGTTTTATCTCCAGAACTTAATGAAAGTGAATTCCAGTGATTAGTGGCTTGTTGGAGACCAGTGAACCATTGAGCTTGATTTTCTGCATTTTGCCACTCTGTATGTGTGGAAGCAGGAATATTACTCAGTTTAGTGGGGGCTAGATAGAGGGAGAGGCTACATTCTCATCTGACTGTTCTTTTATTAACAAATTTGTTTGTTTATATATTTGTTTGTCCTGGGGCTTGAGCTCTGGGCCTGGGCACTGTTTACATTGTCCCTGAACTCTTCAGCTCAAGGTTAGTGCTCTACCACTTTGAGCCACAGTGCCACTTGCAGTTTTCTGGTGGTTGATTGGAAATAAGAGTCTCTTGGACTTTTGTGCCTGGGCTGTATTTGAACTTCATTTCTCAGATCTCAGCCTCCTGAATACCTAGGATTACAGGCGTGAGCCACCGGCATCTGGCTTGTGACAGTTCTTTAAAGGGCAAAGCTAGACATCAAATAGCTTTGGAATTTGTAATTGTAGGAACCTACACAAAAAGCTCAGTATTCCCTAAGGTGAGCTGACCTTTCATAGGTCACTGTGACCTTCCATATAACCTCTAACCTTTCATTCAGCCTATGGCTTTTTATAGGCTGTACTTGATCCTCTTGGTGCTCTCACACTTCCTGGGAGCAAGAGAAATGGAGTATACAAGGGTATTACCACTGGTAAAACAGATGTTTTCTTACTTGAAATGATGTGCACTTAAAAGTCTACTGTGTAACCCACTACTAACAACTGTGTTTACCATTGAAGCCAAAAATATAGACTTTGATTATAGTTTAGCCAGCTCTCCTGTAAATGTACTGTTTTTAGTTTAAATGTTTGCTGGCTTCATGCCCTTTCCCACTGCTTACTGACTTCAGTCACCACTGGCACTACTGGTCAGCATCCCTGGGGACATGGAGGAGCCTGAGCACAGCATACATGGATCACACTGAGTGGTTTCTATGCCTAAATTATTGGCCTCTAGGTGGTTTTTAGTGCTGAAAATGGGATCTGTTCTGATTACGTTTCGCTCTGCTAATGGAAATCTAGGGAGTGTATGCTTGTCTCCTTTCGAAGTTTATCCTAATAGATGTTGGTGGTCATTGGAAAAATATCTATGTGAAACATAACAGCAAATGAAATGGGATCCCAGTGTTTATTTTGCTGCTGCCTAATGATACCTCTGTTTGAGTTATTGAATACTTTCAAAGCATAACCTTTCCTTTAAACTGTGTTTCCACATCTTAGTTTGCCACTTGATATATTTAGTTCTAACAAAACAGAACTAAAGTAAATTTTGCTTGGAAAGCTTTAATTTAGGGCTTCTTAGAGAATTGGTATTGAACTTGTAAAGAATAAGGAAGTACTTTTTTTAATAAAACAATACTGAAATTTAGCAGCTTCCTCCAAGTCCAGCTGTTGTACTTGAGAGATACCAAGCTATACCACTGGTGACCTAATGATCGGTAGTAATTGAAAATACTCTCCAGTTTCCCTTTTTTTTTTATACATCTTAAACTCTAAAAGACCTCATCTGGGCCGGGAGTTTGGCCTAGTGGTAGAGTGCTTGCACTATTACCAGTAGGCCAGACTCCCAGCCCCTGTCCTTTTATGCTCAAGTACTCTACTATTTTGAACCACAGTGCCATTTCTGATTTTCTGGTCATTAATTGGTGATAAAAGAGTCTCATAGACTTTCCTGCCTTGGCTAGCTTTGAACGTCCATCCAGATCTCAACCTCCTGAGTAGCTAGGATTATAGATGTGAGCTCCCAGTTCATGGCTTGGTGAGTATATATTTTTTCAAATCAGTAAATAATACACAGTTTATTGATGTTACTGTAAACCATACTCCGTGACAAGTGCTACTCTGAGGTTGGTATGGTAACAATAATCATAAGACTCACAGAAAAGAAGGGAATTGCCAGGTCAGAGAGCTAACAAGAAAATGGTTTTAGACAGTTCAGTTTTAGTGGGTGTGATGTTTAATGACTGGCTCTTTCTAATTTTTCAATTGCATACGCTAATAACACAAGATCTCACTATACTGCTTCTATACTTGTGTATAACACATTTTGAACACTTTTATCTGTATCCTGTCATTAAAAATTGAAAAATAGTTTTAATTTTGTTAATTTCACATTTAATTTAGGAAATATGTCCACTGGCTCTTAGAGCCAAGAGCCAAATAGTGCAGTAAAGTTGTTTCTTCTGGTTTCCAACTCTTGACTTTCCAGACATAGACTCCCAAGTGCTTGGATTAAAGATATGGGACACCACACTGTTTCCTGTTTTAATTTTTTTTTTTTTTTGCCAGTCCTGGGCTTGAGCTCAGGGCCTGAGCACTGTCCTTGGACTTTCTCAAGGCTAGAGCTCTACCACTTGAGCCTCAGCATCACTTCTGGCTTTTTTCTATGTATGTGGTACCGAGGAATCGAACCTGGGTCTTCCTGCATGCTAGGCAAGCAATTTAACCACTAGGCCAAACTCCCGGCCCCCTGTTTTAATTTTTTAAACAATTTCTTATCTAAATATTGCTAACTAAAGGATGTGTTTATGTTTTCATTTTCTTAGACATTGCTTCCTGAGCTCGCTCAGTAAGAGATGAGGATTTTGTCTTCTATTTTAGCCATCTGCCTTCTCTTTCTAGTGTCAGTATTAGAATGTATATTTTGTTGTAGCTCAAACACATACAGCACTTTAATTGCTTCTTCTACCACATGTTCAGTTCTTTTCCTGGAATTGTTTTTTCTTTGTTGAATTTTGTGTATTCCATCTCTAAATCTATTTCCCTCAGAATTAAAAGCCATGCCTTCTCTGTGCTTGGAAATATTAGGTTATGGGATTTTGAGATGCTACCTCTCTGAGAGGGGAAAAGTTAATATTTGGAGGCTTTGTGTGACTGAAAATGCTTTTTTAAAAATTATGGGCTGGGAGGTTGGCCTAGTAGTAGAGTGCTTGCCTAGCTGCATAAAGACCCTGGTTTGATTCCTTGGTACCACATACCTAGAAAAAGCTGTAAGTGGTGCTGTGGCTCAAGTGGTAGAACACTAGACTTGAGGAAAAGCCCAAGGACAGTGCTCAGGCCCTGAGCTTAAGCCCAGGACTGCCCGTCCCCCCCCCCCAAAAAAAAAAAAAATCATTTCTCTATTGTCTTCCCCTTTCCTCATCTCTCTTTCTCCTTCGCTCCAACTTGCTAGGTAGGTTCTCAGCCCCATCTTCACTTTTTTGTTGGTTTGTTCTGGGGATACTGGCACGTTTTTGGATAGTGTTTTTGCCTGAGCCTGGTCTTGGACCTTGATCTATCTATGCCTCCAAATTAGCTGAGATTATAGGTGTGAACCACTCCTTTAAGCTTACCTTCCCCACCCCTTTTTTTTCAGTACTAAGGTTTGAACTCAGAGCCCGGGCACTATCCCTGACCTTCTTTTTGCTCAAGGTAGCACAGTGCTACTTCTGGCTTTTTCTGTGTATGTGGTACTGGGGAATTAAATCCAGGGCTTCATGCATGCAGGGCAAGCACTCTACCACTGTAGGTCACATTCCCAGCCCTTGAAGCTGACTTTTCGAGATGGGAGTCTTGCTAGCTTTTTGCTAGGACTAGCATTGAACTCTAATCCTCCAGATCTTTGATGCTTAAGTATCTGGGTTTACAGGCTTGTGTCACCATTCCCAGCAGTTCCAATTTCCTTGAGAAGGCTGAGAATAGCACAGTGGACACTAAACTGAGAACCAATAGGAGCCTTTTATGATTGGTTGTTTTTCAAATGTTTTTGGAAAGATAAGTTTATTGTAGTAAAGCATTTTAAACTGCAAGGAAAAAGATAAGGTTGAAGGAATGTCATTTACATTTGTTAAATGTAGGTGGTTTAGTCCCTCTAGGGATATTGTATAGGTAAACATCAAAACATTTTATCTGTAACTATTAAATTGAAAACTAGACTTTTTTCTTTTTGACTTACCTTAGACTCAATGACAAACTACTATTTACTAACCCTTTGTGTTTGTATTTGAGATTTTCCAAGCATCATATGTACATTTTTTGCTGTTGAGGGTTGAACCTCAGCTGAGCTGTGTCACTAGCCCAGCCCAGTGAATTCCCTCTCCCCCTCTTTTTTTCTTTGTCAGTCCTCGAACCTAAACTCAGGGCCTAAGCACTGTCCTTGGGCTTTCTCAAGGCTAGAGCTCTACCACTGGAGCCACAGCACCACTTCTGACTTTTTCTATATATGTGATACCGAGGAATTGAACCCTGGTCTTCATGTCTGCTAGGCAAGCATTCTACCACTCTGCCAACCTCCGGCCCAGCCCCAGGAATTTCCCCTCCTCCCCCACCTCAGGCCATGGTCATCCTCATCAGACTTGAACTCTGGGCCTGGGTGCTGTCCCTGAGCTCTGCAGCTCAAGGCTATGGCCCTACCTGTAAGCCACAATGCCACTTCCAGTTTTTTGATGATTAATTGTTGGTAAGAGTCTCATGGACTTTGTTGCCTGGGTTGGCTTTGAACCTTGATCCTCAGATCTAGCCTCCTGAGTAGCTGGGTTTACAGACGTGAGCTACCATGCCCAGCTGTAATTATAATTCTTTTACTTACAATGATTTATACTAGTATAATGAAGGCCGCGAGTGGTAGGCATTCTGCTCACTCAGGCCTGTTACTCCAATATTCGGAAGGTGGAGAGATGAGGGTGTGAATTCAAGGTTAACCTATCAGCCTGGATTGTCTTACAAAACAAAACAAATGAACTTGATATATCCTAGCTATTTTGAGGTAGTGTTATAATATCTGGTTCTAAGGAAAAAATTGAGACTTTTTTTTTTTTTTAATGAAAGGGCTGGGATAGGGTGGCAATGCTGAAGTGGTAGGTGGTAGGTATAGTGCTTCTCTAGAGAGCATGAGACCTTAGATTGAACTCTACTGGAGAGGGAAAAATAATGATTGAAAATGAGTTAATAAAAACCATGTAAAATGATAGTATCTGGGTGGGAGTTTGGCCTAGCAGTAGAGTGCTTGCCTAGCATGCCTGTCGACCCAGGTTTGATTCCTTGGTGCCACATACATAGAAAAAAAACAAAACAAAACTGGAAGTGGTGCTGAGGCTCAAGTGGTAGAGCTCTGGCCTTGAGAAAGCCCAAGGACAGTGCTTAGGCCCTGAGTTCAAGACCCAGGACTGCCCCCCCCCCCCCCAAAAAAAAAAGACAGTGTCAACTTGTAATGCCACTCAGTGTTAATTGTTTTTAGGAGCATTTTCTTAGTAATCAATATAATTTTTCTTCAGTGTTCAATATGGTTTTCCTCAGTTATAAAACCATTTATCAAAAACTTTATCTAGTTACTGAATTAGAGGGACATCTTGCAAAATTGAGTCAAATTTAATGTCAGGCATGGTGGCTCATACATGTAATCTTGGCTACTTGTGAGGCTGAGATTTCGAGGATTGACTTTAAGGCTATCCTGGGCAAACCCTCTAAACCACTTCCTTTAGTCCCCCCACTCCATGCCCAGCAGAAGAAGCTGGCCATGGGAGTATACTCCTGTCATCTCAAGGAAAACAAATAGGATTACAGTATAGACTGACCTGGACATAATAAACTGTAGACTATTGAGAAAGTAACTAGAATTAAAATAACAAAGATTGGAGGCATGGCTTAGGTGATATACCACATGCAAGGCCCTGAGTTAAAACCCTATAAACAAAACTAAATTGCCACAAACCCAACTAAATAAGAAACAGATTGTATCCTGACTGTTGTTTTAGGATAATATGGGTTTCTAGATATTGAGGCACTGAGGCATCATTTTAGCCTGTCCCTGGGGAGAATAATTTTGGCTCGAAAGAACAAGCTGCATATCTTTCTAACACCTGACTAGAAACTGCAAGCATGACACCTTCGACTGTTAGAGCAAATACTTCTCCACCTTTGAGCTGTTCTAACCCTCCTGGGGTGGGGGTAGAGGGTGGGCTAAGAACCAATATAACTCTGGTTACTTCCATTAAAAAAGAATCCAGTGTTCTAAAGCCCTTGACTATGAAAATGATTGATGTTCCAAAAAATGTAAATAACAGAGGATTCATATCTAATCTTTTGCTATGTTTTCAACAAAAGATAATAGAACCAGGTCGGTTTTTAATGTGGCTATTTAGTGTCAAGTACAGTTGGAATGTTAGGAAAAATTTCATATTAAAGGATTGCCATATTCTGAGGAGATTGTAAAGGAGGCATTTGACAGTCATTTCCTTTAAATTGTGAGAATGAACATGCTTTACATTACAATCATTTATACCTTACCAGGACCAACTTGATAGTACTTCCTCATAGTTTTCATTGGAGACTACTCTGCTCTGAAGATTGGGAAAGGGGTAATAAGTGTTTAGATTTTATTGTTGGAATGAATCAAATGCTGTAAACATTAGAAGTTAGCCAGAATTTCCCTTTGTTCTAAGTTGTGTTTCTTTCTGGGTAAATGTTTGCTTTTTCTGGTCAGTTAAAATGAAATGGCAAGAATGGCAGTTTTTATTTTTTTAATAGGTATGAGCCTTATAATTTTATTTGACAAGAATTTAATGGGAGAATACAATACTATGCAGTTATCAGAGTAATATAAAAAGGTCAAATTAGTATTCTGAATTTGTGTATATTTTCTTAATTATATAGATATCTATCTAGCTTATTAAAATTTTCAGTTCTTACTATAATGACTCTGGTTGGGGTTTTGATTTGTCTTATGCTGACTTGGACTAGATTTGGCTGTATCTTCTCACAGATCTCATCTCACAGTAGAAGACATTAGACTTTCACTGGAGACCTTGTTCTTAGTATTCCTGAAAGATGCAGAGGCCTTGATTTCTTCATAAGTTAAAAAAACAAAAAAACAAAAAAAAAAAACAAAAAAAGAGAAACTGTGTACTTCTCCAAATGAAGTTTTTTCCTTATGGTTTTTGTCCTTACAAAGGATCTTATATTTCCTCTTTATTATTCTATCTACTTTGAGATCTCTAGTGAATTTTGAAGTTGAGATGAAAATATGCTGTCTAGGGGTTTTTGTCTAAAGTTGTTTTAGTCTGACTTAACAGTTTACATGAGATACAAAACACTGACCCCATAACTGACCACTGATTGATGACTTAGGTCTAAGTCCTCCTGGCATTCTCTCTCTCTCCTAATGAATAGAGAGGTGTGTTGCTGGCTCCTGCCACCATAAGGGTACAGTTTAGTAATATTTGATACTTTGTTACTTCATGAGATGGTACTTTAAATAGATAGTAGCAATTTATTTTTAATACATGTTTGGGGCTGTGCTAGAAATTGTAAAACATAAAGGCAAGTTAATCAGTGCCCAACCTTACTGTTGTATTTATATATTTAATTGTGGAATGTGTGTTGTTTAGTTTTGCTAACAGCCAATTTAGCTTAAGTTTTACAATCTGACACTACTTCTCATTATTTTTCAAGAGTCTATTAGTAGATTTCAAGATTATTTATCTGGCTTGAAATTAACTCATGAGTTTTATTGCTGAATAAAAAACGATTCAGATGCTTGCATTAACTAAAATTGCAACTTAGTTTTCTATAACTCATTGAGTTATATTTGCCTTATTTTATTATTATTATTATTATTATTATTATTATTATTATTATTATTACCAGTCCCGGGAACTGAACTCAGGGCCTGAACACTGTCCTTGGGCTTTTTTTGGGTTAGTGCTCTACCACTTGAAACCACCCCCCCCCCCAACCACTTCCAGCTTTTCTATGTATGTGGTACCGATGAATTGAACCCATGTCTCTGTGCATGCTAGGCAAGCACTCTAACCACTAGGCAAAACTCCTGGCCCCTTGCCTTATTATTGTAATCTGTTTGTAGTTCATTTTCTTTTTGTGAATGAATGTTATCACCAACCTGTTTTGATTGTTGCTGTTGCTGTTGTTTGGTTTGGTCTGGTCATGGGGCTTGAATTTGGGCCTAGTTGCTGTCCCTGAGCTCTTTAGCTCAAGGCTAGTGCTCTACCCCTTGAGCCACAGCCCTTCTTTCTTCTTTTTAGTGGTTAACTGGAGATAAGAGTCTCACAGTCTTTAAGGCCCAGGCTGGCTTTGAACCATGATCCTCAGATCTCAGCCTCCTCAGTAGCTAGGATTACAGGTGTGAGCCTGAGCTGTTTGATTTTTTTTTTTTTTTTGGCCAGTCCTGGGCTTGAGCTCAAGGCCTGAATACTGTCCTTGGACTTTGTCAAGGCCAGAGCTCTACCACTTGAGCCTCAGCATCACTTCCGGCTTTTTTCTTATGTATATACCGAGGAATTGAACCCGGGTCTTCGTGAATGCTAGGTAAGCACTCTACCACTAGGTCAAATTCTTGGCCCCTGATTTTTTTTTTTTAATGTTATATTTCTGTTCACTAGCCCTTCACCTACAAATAAGCATATATGAGCCAGTTATTAAATATTCATTTTTGTGAAGTGTTATGATAAAGAAATAGCTAGGTAATTGGGATGATTATCTAAAAATTCATATTTGTGTATGCCTGGCCTGAATTTGCATTTAAGGTTTGTAAAATGAGTCTTAGGTGAGATATTTATTAATAAAATAGATGGATTTATTCAATAGGTTTTATGTTTTAGTAGTATTTTATGTTTAACTTGTCAACTTTGATTTTACATGCATTTTAGAATATCAATAGTAATTTCCTTTTTAAATGAAAGAATGTACTGTTAACACTAGCACTAGGACATCAGGAGTATCTTGGGACAGTGCCTGGAAAATCGGGACCAGTGTGGAAGAACCTTTTCGTTTGACTGCGGGTAATTTAAGAGTGTCTTGTAGAATAGCATTGTGGCAAACCCATTGGGCATTTGCAAATGTGGGCCTGTTCCTAAGAAGCTTGGCTGAAAAAATAAAGTTTTGGAAGCATTAGCACAGTAGCAGCTTGAGAGTGAATTTCTTCACTCAGATGCCAGAGTATGATTAAGCATAAGTAGGCATGTCTAAGACTACTTAAGTGTAGGGAGAACTCATCAAAAGAAACTGAAAATGGGGGTGTGGGGGGCAGGAGCTTGGCCTAGTGGTAGAGTGCTTGCCTAGCATGCACAAAGACCCAGGTTCGATTCCTTGGTACCACATACATAGCTCAAGTGTTAGAGCTCTAGCCTTGAGAAAGACTAAGGACAGTGTCCAGGTCCTGAGTTCAAGCCCCAAGGCTGGTGGGGTGAGGTGGGGAACAACTGAGAATGGCCAGAAAGTAATAGATCCAGGAGAGTGCCAGTCAGAACCTACTGATAAGATTTTAAGTCTGTCTAGCTTTTGGAGGGCAGTTTGAGTCTCTCTGACCAAGTTGGTGTATATCTATAGTTCAAGTAGTGGTTCCTACACTGAAAAAATACATACAAGCACAAAGATGCATGCAAGAAGTTGGTTGTAACAATATTTGAAAAAGCAAAGGAAAAAATAAAAAAGGCACTAGCCTCAACTAGGGGTTTAATAAACTATAGTTTTCCTATAGTGTAAACAAGAATGAGACACTTGTGCCCGTGGCCCTGCTTGAAGTTGCCGGAAGAACAAGCTGCTGGATAGTGAGTAGTGGATTTTACTTTTGGGAACAAGAGGTCTTGGGTATGTGTGCATGTTTCCATTCAAATGTTCTAGAAATGAATCTGGAGATAAGTTCAATTTACTGAGTAGAAACATTTAGACTTCCTATAAGGACATATACTACTTTAACCAAAATCTAAAAGGACTCATAAAAGAAACGTGTTGCCATTTGCTTTTTTCTTAGAGACTTCTATATAAATCTTAGCAAATCAGTACAGTAAGAACCCTTGATTTAATTTGCAGTTTGCATGCATGACTTAGGCATTCTGCTCACTTTTTGGTTTTTTGCCAGTCTTGGGACATGAACTCAGGGCCTGGGCACTGTCTGGAACTTCTTGTTGCTTGAGGCTAGCACTCTATCCCTTGAGCTACAGCACATATCTGGCTTCTTCTGTGTATGTGGTACTGATGAATCGAGCCCATGGTTTCATGCATGCTAGGCAAGCACTCTACCACTAAGCCACATTCCCAGCTCCTCTGTTGACATTTTGACCTTGTATTTGCTGAGTTACTTAGTGTAAATGTCTCTACCTGATAATTTGAATGTTTGGCAGACCTCACTCATTACTAGAAGTCTGTTATTGTTTGAGCTATCACATAAAAATGTAATCTTTCACAGCCTCCTCCTTTATGTAAATGAAGTAGCCTAGATTCTTCCTTGCATTGTGTGGTGAAAGTAGATGTAAGATAATGTTGGAGGTCAAGGGTCTGAAATAACCTGGACCCTGTTCTGCTAGTGCCAAGGTTATTCTTCACATTTCCCCTGTGAGCTGTTCCTGGTCATAGCTTTAATGTTAGTTTAACTAGACTTTGGATTTAATTATAACTGTTAGGATGAAGTCAGATGTCAGCTCACTTGGCTGCAAGCTGAGGCCTGTAGAATATGGAGTGCTTTTCTCCTACTGCATCTGTTGTCTCCTCTCATTATCTGTTAATGGTACTCAACTTGACAGGGTTGTTTTGATAAATGAAGGGTGGTAGGAAACCAGGATGTGGACTTTGTATGGAATGGAGCATAGGACAAAAGGGAGCAATTGCCAGACAAGGCAAGCAAAGGCTTTTTAGGAGCTGCCTAGTGTAGTGATTACAGTAATAATGTGTATTAATTGGGGGAACCGGGGATATATCTAACTTCTCATTTATTTCATACAATTATTCTTTGCGCTCCTGTGCAAAACACCTAATAATGTATTTCTCCTGTTAGCTTCAATTTCTCTTCTATAGATCCTTCAGTTTACACTCTTGCACTGAAGAAGTTTATACTAATTCTTCACTTTGAAGAGTTAGGTTAGGTATAAAGTTTAAAATAGTATGTCACCATGTCTGAAAGTCAGTCATTAGGCCAAAATAGCTCCTGCACAGACTTCCTTGTTAAGGAAATGGAGGAGTTTCATTTAGAGAGGAAAAAAGTGAAAATGAAAAATGTTCAGTACCAAAGAAGGGTGTAAATCATCCCCCCTCCCTAGTCTGTCTAGTTAATGTGCTGTTGGATACACATTGCTTAAATTGCAGTTAAGTTGGAAGAGTTGGGCTTGAATGAATTAATGATGACTTCTGAACCTCATTAACTCCAAAAAAAAATAAAGCTCATCAATAGGATCATGGTTATGCCTTCATGGTATAGATTAGTGACCCTAGGCACAATTACTTAACATCTGTATAAAATGAGGATAAAAATCATCCTTTTAATTGATTTTTTTTTTTTGTGGGGTAGGTGTGTTGGTCATGAGGCTTGAACTCATGGCCTGTCTCTAAAACTTTTTCCACTCAAGCCTGGTGCTCTACCACTTTGAGCCACAGTACCACTTTGAGCCATAGTGCCACTTCTGGTTTTCTGATAGTTAAGTGGAGATAAGAGTCAAGAGTCTCATGGACTTACCTGCCTGGGCTGGCTTTGAATTGCATTTCCCAGATATTATTTGATTGAGATGCTATGTGTGCCAAGAGTGTAATAGTTTAATTTCTTCATTTCACTTATTCAATATGGTCTGTGTACTTGACACCCAGTGTTTAATGTAGAACCTTCTGGAATGGAACTCAGCATCTAAATCGGCTTTATCAGGAAACCATACCAGTGAATTACAAACTGAGGTAAATGCTATCCAGGAAAGGAACATGATTCTGTGAGAACTTCTGACAAAGAAACTTGACCTAAAACAGTACCACGGGGGAAGTGTCTCTGAAAAAGTAATTTTTAATTTGAGATCTGAAGACAGAACATGCTTTAAACACTGTGTGTGCACGCACGTGTGTGTGTGTGTGTGTGTGTGTGTGTGTGTGCGTGCACGCACGTGTGCACCCAGTGCATGCATATGAGTGTATGTAATCAGGAGATTATTTCCTCCCTTACTACAGTGAGAAGAAGCAGTGTATGTGCCTTTGGTAGAAGAATCTTGATACATGGAAAGTGAGCCTCTGGGTGCCAGAGAAGAACAAAAGACCTTGTGTCATAAAATGCTGTCCAAATGCCTAGAGTCCTGGGGAAGTTGAGTATATTATGAATTCAGATTATGGTGATTGGGCTGTTCTCAGCCATTTCCAGTTCTTCAAACTAGCACTTCTTAAATTTCCTTGGTTTATGTATTTTAGAGGTCTGGAGGTGGGGAGCAAACTCTATTCATATTTTGTTGTGTGTCTAGGTACAGCTGGTTAGTAAATTGAAAATGTGTTTATGTACAGAAGGAGTTTTTGTAGCTGGAATTTTTGGAATTGATTACATCTCTGGTACATACAAAGTAACCTCAAAGCCACTTGGTTATAAAGCAGATTTCAAGCCTCAGGTTGGTTTCATTGAGGAATGCTGTTTAGTGAAGCCTGTAGACCATTCCAATTTGCATTGATTATAGCCAGCCTTTCAGGCTGGCAGAGACATTATTAGGTAGATACTTTAGTATTATGTAGAAGAATAACTAGATATTTTCCCTTTAATAAAAGCCGGTGAACTGGGCTAGCCTCGAGCACAAAGAGCAGGTAAACCAGGCTAGCCTTGTACACAAAGAGGCTCAGATAGCACCCAGGCCCCTGAGTTCAAGTACCACAACTGCCCTCCCCCCCAATAAAAAAAAGCAGATGGTCTTTTAAATAGTTAAAATGTGTGTCATTTTGCATATTTGTGCCAAAAACGCAGGAGCCTTGGGTTCTGTTTTGTGTCATCACTTGTGGGACAAGTTTAAAACTGGACAGATTAAAATTAACCTGTTTAAATTTTTCTGCAGGGGTGAGGATATCCAACAATTTAACAACCCTGTAGGACCTTGCAAGTTTGGTCTAATTGAACACCTGTAAAGATATTTGAGGCGCCTGGAGTTTGGCCTAGTGGTAAAGTGCTTGCCTCGCATTCACGAAGACCTGGGTTTGATTCCTCGGTACCACACACATAGAAAAAAAGCTGGAAGTGATGCTGAGGCTCAAGTAGTAGAGTTCTAGCCTTGAGAAAGCCCAAGCTCAAGCCCAGGACTAGCCAACAAACAAACAAACAGAACCCCGAAAAGAAAAGATATTTGAGTGTTTAACTGGAAGGTGAAAAATCTAATTGTGAAGATGCTGAAACCAAACATTTAAAATTTGAGCCCAGAACCTTCTAATTTTGGCGGGCATTGTACTTTATAGGAATATTAAAAAATACATTGAAATTCTTCCCCCCCAATCCTGGGCTACAGCTCAGGACCTGAGCACTGTCCTTGGATTTTCTCAAAGTTAGAGCTCTACCACTTGAGCCTCAGCACCATTAATGGCTTTTTTCTTTTTTTTCTTTGTATGTGGTACCAAGTAATCAAACACAGGTCTTTGTGCATGCTAGGCAAGCACTCTACCCCCTAGGCCAAACTCCTGGCCCCAGTACATCCACTTTTAAGAAGACAAAAATGGTCTTGCTATTACCACTAGGGAAGATGTTGTATAAATGTAACTTCTCTGTCTGTCTGTCTGTCTGTCTGTCTGTCTGTCTGTCTGTCTGTCTGTCTGTCTCTCTCTCTCTCTATCTCTCTCTCTCTCTCTTTCTCTCTCTCTCTCTGTCTCTCTCTGTCTCTGTCCCCCCCCTCCCTCTCTCCCTCCCTCCCTCTCCCTCCTCCCCCCCCTCCGCCCCCCATTGGTCATGGAGCTTGAATTTGGCCCGGGTGCTGCCCTACTCTTGAGCCCATCCCCACTTCTGTTTTCTAGAGGTTAGAGTCTCAAGTCCTTTTGTGCCCGAGCTGGCTTTGAACCTTGTTCCTCAGATCTCAGCCTCCTGAGTAGCTAGGATTATAGGCGTGAGCCACTGCTCCCGGCTGTAATTGAATTTTTAAAATAAAATTTAGCAAGTTGATATATTTTCACAGACTGTGTTGGGGGTAGGAAAGAAACTAACTTTAAAGATGACTTGGTTCTGGTATTTCTTTTTAGATGCATAAAATTGAATTAAAGAGGGAGACTGCACTCTAATAACTTGGCAATATTTATCTAAAGCCACATATAAGGAGTGTACATTTATTTTACTTATTAGATGAATTTCACTGAAGACTAAAGTGTCTTGTGGAGGGGTTTGGGAGATTTTTAAGGGAGTGATATTCAGAGAATTTTTAAATTGTAAGGAAATTGACACCAAAGCAATGTTGCATTCTCCCGTGCATCTTTAAACAAATGTTTGTTTTGTCTGTGGTTGTTGGTGGTTTCATCTGCGTTTGTTAAACGTCAGAGGTGGTTGGCACTGATATTCCTGGCATAAGCAGGGGCAGCTGTGGGCTGTGTGAACTGGTGATCACCCACGGGGATGTGCTGCTCCTTAATATCTTGCTTGCAGTTGCATTTTCTAGCTGACCACGCTATTAAGAGCGGCCATCAATCACGCAGCTCCCCGGATCGGCCTGTCTGAAACGGAGGGAGAAGTGGGGTCCACGGAGGCTGGCCAAGCAAAGGAGGAGATGGAATTGCAGTGTGTGCGTGTGTGTGTGTGTGTGTGCACACGTGTATGCGCGTGCATGCTTTCAGACGTGCGGCAGCGGCGGGCAGGACGCGTGCAGCGCGGCTGGATTCCAGTTCGGGTTTTCCGGGCCGCTGCCGCCGCCGCCGCCGCCGCCGCCGCCGCCGCCGTCGCGGGAGGCTGCTCTTTCTCTCCCGCGTCTGGGTCACAGGCATGTGGCTGTGCTGGCCGGCCGCGGGCGGCGGGAGCCGAGCGGTGCGGAGGAGCTGGGCACCGGAGCTTGGGGGCTAGCCCGGAGAGCGGCCTCACCCCAGCCGCGGGCCGGGCCCCTCACAGCCTCCCCGGCCAGCTCCGGACCTGCGTGCTGCTGCCCCACGGCCACCCGGCCTCCTTTTGTTTGGCAAGTGTAATTCACGCCCAGCCCGCCTCCCGCCCCGCCTCCTCCGGTGGCTGAGTTTGCGGGTTGGGGTTGGGGGAGGAGGAGGAGGAGAGCCAGGCACCAGGGGTCAGCTTCTGTTGCCCACTGGCCCCAGGCAAGTGGTCGGCAGCTTCACGCTGTGCCGGAACGAGGTCGGGGACGAGAAGTTGGATGAGTGCGAGTGGGGAGTGCGGGGAGGGGGGCCTCTCTTGGGTGCCCTGGGTGGAGAGCTTTCCCGGGGGAAGATAGCTTTCCAGGAATGGAAAGTCAGAATTTGTGGTGTCCTTTGCATTTTGATTGGGATTCTAGTTAAAGAGACCGGACAGGATCTTTGGGGCAGAGAGCACAGTTTTAAAGGCTGTTGATATTTTTTCTTCATAAATAAAAGTTCATGGAAGCTGTGCTGTGTATAATGCAGAAGTAGCTATTAGATCTGAAACTTTATTACTGGGGAGTAAATTTAAGTTTGAAAAGAAAATGGAATTGGTGGACTTGATTATAATGTCAGGCTATGCAAATGTGTCAATTATAATTTTGCTTCTTGGGCCAAATTAGAGTTGTTTTTTCCCAGAGTAGTTTAATGTAGAGACAATCTTGGAAAAAATTACTTCAAGTTGGAATTCTTTAAAACATTCAGTATGGTGGTGTCCCTGCCACCCTCCCCTTGTTTACACCAGTTTTTGCAGCCCTGGGGAGACCTACCGGACCACTTTCGAAATGTTTGCTGAGAAAAACTCAGCAAGTTCGTTACTTTGCCTTTAAGCTTCCTTGGCACACGTGTGCCATTGCTCTCTGCGGGGCATTGTTTGGCTGTAGGCCTCTCAGCCATATAGAAAACCCAAAAAGTACTATGGCAATGAAAGTGGGGGTCAACTGAGAGATTGCATTTTCCACCAGAAATGGTGTGCCAGGATGCTTTAAAATTGTTAACTGTGTTCTAAATCTTTCCTCAAAGTCTTTAGCATTCTGTGCCAAAAGAACGGTTTTAAGTTCTGGCCCCCTTCCTTTCCCTTTTTCTTCTGGAAACTACAAATGTGAAGGAGCCATGATTTGAAACCTTACACATGGGAGCAATTCCCTATGTGAGGCTGTTGTTCTGTGGACAATTATTTCCAGAAGAACAACTGATCTACATTTTTAAGCTTGTGTGGATCCGGCCCTAAAAGGCAGTTGCTGCTGAATCTTTCCATTGCCTCAGAAAATAACACCAGGCAATGTTTCTTGCTTGGGAGCAACTTCTCGACAGTGTGGGGCAGCACTGGTTTGCTTGTATTTGTTTTAATCCAGTGCTGTAATTTAATAGTGTTTAAACTATTTTATAAGGGTTTCTGGATCTAGTGAAAGGTGGTTTTCAATCTAGAGCTCTTGAGTGCTCATTGTACTCAGGCAGGCGCTGGAGCTTGGCAGGCTTGCACTTGAAATGTTATTTGATCTCCTTGCATGACAGAATTGACTAAGATTACACTCTTCCCCTCCCTGTGGCTGTAGAAAGTGATGCATCAACGAGGTCTGTTCAATAGAATATTTAAAGACTTAACCCACATTCATTCACTCTACGGTTTCCAGAAAAAGGCCTTGTAGATTTTTTTTTGTGGGTTTACATTTATGAATTGAAACCAGAGCTGATGTAATGTAGCTGTACCACTTCCTTTGTGTGTGCATGTGTTTTTATAGACTATAGAAGATATGCCAGTCTGCATGGCCGTGATTATTTCTGAAATGCTTGAAATGAGAGAGAGGGGAATGAACAGGAAGAGGATGTGTGTGTATGTGTGTGTGTAAATTTCAACTATAGGCTGCTTTATTTTTTTTACATTGTTCCTTAAAATGAGGAGTGTGATGGTGTGTGTTCTCTGTCCTCTTGTCAGTAACGTTCAATGAGTTGCCTGTGTATTATGTCGACTAGCTTTTCATTTTAATTAGTGCAGCTGTGTACAGCTGTTAGGTCAATGTACTGGCTGCTTCTGCATGGCAGTTTATCTTACACTGAAGGCTTTACAGATTTGGCTGATTGTGTTTCTTTTCTTTTCTTTTTTAATCTCTCTTCAATTGCCACCATGCTTGCTTTTAAGCAAGAGATAGAACAAGACAAGGCTTATTCATGTAATAATTTACTTATGAGAAGTTCATTTTGGGGTTTGAGGGAGTTGGTCAGCCAATTACCTTTATAATAGGTATTATATTATAGTTTTATCATGGTTTACCAAAGGGCTTCTTATTGTGTAGTTCAAGAAAACCAGTGGGACCATCATTTCATAATAGGAAGCCAACAGTTTGTTCTAAAAAGTAGAGAAATAGTCTTTGTTTCCTGGTCTAGGGTTAGTTTGAACAAATGTTAGCACCAATGGAAATAACATGATTAGAATATTTCCTCTTTGTGTACTTGTGTCCCCTCCCTCCCTGCCTCCCTCCCTGCCTCCCTCCCTCCCTACTTCTCTACCTCTCTTCCTCCTTCCCTGCCTCCCTCCCTCCCTCATTTTCTTCTTTCTCCCCCTCCACTTTGCCAAAGGGATCAAGAAAGACATTGACTAACAATTTGTGGGCTGGATGATTAATAGAAAGGTTTAGAAATGTTTTTGCTCAGGGCCATATATGGCCAACTTTAAATATTAAAATGTGTTACTGGCACTAAGCTATTAGGAGTCTTAAAGATTGAGTATACAGCTTTGCATGCGTTCTAATAGATTGTGATGTGTCTGACCCCTTTTTCTGTCTTCCTGTTGGAAAGGTAGAACTGTGCTGCCATGTACTTAAAAACTGTATAGCACAGTCTTTTTTTTTTTTTTTTTTTTTGGTGGGTCCTGGGGCTTGATCTTGGCCTGGGCACTGTCCCTGAGCTCTTCTGCTCAAGGCCACTGCCCTACCCTTGAGCCACAGCTCCTCTTCCCCTTTTCTAGAGGTTAATTGGAGATGTGCCCAGGCTGGCTTTGAACTGATATCCTCAGATCTCAGCTTACTGAGTAGCTAGGATTACAGGCGTGAGCCACTGCGCCCAGCTGTATAGCACACCCTTAACAAGGAACAAGAGTCACAGACACAAAATGGATCAATAGGATTATACATAAAGCAAGATGTGGTGCCCTTTTCCTGGTAGGAGTAGATCACCTGCTGGGATCAAAAAGCAAGACTCACTTCAAGTCTCACTATCTGCACAAAACAAAAAAGATAATGTTCACTTTTAAATAACAGCATAAATTAGCTTAATCTTAGCTACTTTTTTTTTTTTTTGATCAGTGCTAGGGCGTACACTCAGGATCTTGCCGTGCCAAGAACCATGCCACAATCTACAGACCTTTAAAAAATTAAGGTAGCTTGTTTCTTGATGGTTCTGAGGCTTTGTTGTTGGTGTGTTGATTGCAGGTTGCTCTGCTGGTGTCATCAGTCACCTTGTACAGTTGAGTACGGTGGTGGTCTGTGTTTCTCTCGCAAACTTCTGCTACTGATTGTAATACCTGGTAAATTACTTAACCTCTGTAACTTCCTCAGTTGGGGAAAATGATGACTCTTCCTTAAAGGGTATGCGTGTGACTTTGTTTTCTGTTGCCAGAATACCACAGGCCTGGGAGTGGCACTGTGACTCAAGGGGCAGGGTGGTAGCCTTGAGCAGTGCTCAGGGGCAGTGCTCAGGCCTGCAACTGACCTCCCCCCCCCCAAAAAAAAAATACCACAGGCTTCATAGTTTGTAACAATAGAGATTTATTTGGCTCAGGGTTATGGAGGTTGGAGCATAGTGGCATTAGAAGGGCTAGAGATCATAGGTGAAAACCCACTCTCAGGATAACTGACCACTCCTTGGATATGGACATAAATCTGATTAGGTCCTATGAGCACTGTTGCATGAGATGGCAAGGGGTGTGGGGGGGTGATGTTCTAGTACATGAACTTTGGGGTGTCACATTCAAACCATCACACTATGCAGAAGCAGGGAGAACCATTCCTGGCATATAACTGAATATTTAGTATAGGAAACACTAATTATGTGCTAGGAATTATTTTGGGTACTGACTGTACAAGAAGAGCTAAGCATTGCTGGGCATGGTGGCTCATGCCTGTAATCCTAGCTACTCAGGAGGCTGAGATCTAAGGATCAAGGTTCAAAGCTAGCCTGGGCACAAAAGGACCTGAGACTCTTATCTCCAGTTAACCTCTAGAAAAGGGGAAATGAGGTTTGGCCCAAGGGTAGGGTGGGTACCTTTGAGGTGAAGAGCTCAGGGACAATGCCTCTTACAAGCCTCATGACCCACAAAGAGTGGGGGGTGGGGAGAGCATGCTAAGTCTTGATGTTTAAAACATTGCTAAGGAAGAAAAGAACCCAGGAAACAAAAAAGCATGATGATGACTTGTGAGACTTCCAAAGATAACTTCTGGGCGTATCAGTGACTTTCACAAGTTCAACATGAGAAGCTTAGTATCACTCTTTAAGTCCTTTTTGTCTTTTGTGACCGTGCACTTCTCATATTAGTGATAGTGTTTATTAGCTACATTAATGGTTTTTGGCTCATATATAGAATAAAGAAGGTGGAAGAGATTCCTTCCCGGGAAAGAAAAAATAAGAGAAACAGAAGACATGAAATAAGGTGATTTATCAGCTTAAGTATTTAATACTATAAGGGTAATGTTTGAATCATAGTCCTTTAATACAAGCAAATATTGTTAATTTTCTGAAAATAAAATATCACGTGAGCCAGGTATAGTAGTATCTACCTGAAATCTACATACTCAAAAGGTAGAAGTAGGAGATTGAGTTTTAGGCCAGTGCAGGCTACAAAAGATCAGTGTGGGCTTAATCTCAAATAATAAAAAATACACACATGTTATAAAGGGCAGCAGTTCCTAGCATATGCCAGGCACTCAGTTCACTTCTGTGGAATGTTTCCAAAATACATCCACATATGCCCATTAGAGGCCAAGGAAAGATATCAGAAAGCAATATATACCAAGCAGTAATAGTGCTAATGTCAGGATGGTGTGATTGTGGATGATTCCATTTCCTAATGCCATTGTTTCTTTGCCTAAGTTATTTCCTCTTGGCAAATTTAAAATACCACTGAGGTTGAGTGAGAGAGATCGTATGCTGTAACTAAACAGCTGCACAGCTAGTGAGGGTTCTAAGCACAATGCTGCTTCCCATTCATAATTACTTGAGGCTTGACTGGCTCTCAGTATGTTTTATTTTAATTTTTTTCACATACGGTTCTCCAAAGATTTGATGTCTCATTTTTGTGACACTTATTGGTGTTATTAGAAGTAGTGTTTACACAGAGTATGTGTGGACACATATATCACTTCTCTTACAGAATCATCAGTAGGGTAAAGCCTAGATATAGAAATTCTGAGTCTCAGTGTCATTTTATTGAAAGTTTTGTTGATAAAACAAACATACCAGCTCTCCTTGAAGATACCTGAGATTGCAGAAAAATCAAATATCTTTAGAAGCATTAAGACATACCCTCAAATGAAATGAAAATGGACTCTTCTTCTTCTTTTTGACCAGTCCTGGGGCTCGAACTCAGGACCTGGGCACTGGCCTTGAGCTTTAAGGCCAGTGCTCTACCACTTGAGCCACAGCACCACTTTTGGCTTTTTCTGTGTATGCATGGTACTGAGAAATCGAACTCAGGGTTTTGTGCATGCTAGGCAAGCTCTCTACTACTACTCCACACTCTCAGCCCCAAAATGGACGATTCTTGAAAATAAATGTTTTTTCCTTTTGGGTTGGTTTTGGTGCTTCAACTCAGGGGCTGGGTGGTATTCTTGAGCTTTCTATTTTTAATCAAGGCTTGTACTCTGCCACAGCTCCACTTCTGGTTTTCTGGTGGTTAGATATAAGAGTCTCATGGACTTTCCTTCCAGGACTGGCTTTGAACCCTATCCTCAGATCTTTGCTTCCTAAGTAGCAAGTAGTACAAGCGTAAGCTACCAGCACCCAACTGTCTCACCCTTTTTCAAAGCTCGTGCTTATAGTTCAAAGAGGCCAGGCTGGCAGTAGGTGGTGAGTGAAAGCTAGAGGCTTGACATTGAGAGTTGAAAAGACTTCAGGTTCATTTATTAAAAGGTTAGTTTGTGAGGATAGCATTGTGGTATTCTGCAGATACGATTTTGTGTTGACTAACAGACAGTTTGTGTAGGTATGGGGCATAAAATGGACTAATGGGCAAAAGTCACTTTACACAGTATATTTAGCATATTGTAAGCTATGCATGAAGACTTAAAAAACTACTATAGGTATGTGTAGGGAATCTTTCTTTGGTGGGGGATAGGGCGGGGGAAGGTTGTCCTAGGTCTTGGACTCAGGGTCTGGACACTGTCTTAAGCTTTCTCAAGGTTAGCGTTCTACCACTTGAGGCACAGCACCACTTATGGCCTTTTCTGTGTATGTGGTATTGAGGAATAAGACCCAGGGCTTTGTGCATACTAGACAAGTACTGTACGGCTAGGCCACACTCCTGGCCCAGGAGGTCATTATAAAATACCATTAATATTTTAAATAAATGCTCAATTCTCAATGTACAATTAGATATACTTCTCATGTCTTATTTTCTGCAAAGCAAGTGTGCTCTTATAATTCTGATTTTAAAAAGGGTCAGTTTATATGAACATTAATTTCAGAGGTGCAAAATAGTGCACATAGTGTTTATTTGAAAAATTGCTTAAGTCAAAATCCTCCAGATGGTGTGTGCTACTATGTTCACAGTTGTATTTTCTGTAAAACCAACAGATTATCAAATAATAGCCCAAAAATAGCTGACTAGAAACAGTGGTATACATAGATCTCCTCTGGCTTTGAACCTCAACAGCATTAGTGACTTTCCTTGTGTACCATTTAGTAAAATGCTTCCATGAAATCACTTCTGTTAGCATCACCTTCAGTATTTCTTAATTGGGTGAATTTATGCTTTCCACAAAATTCTGAAGCAGATAACCAGTTCCTTTATGTGGCTGCTGCTCAGGAGTGACATTGGAGAAATGATACTGATTTATCATTCATAAGTTTTTTTGTTTTACTCTGTAGCCTTTAATCATTGGTAACATTTAAACATTTTGGACATTATAGGCTCTTCATCTAGATGTAGTATAAACTGCTGCAGCTGTTTTTGATATTACTGACCAAATAACCAACTGACTGACTGACCAGTAGACCAGCCAACTAACCAGGACAAAAGCTTCAGCATGCTTGCTAGCATTTGGTATTGTAGATTTTAGCCCCTTGCTGTTATAAAAGTTTGTTTTTCTTTATGTGACTATTTACATGGGTATTAACTTTCTTGTAATTTTTATTTAATGTATGTTTTATGTATTACATATACCTCATTATCATGTAGGGGGAAAGCATTAAGATAGAAATTCAAAAGGAATAAATGTGTGCATGTGTGTACATGCATGTGCACTGGAATCTGTGTGTGCACCAGCCCTAGGATACGAACTCAGGGCCTGGGCACTGTCCCCGAGCCTTTTTGTTCAAGGCTAGAGCTCTACCCTTAAGCCACACTTCAGCTTTTTGGTAGTTAATTGGATATAAAAATTTCATGGATTTTCTTGTCTGATCCACTTCAACTCATAATTCTCAGACCTTGGCCTCCTGAATAGCTAGCATTATAGGAGTGAGCAGCTGGCAGAGTGATGAATTTTCCTTTTATATTGTATGAATCTCAGTAAATGTCCTTAGGTCTGTTAGAAGTAAGCCATCTTTTAAATCTCTGTTCCCAAACTGCCTGCTCCACCCTTTCTCTGTGTTGGATAGGTATAAAAGAGATTTCTCCCTGAAGTGAAATTGTACAGCAGAATGAACTACATTTTCCTAAAATTCTTATACTCAGGCCCTGACCTCTTCAGTATGAAGAGGGGCTTGCCCTTCTGATGGAATGAATATAAAAGGAAGAGAATGCCAGGGTCACACCTATAATCCTTCCTACTCTGGAGATAAGTAGGAATAAACTCTGCCTGGCTAGACAAATCTGAGACACTCCTACCTCTAATTAACCAGCAAAAAACCCAGAAGTGGGGGGCATGGTTCAAGGGATAGATTGCCAGCCATGACCAAAAAGGCCTAATGAGGACTAGTACCACACCAAAAAAGAGAAAAGCTCTTCTGCCTGAAAGTGGCTATCCGTGCACCAGGAGGAGCACAGATAGTCTTCTCTGGGGAGCCAGATTGGCTTTGATCTTGGACTTCGCCTCCAGACAAGAAACATCTCTGTTGTTTATGCTACCCAGTCTGTGGCATTGGGCTCCAGCAGTCTGAGAAGATTAGCATAGTGCATAGTATACATGTGGAATAAAATATCAGTTTTTTTGTAGAGACTGAGGTTTTCAGCAGTGAGATGGGGATTAGACTTGTGCTTGCAAAAGGCTTTAGACATCTACTCACCAGCCTTCGCTGACCTCTGGTTCAGCTTATGACTGCCTTGTAAAGGAGGCAGAGCCATACTGGCTTCCCTGCTTACCACACAAAAGCCAAATCCCTGAAGAAAGAACTGGGTAACCTCCACACACAGCTTCCATTTTGGAAGTGACCAAGACTCCCAATAGAAAGAAGTCATGAATGCCTTCACATATATGGACAGTCTTCTCATCCTTTGCTTAGAAGACAAGGTTTTTATTTTTAGTCTTTGTAGTTGTTCCCATTTCAAGATAGAAAAATTTCCTCACATCCCAACGTGGTACAGAAACTGTAGTGGTATCATTTACCTTTCATATTTCGGGAAACAAATTAGAAATTGAATTCTTTGGCCTGCTGGCTATTGAAGTGTAAAATTTCTTTGAAGTGTCATAATGGTAAGAAATATGATATTATCTGACTTAGACTTGGGACATTTTATCCTTTTATTGTGATCCAGGTATTGGCTTACTATTTAGTCATGCTGATTAGTGGCTGTGGTAGGACATAGGAGTCGTTTGTGGCTGTCTGCTGTTTCAATTGCTATTCATTTACCCAGGGTGGTTTGAGGACTTTTCCATCAAGTGGATGAAACAGACATAATTTAGAAGACAGAAATAAGAGGAATAGAACTGAAAATCCAAAGCTCCAGTGTATACTCTGCCCCTTCAGACTAATTCTAGAAGAATTTTGGGTTTTTTGCAAAGTTTTTAAGACCTCAGGACACGCTATATAGAAAACAATCTCCTTTCACTTAGCGATAATAAAAATTATTCCTTTGAGGTTAAAAGCCAAGAATAGATTTTTGTACTTTAGGGTGCTTCTCATAGCCTGTATACTTATTTTTATTATGTGCTGCCTTATTCTTCCACTAGAATGTAAAGTCCTGGCTGGCAGGATCTTTTAGCTGAACTACCCAGGCAAAAGTGTGAGGTGGCACCTCAGAGAACTCTTAAAAGTAAGTGCCATAGCCTAAGTATCAGAAACAAAGTTGTGAAATCAGCCACATGAACAGAATGTAGAAGTTGCTGTCTAATTCTTCACATTGCCATCTAGACAACTGGTTAAGATCTAAAACTTAACATGCCCAAGTGGAACTTCTTACCTACTATGTATTGTTGGATTTTAATTTTGATTTTTTTCCCCCCATATAGGTCCACTGAGAAAATTCAGGGCATCTGGGACAATCTCAAGTTACTTCCAAACAGTCTTTTTTGACATTTCCCATTTTTAACCTTGTAAAGAATTCTAAACAATAGTGCTGGGAGTTTGGCCTAGAGGTAGAGTGCTTGCCTAGCATGCACGAAGACCTGGGTTTGATTCCTCGGTACCACATACATAGAAAAAGCCAGAAGTGGTGCTGTGGCTCACGTGGTAGAGCTCTAGCCTTGAGAAAGCCCAAGGACAGTGCTCAGGCTCTGACTCTTCAAGCCCTGGGACTGGCAAAAATAGATAAAAATAGAATTCTAAACAGTATTCTAGCAATGAAATATTGAATTGTTTACTTTTAGGTTACTTTCATGAACAACTTTTTATTGTGATTTTTTTTCTTGGGACTATTAGTATTTTGTTCAATTATTTTCTCTCTTTTTTGGGGAGTGGGAGAGGGGCGCAGCAGTCCTGGGGCTTGAGCTCAGGGCCTGGGCACTGTCCTTGGACACTTTTTATTCAAGGCTAGTGCTCTGTCACTTGAACCACAATGCCAGTCTGGACTTTTCTGTGTATGTGGTACTGAGGAATTGAACCCAGGGCTTCATGCATACTAGGCAAGCACTCTACCACTCTCTGGCCCATATTTGGTTCAATTCTTGTAATAGGGTCTTAGCTTTCAAAGTTAAGTAGTATTTGCTGATGAAACATTCATTTAAAAATATTTCATTTAGGGTTGGGAATGTGGCTTAGTGGTTCAGTACAAGCCTTGAGCAAAAAGCAACTCAGGGACAAGTGTGTAGGCTCTGAGTTCAAGCCCCAGGGCTACAAGAAGAAAATTACCATGAGAAATATTTCTTAAAATATTTTTCTAAATGTAATAGGCAAACTTTTGGATCAAGAAATGTGGCCTAGCCAGGTAGATATTAGGAGGATTGTGGTTTAAGGACTGCTCAGGTTTCAAAAAAAAGCTTGTGAGACCTCCATCTCTTTCAATAATCCTGGCATAGTAATACATGTCTGTCATTTTAGCTTGGGTAGGAAGAGGATTACTATAAGAAGCCAGTTCCAGGACAAAAACAGGAATCTCTAACTGAAAAAGAAGCAAAAAAGTTACTTTACCCAGGCACTTAATAAACTTTAGTTACCTTTAATTTATGTAGTACTTGAAAAAAATGATGGGAATTGTGTCTGATTTTCAGAGAGACAGAAGTTGCAGACAAAAATTTACTAATAGGGCTGGGAATGTGGCTTAGTGGTAGAGTGATTTCCCAGCATGCGTGAAGCCCTGGATCTGCTTCCTCTGTACCACGTAAACTGAAAAAGCCGGATGTAGCTCTGTGGTTCAAGTGCTAGCCTTGAGCAAAAGAATATTGGGGGGCTGGGAGTTTGGCCTAGTGGTTAAAGTGCTTGCCTAGCATGCATGAAGACCCGGGTTCGATTCCTTGGTACCACATACATAGAAGTGGTGCTGAGGCTCAAGTGGTAGAGCTCTAGCCTTGAGAAAGTCCAAGGACAGTGCTCAGGCCCTGAGCTCAAGCCCAGGACTGGCAAAAAAAAAAAAAAAAAAAAAGAATATTGGGGTTTGAACTCAGGGCTTGGGTGTTGTCCTTCAGCTTTTTTCAAAAGGCTGGCTCTACTACTTGAACCATTTTTGTTTTGTTTCTGGCTTTTTGCTTGTTAATTGAGGTTAGAGTTTCCAGATATTTCTGTACAAGGCTGTTTTTGAACCTTGATCTCCTATCTCAGCCTCCCCAGTTTGCTGGGATTGTTATCATGTTATCTTTCTAATCCTCAAAGAGTTTTGATTGCTCTTTGGACTTGATTGAGTGTACAGAAAAACCACTCCTCGAGCTGGCCTGGTGACTCACGCCTGTAATCTTAACTACTCTGGAGGCTGAGATTGAGGATCTCCATTCAAAGCCAGCTCAGACTCTAAAGAGTGTGAAATTTTCATCTCCTATAAATCACTAGAAGAGGGGAAGTGGGGCTGTGGCTCAAGGGATAGGGTGGTAGCCTTGAGCTGCAGAGCTCAGGGACCCCGCCCAGGCTCAGAGTTCAGGCCCCATGACTTCCCCCCCCCCCAAAAAAAAAAAAAAAAGAGCCACTTGCTATTTCTAATGAAGATTTGGTTGAAAAACTTGAAGTTGGTATTCCTGTGAAATAGGAGAAATTTTTATTTCTAAGTTATATTACTAGATCCAGTATTTAATCATAACATGCTTCATATACCTAGATATACTCAGGTAAATTTATGTAGTTATCTTTACTTTGTAGATAACGGTTTCCATTGAAATGCCTGTTGTTGCTTCACTTGCTGTCTCTGAGCTTTGCTCAAGGCTAGCAATATTGCTTGAGCCACAGCTTTATTTTTAGCTTTTTTGGTGGTTAATTGGAGTCTCTGGGACTTTTCTGTCTGTGCTGGCTTTGAACTGTGTCTCTAAGATCTCAGCCTCCTGAGTAGCTAGGATTTATAGACTTGATCTACTGACAACTGGCCCATTAGTGAACATTTTAATCTCAAACTAGGGAAATACTCATGAATTATATTGAGAAACATTATGGCAAGTAAAACTCAACTGGATAGATTATTAAAAATTGGTAAAAGGACAAAAATTCAGATAAAAAATTTCATTTAAGCAATAAACAGAAGAAATCACCAAATATGTTCATAATATCTCAGAATAGAAACAGGTTGTAGATTTTAAGCAAGTCTAAGCCTGCTCTTTTCCCCAAGACTTATACTGAAATGTGAAGAATGTATTTGGTTCCATAAATTATTAGTCACGAAATTATGAACCTTACAGCCTGACTTTGCTGTGGATGGCCTATGGAAAAGGGAAAGAACAAATCTCCCTATCACACACAGATGTGAGCTCATGGTATGACAGGAGGAAAGCTTGCCAGGAGGAAGGTAGAAATCCCTAATCCCCAGCTCCGCCTGGATTTAGAGTAAAGCAGTGTGATCAAGTCAACCTTTTGCAGCAGGGCTTTGCGAAGTCATGAAGGGAGTGAGTGAAAGGTACTCAGAAATCTCTATGGTATGTTTTATTGTGCTTCTTTTGCAGACGTGAAGCCATGTTGAATTGTTATATTTGCCCACATCTCTCAATATGAATATTAACATATATGAGAATTAGTTTATCTTCTCATTAAAATTCTGGCTAAAGGACTTTGTTTATTTCCAGTGGGATCTATGAAAATCTATGGCGACTATAAGGACTGGGGATGTGGCTCAATGGTAGAACACTTCCCTAGCAGGTACAAGGCCTTGTGTTGAATCCCAGGGGAGGTTGCATGTGAAGGAGAAAATATATGTGATCACATGAGAGTTGAATTTAGATTTCTGTGTTACTAGTTTAGAACACTGTTGAAGTCTTTTATTTTCTGTGTGTGTGGCACAGAACTTAGTGTTACCTAGACTCAAATTTGTTGAGGCATTTCATAGCTATGGCTAAATTTAGGGGTAGATTGTAGGTTTCATCTCACATTTTGTATTTGCAGGGGAGATAGAATGAGAATGATACATAGAATGATATATAGAAAAATGATTTAGAATGTTACATAGAAATGTTACATAAATAGAAAATGATTAAGCTAGCAAATATTTGGCCTTTTGCCACAATGTTAGATGTCTTACAGTTAAATATTTAATATAGAAATTACCTTTTAAAATGAACAGGTAAGTTGTGGCTTCCCAAATCTTGGATTTAAAGTACTTGACAAAAATTTTTAAGAGATACCAGGCATGGTGGCTCATTCCTCTAATCCTAGCTACTCAGGAGGGTGAGATCTGAGGATTGGGGTTCAAAGCCAGGCTGGGCACTAAAAAAGAAAAAAAAAAAACGACTCTTCAATTCATCACTAGAAAATGGGAAGTGGGGCTGTGGCTCAAGGGGTAGGGCAGTAGCCTTGAGCTGAAGAGCTCAGGGACAATGACCTGGCCCAGAGTTCAAGCCCCATTGACCCACCCCCCCAATTTTTTTTTTTCTTTTTTACAGACTCTTAATCATTATAAGCAAATTTAGAATATATATAGTCAACTTAAAATTTACATCTTTTTGTGTAAAGTTCTGTCCAGTCTGATTTGGAAGTGCCTGCTCCAACTGCTAAGACATTTTTCCTGAGAGTATTTTGATATTGTCACTCTTGTCCTTTTACTTTTGTTGTTGTTGTTAGAAAGGACAAATGGTTTTTAAAGCCTAGGAAATGCATCCCTGGGGACTGCCCCTTTTTAATCAAATCTTTTTGTGGATAATTGTAATTTTTTATTTGGCAAATCCTGGGCTTAACATCTGGGCGTAAGCACTGTCCTTAGTTAGGCTTTCTCAAGGCTAGAGCTCTACCACTTGAGTCTCAGCACCACTTCCGGCTTTTTTCTATGTATGTGGTACTAAGGAATCAAACCAGGGTCTTCATGCATGCTAGGCAAGCACTCTACCACTAGGCCAAACTCCCAGCCCAATTGTAATTTTTTTTTTTTTTGCCAGTCCTGGGCTTGAGCTCAGGGCACTGTCCTTGGACTTTCTCAAGGCTAGAGCTCTACCACTTGAACCTCAGCACCACTTCCGGCTTTTTTCTATGTATGTGGTACCGAGGAATCGAACCCAGGTCTTCATGCATGCTAGGCAAACACTTTAACCACTAGGCCAAACTCCCGGCCCCAACAATTGTAATTATTTTTATGAAGCAATTTTCTCTTTTGATCGTATATTTTCTTTTCTTTTTTTATTGCCAGAATAATGAATAAAGGGTCAGATAGTGGGTGCATTACTTCTTGAACTTTGATACTCCTCATCTCTGTCTGTCTGTCTGTCTGTCTGTCTGTCTGTCTGTCTGTCTTGGGGCTTGAACTCTGGACCTGGGCTGTGTCCCTGAGGTCTTCAGCTCAAGACTACCTTACACCTTGAGCAACTGCATCACTTCCCCTTTTCTAGTGATAAATTGGAGATAAGAGTTTTGTTGTTTTTTTTAGTACCTGGGATGGCTTTGAACCCCAATCCTCAGATCTCAGCCTCCTGAGTAGCTAGGATTACAGGCATGAGCCACCCTGCTTGGCTGTTCTTACATTTTCTTACTGCTGTTCTCTGGCCTTCCACTTGGGTGGTTGAACCTTGGGTGGATCTGTCTGTATTTAGCATCTGTGGAGGAGAAAAGGATGATTCTTTTTTATGTATATTAGTGAAGGATTGACCCAGATTAGTGAGAAGCAATTTTCTGTTCTTTCATGTTTACCTTTTCTTTCTTAATCTGAACTGGATATGAACAATGAAGGGATTCTCTCTCACTGATAAATTGGGAAGGTTTTTTTACACTCAGTAGGAGCTGAGGTGGTGTAATTCTTCATCATCCTTTACTCTTGACTGTTTTTTTTTTTTTCTTTTTTCTTGGAAGAACTTATTTAAACAGCTGCTATGTTTCACAGACCTACTGCCTTTTGTTTTAGGTAGAGCTCGAGGTTGAGATTCTTTTTGTTTTTTTGCCGGGCTTGGGCTTGGGCTCAGGGCCTGAGCACTGTCCTTGGACTTTCTCAAGGCTAGAGCTCTACCACTTGAGCCTCAGCACCACTTCCAGCTTTTTTCTATGCATGTGGTACCGAGGAATCAAACCCGGGTATTCGTGCATTCTAGGCAAGCACTCTACCACTAGGCCAAACTCCAGGCCAAGGTTGAGATTCTTAAGCAGTCCTTCCTTCCCTTTCTCTTCCCCACCTGTGAACATTTATATGTTAAATTGCTCCTTCCTGTTATCAGAGGCCTTCTGAGAACACTTTCCTTTGACAATTTGGCATTCAAGCTAGATTTCCCTGGGGGAAAGTTGGCTTCTCCGACTCTCACTTGAGTTTTACTGTTTTCTCAGTTCAGTTCTTCCAATAGAAAGGGATGGTTGGTTGCTCAACTTTGACCTCCCATGGCAGGGGCCTGACCTTTTCCTTCAGAGATCATGAGGACCACAGGGTCAAAAGAAGCTTAGTGCCCTCTGAAAACTCAAGGTACTTTCTCTTCATAGTGAAATGATAACCAGAAAAGATGCAAGGAATTTTGCTGATCAGATTTCTTTGACTCCACACTAGCTTGTGATGGCCAGTTTTGTGGACAATAAATTGTGTGTGTGTGTGTGTGTGTGTGTGTGTGTGTGTGTGTGTGTGCGTGTGCGCGCGCGCGCGTGTGCGCGTGCGCGAGCGATTGTCATCACACCTTCCTCTCTATACACTACTCAGAAAACAGATTATCCCCGATTTTGTTTTACCATTGTAGTAAGGTAGTGATATATGAAACAATTATGATTTAGATTTTCAATAGGAATTTTTATAAATTCTAGAGTCTAGAGTTCTTCCCTTTTGCCTCTCCTTATGTATAAGTAGCTTGTGATAGGCAAGGGAAGTGGTAGGTCAAACTAGTGAAGTGCTATGGAGTGCTTTGAAACAATTCTCCAGAAATGCTCCCAGAAGCCCCAGTTTTATAGAAAAACAAATCTTTACCTGTTACCTTACGTTATAAATACACAGGTAGCTTACTGACTTTACAGAGGGATTGGTTTCTATTTTATGGAGAAAGATGTGTAGCCTACTCCATGTCCATCGTCTAGGCGTGGAGTCTTCAGAGAATGGATAGGTTTAGGGTTTTTGCCCTCAGATTCTCATTACATTACAGCCCACCTGCCAGAGCCTCCAGGTCCTGATCTTTAGACTGATGTCATAATATGTTGACTAGTCAACACATGGTCTTGAAAGGGGAATTTACAAAAAGTGCAAGATGAAAGAGACTTCCCCAATTCCTCCCCACCTTATCCCCTTCGGCCTGCCAGGACACTCCCTCCCTCCCTCCCTTTTCCTTTGTCATCAGAGCAGTGCGCCAGAAGACCACCAAGATGATAGGTCTGTTCAAACAGCAAAGGTGTCAGTGGTTGCTCCAGCCATCAATCAATCATGTTGAATTCCATTGGCCACCTGTGTATGGCCAGCCCAACCACATGGCTAGGGTCTATAAAAGTAGCCTGTAAGATTAGGTGGGGTCGCTCTCTCATTCACTGACCTTGATCACGGACCCTAACACAAGATAATGAAAACTAGGATTATAAAATAGCAAATAGTGCCATGTTGGACAAAGTTTTACTAGAGAAATATGTTTTCTGCTCCTTTTTCCTCAGATCAAATTGTATAAATTGCTGAAAGAATGAAAGAATAAAGCCCTAGATTGGCATAGAAATTTCATTTATTTTTTTTCTCTTAAGAATTGCAGTCTACCACTTTTGTGAAAGTCAAGAATAAAGTCCCTGGGCTCACATTTATGCATCGGCTTGTACTTGAAGCAGGTAGGATGAATTAGGAGAGAATGGTGTTATCAGCAGGCTTGATGGTTCATGACTATAATCAGCACTCGGGAGGCAGGAGCCAGGAGTATCTGAAATTGGAGGCTAACTTGGCAATATACACAGAGATCTTGTTTCAGAAAACCTAAACCAGATAAAAAATGAAAATGGCATATTGCTGATATTTTTCCCCTTCCTTTTTCCCCTCTCCTTCCTCTCCCCCCTTTTCCTCTTCTTCTCCCTCTTCCCCCTCCTCCTTTTGGTTCTGCTCCTGGAGCTTGAACTGAGGGCATGGACATGGTCCTTGAGATTTTTCACTCAAGTCTGGCACTCTACTGCTTGGACGATAGCTCCACTTATGCCTTATTGTGGCTAATTGGAGATAAGAGACTCCCTGGGCTCATTTACATCTGCAACCCTCAGACTTCAGCCTTTTGAGCTGCTAGAATTGTAGGTATGAGCCACTGGTGCCTGACACTGAAATGTCTTTTTTTTTTTGGTGTTAGGGGCACTGTCCCTGAGCTCTTCACCTTACCTCACCCTACCCTTGAGCCAAGCCCCACTTCCCATTTTCTAGAGGTAATTGGAGATAAGAGTCCCAGGTCCTTTTGTGCCCAAGCTGGCTTTGAACCTTGATCCTCAGATCTCAGCTTCCTGAGTAGCTAGATTACAGGCATGAGCCACTGGTGCTGGGCTTGAAATGAATCTTTCTCTTCCCTCCGTACCCCTCTTCCTCTCATTTCGAGATTTGAACTCAGGGACTGAGCGTTGGTCCTGTGTTCTTTTTGCTCAAGGCTAGTGCATTTATTTTGAGCATAGTGCCACTTCTGGCTTTCTGGTGGCTAATTGGAGATAAGAATCTCTTGGACTTTCCTGCATGGGCTGGTTTTGTACTGTGATCCTGAATATGTTCAGCTGTACATGAGTGCCAGCAAGCCTTTCTATGATGGTGGAAATGTTCTGGAGTTGCCTGTCTAGTGTAGTATGCTGGCCACCCGTGGCTGGTAACCATATGGAATGTGGCTAGTATGACCAAGGAAAAAACTTGTATTTAGTTAAATTTAAATAGGCTTATGGATAATACTTCCCATATTGGACAAGACAACCTTGAATTAGTTTAAGTGATTGATGTGCATACAAAATGAGTAACATTTAAGAACAGGTATTAATAGTAAACAGGTATTTTGTAGTTTGAGAAGTACATTATTATTATTATTATTATTTTTGCCAGTTCTGGGCTTTAGCTCAGGTCTTAAGCACTGTCCTTGGACTAGCACTCTACCACTTGAGCCTCAGCACCACTTCCGGCCTTTTGCTCTGTATGTGGGATACCGAGGAATTGAACCCGGGTCTTCATGCATGCTAGGCAAGCACTCTACCACTAGGCCAAACTCCTGGCCCGGGAAGTACATTTTTCATTGCTCTATTTCTTTTAGAGAAAGTTGGAGTGATTTGGTAGTGTGTTGACATCATAAAATAGATAGAGTATAGTTTAAAAATATGTCTTAGCACACAACATTACATTCCAGTTTTTCTTTTAAAAGGAGCAAGTTGTGCTCTAACAGGCTTTTGATTGTTCTATTAGCTTTGTGGCTTTTTGTCTTCTGCCCAGGGTATCCCACCTCTCTCAGCCACTTTTCAGCATCACCTGTAGCTAAGCTGGGAAGGGTATGTAATTGTGGTGGAGATTAAGTGGTAGGATTGACTTCTACATAGATATGGTAATAGGGATTTTAAGGATGGTTAGAAATCTCTGTTTTTACTTTTGGGGACTTGGGTAGTTTTTTACTTACAAGAAGAGCTATCCTTTACTATCACTGCCTTTTCTGTACAGTTCTACAATATGCTCTTTTTTTCTTTACTTTCTTTTTTTTCCAGTCCTGAGGCTTCAACTCAGGGCTTCAGTACTGCCCTTAGGCTTCTCAAGGCTAACACTCAACCACTTGAGCCACAGCACACTTCTTTTTTTTCTGTGTATGTGGTACTGAGAAATTACACTTCTGGTTCCTGCAATTCTATAATAGTCTAAATATAGTTCTATGTGAAAGATATCAAATCGATAGATCTAAGTGTGATAATGTACACTTACAACTCCAGCAGTTGGTAGGAGGACCAAGTTCGAGGACAGCCAGACAAAGGAACAGGTGACAAGGAACAACACATCAAACCAGATGTATTATAAATTACTGATCATTGAAAAAGGGCCTCACAGTCTCTGGGGGGTGAGTCTTACTGTTAATCAGTTTGGGAATTGCAAAATAAAGCAGAGAGAGTAAAGGTCTCTCTGTGTATTTCCCCCAAGTCTCATGGATTTGATTAAATCAACTTGAATTACAAGTGGCAGTTTTTCCATTGAAAGCTTTGAAGAACTTCCTGTGTGCCTTAATGAGCTGAGGATTTTATTTTATTTTATTTTTGGAAACTGCTGTAGTAACTGGATGGATGCTCCATTTATATTTCATCCTCTAGGTTCAGTTGCTTTGGGGATTTATGTTCTGTAGTGCTGAATATTGTCTTGCTTACATTTTCTATGTAATTTTAAAGGTCACCAGAGACTGAGAGCTATTCAGTATACATTGATATTAGATCATAAACAGCATCTGGAATTTTGTGGTTGTGGAGCATGGAATGAATATTTGTAGGCTTAATTTTTCCTTGATTACAAAATTGAGGAAGTTTGTCAAGGGAGCTTAACTTTGAACAGTTGGGATCCAAGCTATATTTAATTACCTGTCAATTGCTGCACTGTCTTTTATATTATTATGAGATGAAAACTTAGGAAAGAATAACTGCATGGCATTAACTAATCCTACTAGCACATGATAAGTATGCTTTTTTGGGTGGGGAGATGGTTTGGAGTTGGGATTTGAATTCAAGGCCTTGAATATGCTAGGCGGGCACTCTGTCATTTGTGCACCATGATTGGTGGTGGTAGTGGTAGTGGTGGAGATGGTAGAGGAGGTTGAGGTGGTAGAGGTGGTGTGTGTGTGTGTGTGTGTGTGTGTGTGTGTGTGTGTGTGTATTTATTTATTTTTGCAAAAGTCTTGCTTTGTGTCTTGACTGGCTTGGTTAGGTTGCTGCTCTTTTCTTTGTGTTCCCTCTGTTTGCTGGGATATCAGATGCCTAGTGAACAGTGTTTCCCCTGTAGCTGGGATGATAGGGGACTATCAACACGCTCAGATTTTATTGGTTGAGATGGAGTCTCCTGAAAATTTATTATTTTTTCCTTCCTTCCTTCCTTTTCTTTTTTTTTTTTTTTTTTTTTTGCCCAGGCTGAACTGCAGCCTACAGATATCTGCCTGGCTAACTAGGATTATAGGCTTGAATCACATGTCCCAATACCAATTTTGTTGTGTAAGAAATAAAGTCTTTGCTTTCATCAGCTCAGTGTTATCACAGTTATCATTCATGGTGTAATCTTAGGAAGTTGCTTTCAGATTTTTTTTTTTCCCTCCCCAGTTCCCCAGTTTGACTACGGGGCCTGGGCACTATCTTTGAGTTTCTTAAGCTGAAGGCTAGTGCTCTACCACTTGAGCCACAGCACCATTTCTGGCCTTTTCTGTGCATATGGTAATGAAGAGTTGAACCCAGGGCTTTGTACATGCTAAGCAGGCACTCTACCTGTAGGCCACACTTACAGTCCCTGCTTCTAGATTTTTAAAAACAAACTTAACTAGTTGGTCCAAAGCTTTAAAGATACAGTTGTGGCCAGGCTCGATAGCTCACATCTGTAATCTATCTACTCAGGAGGCTGAGATCTGAGGATCAGGGTTCAAAGCCAGCCAGAGCACAAAAGGATGTGAGACTCTTATCTCCAATTAACCTCTAGAAAACAGGAAGTGGGGCTTGGCTCAAGGCTAGGGCAGTATCCTTGAGCTGAGGTGGTCAGGGACAGTGCTCTGCCCAAGTTCAAGCCCCACGACTCACTATATAAATATATTTTTTGTTTCTTTTCCGTACTCTGAAAAAGAAAGCTGTACTTCATTCCAGCTAACTTTCAGTTCCATACACTGAAAGGTTCTCTTTTAGCCTAGTTTATAATGTATAAATATCAAGCTGAGACCTCTCTTAGGCCGTTTATTTATGGAAAAAGCAGTACCTTTTTACATACTATTTAACAAAATCTGGCATTTTAAAATGTTGAATGCTTCTGATTTAATCTGAAAAATTAAAAAAAAAATCGGTTGTGAAGCTTGAACCCTGGGCCTCAGAGCTGTCCCTGACCTCTTCAGCTCAGGGCTAGTGCTCTACCACTTTGAGTCACAGGTCTGGTTTTCTGGTAGTAAATCAGAGAGTGTCAAGGACTTTGGTGCCTGGGCTGGATTTTAAACTGAGATCCTCAGATCTCTGCCTCCTCTGAATGTGTGTTTTGTTTTGTTTTAGGGGGTACTTGAATTCGGCCTGGGTGCTGCCCCTGACCTTCTCAGTTTAAGGCTACCCCTTAAGCCACAGCACCACTTTCAGTTTGTTTTTAAATAAGGCTTTAGCTGTTGTCCAGTTTTCTGGTAATTCATTGTAGATAACGAGTCTCATGGACTTTTGTGCCCCGACTGACTTTGAACTGCAACCCTCAGATCTCAGCCTCCTGAGTAGCTAGAATTACAGAGGTGAGCCAATGGCTTGCGGCATGAATGTGTGGTATGTGGGGGTTTTTTTTTTTGGGGGGGGGACTAGTTCTGGGTTTGAACTCAGGGCCTGAGCACTGTTCTTGGGCTTTCTCAAGGTTGGAGCTCTACCACTTGAGCCACATCACCACTTCTAGTTTTTTCTATGTATGTGCTACAAAGGAACTGAACTGTGGTCTTTGTGCAAGCTAGGCAAGTATTCTACCACTAGGCCAAACTCCCAGGAGGGGAGGGGTAGGGAGAGTGAGGGAAGGAGAGGAATGAGTATGGCATGAGCATTGCCCTTGGGTTTTCTCAAGGCTAGAGCTTGACCACTTGAGCCACAGCTCAAACCCAGGTCTTCGTGCATGCTAGGCAAGCACTAGGCCAGTTTGTTTTTAAATAAGGTTTTAGCTGTTGTCCAGGGTGGCCTGGGACAGCAATTCTCTTCCCAAAGGCTTCTCTGTTACTAGAATCACAGGTCCTGTACTACCACACTTGGCTTACCAATTGAGATAGAATTTTGTTTATTAAAGTGGACATTAAAGTTGGACACTAATGACTTATGCCTGTTGTCTTTGCTACTCAGGAGTCTGAGATCTGAGCATTGTGGTAAGAATCCAGCTTGGCCAGGAAAGATTTGCATCTCCATTTAACCACCAAAAAGCCCAAAGTGGAGCTGTGGCTTAAGTAGAATATAAAATCTCAGGGACACAACTAACTCTGAGCTCATGTTCCAGAACTGGCATAACAAAACTACAAAGGTTAGGAGATGTGGAAACATGGCTGAGTGTTAGACTGTTTCCCCAATAACTTTGGTCTCCCCCCCCCCCCCCCCAAAAGAGATAAGGATTAAGGGGGAAGATGGCCCTGGAAGGATGAGCCTTGTGATCTCTGCCATGAGCTAGCCTTAAATATTGTATTTTTGTTATTTTGTTACTTATCTTCTGGAGTCCTTTGCTTCACAAATTACTGGTTTTCTTAGTAATAAACTTGCCAAGATCTTGATAGATACTATTTTAGAGAAAAATCATATTTATGTTGGAAATAACTTGGTTATTGTCTTCTAATCTCAGGTGGGTCAGGTTAGGACGCTGCGTGTGGATCAGGACTGGGGTATATTCTATATGAACCATGATGTCATCTTCTAACACTTGCAAACAAATTAAGTACTTCTATAATAGTAAGGGACTAGTTCATTCTTGGACGAGTTTAGCTGTTTGTCTTTTCAGAGGTGAAAATGAGAAAGCTTTTCCATTCGATGATGGACGTTCTTCCATCTTCCATTCATTCATTGATGTATATATGTTCAATGTATGTTCTGAAGGTTCTTGGGCTTGAACTCAAGGTTTGAGCACAGTACCCAAGGGCACCGCTACCCCCCCCCCCCCCAAGCTAGTGCATCTTAAGACTATAGGCATATGGGCTATACATGCCTTGCCATTGTCCCTATTTTAATTATCATTGATTGTATATTTTAAGTCTGTTTTCCCTCTCTGCTGGTTAAAGTAGAATTGGTGTTTTACACTGAGAAAGTAGTATTAAATTTTTTATTTCTTGGTCAGTAATGGGAATTGAACTCTAGGCCTGGGCATTGTCTCTGAGCTTTTCAGCTCAAGGCTACTGCCCTACCCCTTGAACTACAGCACCACTTCAGGTTTTCTAGTGGTTAATTGGAGAAAAGAGTTCCATGTTCTTTAGTGCCTGGGCTGGCTTTGAACTGAGGATTGTCAGATGTCAGCCTCTTGAGTAGCTAGGATTACAGGTGTGAGCCACTTTACCCAGCCTTAAAACATTTTTTTTTTTTTTTTTTTTTTTTTTAGGGGCTGGGAGTTTGGTCTAGTTGTAGAGTGCTTGCCTAGCATGCACAAAGACCCAGGTCGATTCCTCAGTACCACATACATAGAAAAAAGCTGGAAGTTATGTGTGCTATGACTAAGTGGTAGAGCTCTAACCTTGAGAAAGCCCAAGGACAGTGCTCAGGCCCTGAGTTCAAGCCCTGGGACTGGCAAAAAAATATATATATATATGTATATGTGTGTGTATATATATATATATATATAGATAGATAGATAGATAGATAGATAGATAGATAGATAGATAGATATATGTTCTTTTGGTGAGAAAATTCAGTTTTCACTGAAATTACATTGAAGCCAGAAGCCACGCATAGCTGAGTTCAAATAAACAGAAAGATTCATGTTGACATTCCCAGCTGGATTAGACAATGTGTCATTTTCCAGGGCTGTACTATCCTGAGATACTTCCACCTCTCCCTAAATACTTCACTGCATCTCACATACTGGGGTTGAACTCAGGGCTTTTATTTGGAGCATTTGAACCATGACTCCAATCCTGGACTTCTGTAGTTTCCTTTTTTGCTCTTGGACTGATAATATTTGATCATTGAGGAGGAGGTAACATAGAATAGAATTATTCTACGTCTTTTTTGGTTGCTATGAACTCTCATTTTCACCATTGACTACTCCTTTGTTTTTTTGTTTGTTTTGTCAGTCCTGGGGCTTGAACCCTGGGACTGGATGCTGCTACTGCCCTACTCCTGGGGCTGGGCATTGTCCCTGAGCTCTTCAGCTCAAGGCTATTGCCTTACCCCTGGAGTCACAGCCTCATTTACTCCTTTAAAAATTCATTATTTGGGGCTGGGAGTGATTGCCTAGCACGCATGAAGCCCTGGGTTCAATTCACTGGAACCACATACACAGAAAAAGCCAGAAGTGGTGCTGTGGCTCAAGTGGCAGAGTGCTAGCCTTGAGCAAAGAATGTCCAAAGACAGTGCTCAATACTTGAATTCAAGCCCCACTGGCCAAAATAAAAATTCTTTATTTAAATTTGTTCTTTCACCGACAAATATAACCATAAATTTCTGTAGTAATACAAGCAGGTTTTGGAGTCATTAAAGTATTTGAATCAATCTTACTGACAGTGTTAGTGCTATTTGACTTAATTCTTTTTTTTTTCTCTTTGGGTCATGGGGCTTAAACTTGGCATGGATGCTGTCCCTGAGCTCTTTTGCTCAAGTCTAATGCTCTAACACTTTGAGCCACAACTCTGCTTCCAGTTTTCTGGTGGTTAATTGGAGATTGGTTAATTGAGCTGGCTTTGAACTACCATCTTCAGAGCTTAGCTTCCTGAGTAGCTAATATTTAACAAGTGTAAGCCACCAGAGCCTGGCTTAACTCAATTCCTTGAAATACTGTGGCATCTCTAGTGAACCTGTCAACTGTCTCTGGAGGGGTTTGGAGTTGAAGTTTTCTTTTGAATTTGTAGCCTTACTCATTGCATAGTTTCTTTTCTTTTTCTTCACATGAACCTTAAAATAATTGTGTACTCAACATATTTGTTAAGAAAGCTGTTTCTGTGTGTTTTTAATTCATTAATGCTGTTCCATTAATTTTCAAGGTGAGAGTCATTCAGGCAGGTTTCCCCTCCATTTTTCTAGCATGGCAAATGTTTTCATTTGGACAGCTGGTGCATTTCCCAGAAAACAGTAGGGGAAGGAGATGTTGCTGCCAGGTGTCTGCCTCCAGCCTTGTCTGCCTCCAACCGGCTCCTCCAGGACTGGAACTCTTAAGTTGATTAATGCAACCTTTGGCCACATCATTAATAGGGAATACTTGTCCATAGGCATATTACTATGTATTGCTGCCATGCCATGGTTTCCAAATACAGTCTTTCTATCATCCTATAGGTCCAAATTTCAATGGGCTTACCATTAACAATCTTGTTTGTTTCAAAATGTTCTTTTCTACCTGACTGTTTATCCCAGGCAGTACATTTTGGTTCATGCAGTCGCCTGGTTACCAGGACTATTTACTTTCTGAGGACTTGCAGACTTCCATCTAGCCCAGGGCTTGGACATTTCTTGATCCATGCACGTCCTCTGGTCAGCACCACAGATTCAACGTATTCCAAATAGACTTCTGGTTTCCTTTTTCTTCCCCTTCTCAGTCTGTGACAACTCTAATCTTCCAGTTAATCCAATCTTTAGTGTCTTTCTTAATTCTTCCCTTTGTCTCTCACCAATCCAATCTTTTGGCACATTCTTATTGCCATGCCTGGGCCATGCGTCTTCTTCACTGGTACTGTCTTGCCCGACAGGTTCATAACCCTACAGGGTACAAGGAGGTCTATAAAGACATCTCAGTACTCCTGCTCCATCTCTACACGCAGTGTGACCCTTATTTGAGCAATTGCTTCCCAGCTAATTTTCTATTTGTAATGTGATTCTTTGCCCTCAGTGCTTTAGCCACCTTGGTGTTTGGTGGTCTGGGCATGCCAGGTTTCAGGTCTTTGTGCTTGCTCTTCTCTCTGCCTAGATTGTCTATGCTCATAACCACATGACTTGCATACCTTCTTTAGCTCAAATTGACCTCTTGTTATTGTCTCAAATAAATTAATGGCTCTTCATGCATGTCGCCCACCTTTATTTTTCTCTATAGCACTTATCTTCACCTTGGGATACTATATTACACTATATATTTGGAATAATATGTTACAATACTTATTTCTTCCTTTCTTTACTAGCCTTTAAGCTCTCTGAGGATAGATTGTATTCATTTTCATCCTTGTACCTAGAGTTTCTTGGGCAGTGTTCTCAAATAATGTAGAAACTGAGAGGAAATATGCTCTGGAAATTGGTGTTCAAATGATGATGTTAGAGCTTTGACATTTAAATTGTGGTCTCAACTGAACTTCTCCCACCTTTTTCCTTTGGTCACTCACTAGTTGCTGGCAACTGGAACCAATAATCCTAGCAGCTTTTCTGCTTCTGCTTCTTTTTTCTTTGAGTGACATCAAGTTAACATATGGTAGGGTTAATAAATTTAGTCACTTTAGAAAGAATTGCATTGTTAGAATGGCAGACATAGAAATTGGCAATTTGAGTTTTGGCAAAAATCATCTGCTTTGCCCTTTCAGCTGAGAGGTTTTAAGTGCTTAGAACTTCTCCAGTGAGGTTTCTGATTCCTCCCATTTTCCACCGACACAATTGGTACCTAAGATCAGCAGTATGTTTTGAATGCTTTTGCTTTTTTTTTTTTTTTTGGTGGGTCATGGGGCTAGAACTTGGCCTGGGTGCTTGGGTGCTGTCCCTGAGCGCTTCAGCTCAAGGCTACTGCCCAACCACTGGGCCTGGTCCCTGTCCCTGAGCTCTTCCAGCTCAAGATCCTACCCTACCCTTGAACCAAGCCCCATTTCCCATTCTCTAGAGGTTAATTGGAGATGTCTCAAGTCCTTTTGTGCCTAGGCTGGCTGAGTAGCTAGGATTACAGGTGTGAGCCACTGTGCCTAGCTTTTGATTTTTTTTTTTGTATTTGTGTGAAGTGTAATTATAGTAAGTATAAAATTCATTCTGTCATTTCCTTTTATCCAATGCTGAGAGTATAATGTGCCATGGTTGCAGATGGTTTTGGATCTTGGAGTTATGCAAACTGAAGGAAAGCTTGTCTACCTTATCTACTTTAAACCTCCTATGCTGAGGTAGTGAGCCTCACCAAGAGTTCTTGCATATTAAAGGTTACTGTAGGGGCCAGGAGTTTGGCTTAGTTGTAGAGTGCTTGCCTAGCATGTATGAAGACCCGGGTTCGATTCCTTGGTCCCACATACATAGAAAAAAGCCAGAAGTGGTGCTGAGGCTCAAGTGGTAGAGCTCTAGCCTTGAGACAGTGCTCAGGCCCTGAGCTCAAGCCCAGGACTGGCCAAAAAGAAAAAAAAAAGAAAGAAAGAAAAGAAAAGAAAAATAAGAGATTACTGTAGTCTAAAAATAACTCTTTGATTTTACTTTTTAGCATTACATGAAATAAAATTGTGTTTATGTGTTAAGTATGTGTTTAAAAGGTCCCCCGCCACCAGTGACAGAGCGGGAATTCATTCTGTGCATATTTGTTTGGATGTAGCAAATCCTGAGCTTTTCTTGCTAGTTTGCAATGTTGTGTGTGTGTGTGTGTGTGTGTGTGTGTGTGTGTGTGTGTGTGTGTGTGTGTGTGTGTGTGTTTTAAGACTTACTAAGCTATAGTTGATATATCATGTACCTTATCTACTTAAAGATACTGGTAAATACCATATTTTAGCACATTTATGTTATTCCCACAGAAACCCCACAACCATACTGGAAAACTCCAACTTACTGTGTCCAGAAGGCCAAAGCACTTAATAACCTGCCCTTTCAGTACGTTTCACACGAAGCATCATACAAAAGAGAGGTGGTAGTTGTAAGGTCTGCCGAAAGGAAATTCCACGCATTTCAGGAGAAGAAGGTTTATTGCGTGAGGAAAGAGCAGACTCCTGCCGTCCAAGATGGAGTTGGGCGAGCAAGAAAGCTTATGGTGGGAAGTGAGAGATTATATAGGGGGAGAGTTATAGCCACAGCAGAAGTGGATGTGATGTCAGAGGATGGGGAAATACCTCAGACTGAGGGACCTCCCTCTGCCCCCAGACATGCCAGTTGCCAGGGTTACAGGTGCTGGGCGGGGATTTCCAGGGTACAGGGGGAGAGAGCCAAGGGAAGAAGTCATTTCTTCCAGGCAGACCTAACAGCAATCATCTGTATTCATTTTTCCCCCCCTGGCCAGTCCTGGGGCTTGAGCTCAGGGCTCAAGGCTAGTGCTCTACACTTGCACTACACTACTGGCCTTTTCTGTGTATGTTATACCGAGGAATCGAACCCAGGGCTTTGTGCATGCTAGGCAAGCACTCTACCACTAGACCATGCTCCTAATTTCTGTATTTGATATTTTAAAATAGACTGTTGTCCCAAGCTGGGTCCCAAGCTGGGTGTTGCTGGCTTACACCTGCAATCCTAGCTACTCTGAAATTTTAAGTCAGCTATGAAATTGAACGTTCAGATCTTCAATTAACCACCAAAAGTTGTAAGTAGAGCTGTGGTTCACAGTGGTAGAGAGTACTAGCCTTGAGTGAAAAACCTAAGGGACATCACCCAGACCCTGAATTCAAGACCAAGTGTCAATCCCCCACCACAAAAAAAAGTATAAGAAAGGAAACTGTGAGAATGAGTTTCCATATTTTTTTTTTTTTTTTTTTTTGCCAGTCCTGGGCTTGAGCTCAGGGCCTGAGCACTGTTCTTGGACTTTCTCAAGACTAGAGCTCTACCACTTGAGCCTCAGCCCCACTTCTGGCTTTTTTGTATATACGTGGTTCCAAGGAATCGAACCCGGGTCTTTGTGCATGCTAGGCAAGCACTTTAACCACTAGGCCAAACTCCCGGCCCCTGAGTTTCCATATTTTTTAAAGATGGAGTTCAAATACCTCCCCTGGGCACTTGATCTTTGGGAATGTTTCTTGGTTGACGGGCTTGAACTTAGGGCCTGGGGTGCTGTCCTTGAGCTCTTTTGTTCAAGCCTAGTACTCCACTACTTTGAGCCACAGCTCTATTTTTTGGTTTTTGAGTGGTGAATTGGAGATAAGAGGCTCATCTACTTTCCTGCCTAGGCCGGCTTTGAACTATTAATCCTCAGATCTCAGCCTCCTGAGTAGCTAGGATTACAGGTGTGAACCGCTGGCTTCTTAGTTGTTTTTTCTCCCTCCCCTCCCCTCCCCTCCCCTCCCCTCCTCTCCCCTCCCCTCCCCTCCCCTTCCCTTCCCTTCCCTTCTTTTTTGGTGGGCCATGGGGCTTGAACTCGGCCTGGACACTGTTCCTGAGCTTTTCAGCTCAAGGCTATTGCCCTACCCCTGGGCCTGGACATTGTCCCTGTGCTCTTCAGGTCTCGGCTACCGCTCTACCCTTGAAACACGCCTCACTTCCCATTTTCTAGAAATTAATTGAAGAGTCTCATGTCCTTTTGTGCTCGGGCTGGCTTTGAACATTGATCCTAAGATCTTAGCCTCCTGAGTAGCTAAGATTACAGGCGTGAGCCACCATGCACACCTCTTAGTTGATTTTAATTGGGATGTTTATTGTAACCTGGAATTGGGATCTTCTGTATACCTTTCCTTTCCACTTTATATAGCCTTCTCATGTGTTCTTTGGTCTTTTGGGTAGAAATTAAGCTCTTATTCTCAGAGTACACCAGTGTTTTCAGTTTTCTCCTAGAGTCTTTTAGGGGAGGTATAGTACCCCATTTGTTGTTTAGATTCCTTCAGTAAGCCACATGTTGTGGTAAAGAGGATATAAGCTTGTAGCAGCTTTGATTGTGTTTAAATGACCATTATGCTTCCATGTAGAGAATTATGCCGTGTGTGTGTGGGGGGGGGTATTTGGCAGCTTTTGTTTCAGTGGTTAGATGTGGTCAGGTGGAACACTTTTGCAATATGGAGGAATGGTTCCCAGGCCTGTGTCAGTTTCAGGTGGAAGTCTTATTTCTGCCTGAAGTTACAGATGTGCTGATGGTAATTCTGGGTCACCTGGCAGCTTCACTGGTGATGCTGTGACATGTTTTGAGATGTTCTCCACAGCAGATTGCTCTTTGTAAAAAGACTTTATATTTTTATACAGTGAATACAAGAGTGACATTTCCTTTTCTAGGGCAAAAGTCACTATATTTTCTTTGCCAGGAATGTTGCCTTGAAAGGGAACAGGAAAAGAACATTGATTTCCCTTTGAAAGCAAGTCACTCACCTGTAGCAGTCTTCTGTGGCTTCCTATTGCTTGTTGGTTGCAGCCACTCCTCTAGAAGGCATGGCCATGGTGGCCTGTGCACTTAGGTCTTCCCCAGCTGGCCACTGATTTTGTTCACAAGGGGGAATGCCAGAGCAAACTAGATGAGGAAACACCGAAGGCAGAAGCACTTGGCATGCTTTGTTCCCTCTTTAGGGAAATAGTGGATTTGAAATAGTTTCTTTGCAATGACAGTAATAACACTTGAGAAACGTAACTCCTGATGTCAAATGTAGTGAATGGTCCTAAATGCTGTTTTCATTTTGGTGGCATGCAGTAGCACCATGTTTGCTTGTAAGGACATTGCATTGGGTGACTGGGCTTTTTGGGGAGCACACAACTTTAGACAGTTAAAGAATACTGATTCTGGGGCTTCAGGATGTAGCTCTGTGTGGCATGCACCAGTCCTTGGATTCAGTCTCAGTGCATATATGATTGGATTCATAGGTCTAATGCACTTGCTATTTAGTCTCACTGTGCTTGCTTTTTGTACTGATAATTTATATATAACAATAATACCTTCTGCATAGCGTCACACACAGGATGATGAGATGATCAGGTTTGCTTCCTGAATAATTATGAATTGTGTCTTTTCTCTCTCAGAGAGAAAATAATGAAATATACTGTCACCCTTATTATAATGAAGATGAAGTGAATTAACAATGTGTAAAGTGTTTGGTATAGAAGGGTTGCTTCCACTAGCTTTTCCATTAATTATATTCTTTAGTTAGACTTATTTTCATTGCTCTTTCCTCTTGTGGATGCCACTAGGAACAATTTAACTGAATCCTTTTTTTTTTTTGCCAGTCCTGGGCTTGGGCTCAGGGCTTGAGCACTGTCCTTGGACTTTCTCAAGGCTAGAGCTCTACCACTTGAGCCTCAGCACCACTTCCGGCTTTTCTGTATGTATGTGGTACCAAGGAATTGAACCCGGGTCTTCGTGCATGCTAGGCAAGCACTTTAACCACTAGGCCAAACTCCCAGCCCTGAATCCTTTTTTTTTGTGTGTGTGTGTATCGGTCCTGGGGCTTGAACTCTGGGCCTGGGTGCTGTCCCTGAACTTTTCAGCTCACAGCTACTGTTCTGTCATTTGAGCCACAGTGCTACTTCCAGTTTTCTGGTGGTTAATTGAAGATAGGAGTCTCATGGACTTTAGGGCTGGGAGTTTGTCCTAATAATGGTAGAGTGCTTGCCAAGCATACATGAAGCCTTGGTTCAATTCCTCTGTGGTACCACATATATAGAAAAAGCTGGAAACAGTACTGTGGCTCAAGTGGTAGAGCCCTAGCTTTGAGAAAGCCCAAGGTCAGGCACTGAGTTGAAGCCTCAGAGTTGCCCCCCTCAAAAAAAAAAAAAATCTCTTGGACTTCAGTATCCAGGCTGGCTTTGAACAGAGTTCCTCAAAACTCAGCTTCCTGAGTAACTAGGATTACAGGCATGAGCCACCAGTGCCCAGCTCTGAATACTTTTTTTTTTTTGGTCCTTTCCTACCAGGGCTTGACCTCAGGACCACATATCTCATGTCTGGCACTTTACTACTTGAGCTATTCTCTAGTCAAGCATTTTATGCGTTAATTGGAAATTAATCCCTTAGACTTTTTTGCCTAGGCTGCTTTCAGATCTTAGCCTTGTGATATAGGAGTTAGAATTTTTCTATCAAAGTGGTTGCATGACATAACCACCATTGTTTTTTTTTTTATGCCAGTCCTGGGCTTGAGCTCAGGGCCTGAGCACTGTCCTTGGACTTTCTCAAGGCTAGAACTCTACCACTTGAGCCTCAGCACCACTTCTGGCTTTTTCTATATATGTGGTACCAAGGAATCGAACCCGGGTCTTCGTGCACGCTAGGCAAGCACTTTAACCACTAGGCCAAACTCCCGGCCCCAACCACCATTGTTTTAAGGGTAGCCATCACTTTGGAAGAAGCTGTTGTAATTAATCCACATTCCTTGCTTTCATAACCCCTTTCAATCTAGCCAGTTGGGCAAGATTGTGGACCCAAGTTCTGACCAATTGGAAGGAGGGGCAGTAACACATTGGGGATAAAACCATTATGCATTTGTATTCTTTGCTTCCTATTAGTAGCACTCCCTTTTGCAGAAGGCACAGTTTTACCTTGCTGAATTTTTCTTGACTTAGTGTTCTCATTTCTATCCCAATATCTTCCCCCTCCTCCAGTTCTGGGGCTTGAACTCTGGGCCTGAGCACTATCCTTGGGCCTTTTCTTCAAGGCTAACGCTCTACCACTTGAAACACAGCAGCATTTCCAGCCTTTTCAATGTATGTGGTGCTGAGGAATCGAACCTGGGTCTTCGTGCATGCTAGGCAAAGCACTCTACCATTAGGCCAAACTCCCAGCCCCTACCCCAATATCTTGAAACATTGCTAACATTGAGTAGGTGGGAGCTAGCAGTAAGCCGATTTCTCTTTTTCTGTTTGCTCCATTTTGTTTCTCCTTATCCTATTTATGGCTTCTAAGCCAGTTCAAGCCTTTTTTGTTGTTGTTTATGAAATATCTTCTGTCTCAAATAAAATTCTCTACATAATACCATCTTTATTGATTTAGGTTATATATGAGAGCATGAGAAGAGAGAAATAGTAATTTATTCTTCATTTTCATTTGCCTGGGTAGTGAATACAAGAGAACACACAAATAGTCAGAGGCTAGTTCTTTATGGAATATGTAGTGTAGCTTGGAGGTAGAGACAAAGTTAATCAAATCTCAAAAATTAATGTAAAAGTTCCAATTGGGAGAAGTACTATAAAGGAATCTAGTAGTAATTTTGGACAGGAAAAACTCTCTTGAGGAAGTTGCTTTAGAATTATGAGATGAAAGAAGAATAGGAGATCCCCTCAGTTGGAAGAGGAGATTAGCATGGCAGAGAGGGAGAAAAAAATATGCTCACAGTGCAGGGCTGTGTGCTCAGAGCCCCACAGTCCCACAGCATCCCTGCGGTGTCCGTCGGGAGATGAGAGTGATGTGAAATGGGGCCAGGAAAGGGCTTTGTAGAAGATGGTGTTGATACAGTGTGTGTGTGTGTTTCCTCTAGTGGGGTACCACTCTGAAATACTTGAAAGTGGAGCCAGACATGCCATTAACCCCTTGAAAGGCATAGCTCGGTTGCAGTAGAGAAAAGGTTCACAGGACATGAAGATTTTAGTGAGTGCATTTAGTGCGGAAATGAAATATTCTCCAGAGAATCTCACTTGTGGGTGAGATGACTGGGCTTGAGACAGTCAAGGAGCTTGGTAGAAATGGTCAAGGAAAAGTCATGGTAGTAGCATCAACTAAAATTTGGGTATTGGAAGTAGACGAATTTGAAGGAAATTTTATTGGTATTGGAATGAGGATTAAGAAATGCCACATTTAGATATTCCCTTGCCATGACAGTGGGCAGGGACATAGATGGTGAGACCACCTAGAAGAGTGGTTAATGGGGAGCGTGAAGGTCCTTATAGTTTGAGTGTATTTAAGTGATACCTTTGTAGCATCTAAAGGAGATCAGGAAAACAAGAAATGAGACTTTCCTAGAAGCCCTCTGGCTGATGCTGAATGGTGAAATGAGAATTAGTAGGAAACTGTAGTGGGTTTGAGACAGAAACTTTGGTGAGTTTGCTTCATTGACTATGATGTGACACATGAAGGCTTTGTCCTCAAGGACTTTGCCATTATTGGAGAAGTGGCTCCAGTTACTGATTGATAGTACTGGTAGGATGCTTGCAGACTGTTTTGCAGGTAGGATGGGGCAAAACTAGAGGCTGGACTCCGGTCGGCCTGAGAGGCTCCCTAGGTTTGGAGAACAGAAGTGCTTGAGGCTGTGGAAGTTCGGCTAAGGGGAAGGGGAGAATGTTGTAGCAGATAGGTTCCAGGGACTGGAGGCAGCTCTCAGGAGTGAAGTAGGGGGAGTGACTGAGACTGAGAGCCAGAGAAGGAAAGAAAGGGCCATGACTTGATTTTGGGTCTCTGTAGTCTGTAAAAAGGAATGGTGCATATTTTGCATTGCCAATTAAATGCTACATGAATTAAGTCTCAGTAAAGCTGTCCCCCATGTCCCAGTGGTATGCTGACAGTTAAAGTGATTGGCTTTGTTGGAAGATGAATTGGGCAACAAAACTAAACTTTTATAGTCACAGAGACTAATTAGAAAGCATATGTCTCTCTGTGTGGGAGATGGTGATAACTTGAAATAGGCAAACTAAGAAGGAGTGATGGATAAATTCAAACTTTCAGAATGGTTGGTAAACCATGAAAGCTGCGCAAAATTATTGGTATGTAATTGGGCATTTGAAAAACACAAATAATTTTGTGGTTGAATAAGGATAAATTAAATTTCCCTGGGGGCATTTGGTGTGGAAATCAGGTGAGTTCTATAGAAAATGTGGCTTGAACAGCTTAGACAATGGCAATGCATTTTCTTAGAGATGGGAAATTTACATGATCCACACGAAGGTAATTTGGAATTTCTATTTCATTTGTCATCAGTTATTCATTATTGGATGCTTTTATAGGACAAGTGAGTTTCTTGAGGATAGAAATGATTTCTGGTGACATTTCTGTCTTGCATAGTATACTGTGCTATTGATAGTAAGCCATGATTGAAGTAAGTATATATTGTTGAGTTTGTGACTTACTTTGCAACTACAAGTGCGTTTACATGCTTTATACTTAATTTATTTCAGCTACCCTGTGAAGTAGCTAAGTATTATCTTCATTAGCAGGATAGATCTTTTCTGCCAAGTGTCATTTGATAGGCATAACATCATTATGGGCTATACAAACTTAACAGTTCAAGTAGATGGGCTGTGAGCAGCTGATCAGAAGCATTCTGTCTGTCCTATCCTGCACTAAATGATGACTCAGACAGGTAGAATAGTTTGCCCAAGGCCTGGAGCATATGGCAGTGGCAAGACTTGAATCTCAGCTGCTCAGTCCATCCCATCCTGAATCCACACCTCCAGGGGAAGCTTACATGAACTTGAACCTTGAGCAGAACAGAACTGTTGATACTTTGAAGTGGTTCTGAGAAACATTGTGAGGAATTTATTGGATTCATCTTGCAGCTATAAAATGTTTGTAGAGACTGAAGTATCCTGAAGTAACTAAGTAATGAAGAATAGTTCTGTATCTTTGACAGTAAAATTGTCTTGTTCCTGATTAGATTAAAACAAAATGGAACCAGCTGGCCAAATTGTGCCAGTTATGAGGAAACTAACCGTAATGAATCCTGGGAGTACTGCTTTTGGGAATACATTTAATTTGTTAAGTTTTGTATATCCATCCTCTCCATAGCAAGAGTAATAATCATTGTTTTGAACACTAAAATTTTTCATAATAAAACTCTAGCTCCTTAGGAGGCCGGGATCTGAGAGTGCTGTTCAGAGCAGCCTGGGCAGAAAAGTTTGAGGAGACTATCTAAAACCAAATCGGCCAAAGAGCTGAATTGGAGGTGTGCCTCAGGTATTAGAGTGCCAGCTGTGAACAATAAACAAGTAATGAGAGCAAGGCTGAGTTCAAGCTCTGGTACTAGTGTGTATACATGCACATGATGTGTACACACATTATTTTCATTTACTTCATTGTTAGTCTCAAACTAATTAGGGAACCAAATTTAGAACTGGACCTTTGTGTGTACTTAGTCTCTTGTAGGGCTTGGACCCAGAACTTTGTATTCTACCACCAAGCTATAGCCCAAATCTCCTTCATGTGTTTGTTATGACCACCACCCATTCGTCCCTGAGCTCTTGGTTTTTCCCACTCAACACTTAGATCAGCAGTTTCATTAATTAGCCATTCTGGCCAGATTCCATTGAGTGGTAGTTATTGTTGAGTCCTCAACTCATTCCATTCCTGCCTACTGCTCTGGTGTTATTGTTGAAGCCACTTTAGGGAGTCTTCCCTGAGCATCTTGTTTAATTGTATCCCCCTAATTCTCACATAATGGCCCACTCACTCACAGCCTTTCCTTTGTGTGGACATGAGGCTGTCTCCATTCTCTGCAAGGAGCAGGGATGCTTGTGTGTTTCTCTGCTGTTTTTCAACACCTATGGCCACAAGTAGCAGATAATAGGTGTTCAGTGAACTAGGTGACACTTTGTGTTTTGGACTATATTATTGTTTGAAATATGTTACACTATGTTTTCTGCTTTATTGAGTTGAGCAGTAATTAACAAACACATTAAAACATTTCTTTTGTCATTCTTGGAGAAGAAAGCAGAATGAATGTGTTCCCTAAAACTGTCAGTCCAAATTACCAGCCTAGATTCATGGAGGACAGGTTGGTGCCTGTGGGGAGTTAGAGGCCAGCTGCACAGAAAGCAGTAGGTCCTAATCAGGTCAGGCAGGATTTTCTCTGTAAGACCTGTTTCTGCATCCTTCCTTTGTCCTCATTGCTTGTGTGGCCTTGTATAAATCATCTCTGTGCAGCTTTTTAGACTGTACAGTGAGTTGACAATGCTGTCCGGTTCAGTTTCCTGAGCTATTGAAAGGATCGAATGAGGAAATTGCTCTGTTGACCTAACATTGCTATAAAGGTGAAGTTCTGTTATCTATTCTGCGTATCATTTCTAGCATATTGAAGCGACAGCTCTCCTTCTTAGCACCATCTGGGCTCCCTGTGAGTTCCTTTATTCAGATGACACATTATTGGTCACAGTATACTGATCCTCGGAAAAATCAGTCTGAATATTAGGGAAAAACATATTGATACATTTTAGAACCACATGTACTTGAAAATTGGATTGACCTTGTCTTTGTAGTACTGACATTCTTAGTTATCTTATGGTTGACTATATAAATATATACTGTATGTATATCTGTTAATAATAAAATAATAGGAAAATATACTTGATTTTGAGATAACTAGGAAAACATTGACTTTGTAAATGGAAACTGTCTAATTTTATAGGAAGTAATGAAACTGAATTTATTTTTTGTCTATCAGTGCTGAAATAATCTTTCTTTTTTTGCTTTTTGCCTGTCCTGAAGCTTGAACTCAGGGTCTCGGTGTTCTCTCTGGGCATCTTTTGCTCAAGGCCAGTGCTCTACCACTAGGAGCCAAAGTACCACTTCCAGTTTTCTGATGGTTAACAGGAAACGAGAGTGTTACACACTTGTCTATCTGGGCTGGCTTCTAACCATGAACCTCAGGTCTCAATCTCCGAAGTAGCTGGAATTTCATGTGTGACATGTAACACTGCTTTTTTGGGGGTAGTCCTAGGGCTTGAACTCAGGGCTTGAGCCCTGTCCTTGGACTTTCTCAAGGCTAGAGCTCTACCACTTGACCCTCAGCACCACTTCCAGCTTTTTTCTATGCATATGGTACCGAGGAATCGAACCCGAGTCTTCGTGTATGCTAGGCAAGCACTCTACCACTAGGCCAAACTCCCGGCCATGGAATAATATTTTTTAAACAAACTTTTCTGGAGTAGATATTTTGTTGATACCCGGGAGAATAATCTTTTTCTTACATATGAGAGTCATTTCCGTCCTAAACTGCATCTTAGTTGAGCTTCTTAGCCTAAGATTCTCCTTAATTTGTACCACCCGTAGGTCTTGATAAGGTTTCCATGTTAGAGAGAAATTTTAATTAACTATGTTAGTTTATCTTTTTTTGGGGGGTGGGGTAGAGAGGATGATTGGCTTGCTCTTTTTCTAAACCTAACTGTGGTGTAGAATGTAATATGTTTGTCACTTTCTGTATTTTCAGTTACTAATACCAGTGGCTTTCAGGGACTTGGGAATTTTCTGAATAATTTTTTCTTTCTTCTTTTTTGTTTTGTTTTGTTTTTGCCATCTGGGTTTAGCTCAAGCCCTTGGACTTTCTCAAGGCTAGAGCTCTACCACTTGAGTGTCAGCACCACTTCTGGCTTTTTTCTATATATGTGGTACCGAGGAATCAAACCCAGGTCTTCCTGCATGCTAGGCAAGCACTCTACCAGTATGTTTTCTTTTTAAAAAATATTCTTAAAAATTGGAATCCTAGCTGTACGTGATGGCATACGCCTGTAAATCCTAGACTCTGGAGGCTGAGATCTGAGGTTCTAGGTTCAAATCCAGCCAGACACTAAAGACCTTGAGACTCTTAACTTCAATTAACCACCAGAAAACTGGAAGTAGCCTGTGGTTCTAAGGGTAGGGCTAAAGAGCTCAAGGATAGCACCCAGAGTTCAAGCCCCACAATCAACAACAACAAAAAAATTGAAATCCTATCTGAAAATGCTTGTCCTCAGTGGAGAGAAGTAATCAAAGCTGGCATTGTATTCACTCAGCCTTCTATGACCTTCTGGCATTATTGCATTATTGTTTCTTCCTGGGTCATTCCCCAAGGTGGTTGTTAAGGTTTTTATTATTCTGATTTTCTAAGGATATTTGACATGCTTACAGGAAAGTTTAAGCTAGTATCAGTTTTGATCTGTGCATTTAATCTGTAAAAATTTTTACGATTCTGGCATGAGCAAAGAGAATTTTCTCTGCATGGAAGGACTACAGACTACAATTTTAAACTAATCTGTTGTTGGCTAAGTAAACAGGGCCAGTCTTTCATTTGTTTGCACATGTTGTTTTTTGTCTGGCTTTAGTAACATGAGAAACAGATGGCTCTCAGATCGATTGCTGCCTTCCTTTGTTGCATTGAGAGCTAGGATCAGGCTTTCTTCATTGTAGTTTTAGTTCTGAACATCTGACACTTAGTATTTAGTAAAGATTGTTGGGAAATGAGATGAGTTACTAGAGGAGATGGAAGACAAAAATGACTGGCTATGAATAATTCCCCCCCCCCCCCCCCCCCCCCCCCCCCCCCGCCAGTCCTAGGCTTGAACCCAGGGCCTGAGCACTGTCCTTGGGCTTTCTCAAGGCTACAGCTCAGCACCATTTCTGGCTTTTTTCTATGTATGTGGTACCAAGGAATCGAACCCAGGCCTTCATGCATGCTAGGCAAGCACTCTACCACTAGGCCAAACTCCTGGCCCGGTTATGAAGAATTCTAAAATTGACATTTCAACAATTTTTTTTTGTTTTCTCTTTTTTTGAGGGGGGGGGAGTGGTAGGAGGGTTAGTCTTGGGACTTGAACTCTGGGCCTGGGCACTGTCCTTGAGCTCTTCAGCTCAAGGCTACCACTCTACCATTTGAACCACAGTGCCACTTCTGATTTTTTTGGTGGTTAATTGGAGATACGAGTCTCACGTTCTTTATTGTCTGGGCTGGCTTTGAACTATGATTCTCAGATCTCAGCCCCCTGGTTACAGGTGTGAACCACTGGTGCCCAGTACTAATTTATATATATATATATATATATATATGTATATGTATATGTATATATATACACATATGAATTAAAGTTGTGTTGGAGTTGCAGAGTTGGAGATTCTTTAAAAGATTTAGCTCTGGAGGAGTGTGTTAGGGGAGCTGTTCATAGTGGAACCATCCTAGTACTCACTCCCTAAAGGTAGGATGTTTTTTCTGGAATTGATATTGTTAAAGTAGATAGTAAATCTCTATAGAGAAATGATTTTTTTTTCTTCTGGTGTATACCTAGAATGGTAGATAGGAAAGATTTGCAAGGTGTAGCCTCTTATTTTAAATCTGTTACTTCTGTTTGACTCAAACATTTATTCTTGAAAGGTACTTTGGAAATTTGAGAAAGGCAGTCTTCAGAAGACAATGAATTATGACATTTTCCAAGGCTGTCCAAATTTATTTTGTATAGAAATCTTTTATTTTGTATGCTCTTTCCCCACTGTAGTTTGTAGGTTTAAGTTAATTTGCAAATTTTTCCATTATATGTTGTCAACTAGAGGATATTTTTGCTTTATTTTGGGGGTGTGTGTCAGTCATGAGGCTTGAACTCTGGGCCTGGGCACTTTCCCTGAGCTCAAGATTACTGAAGTACCCCTTAAGCCACAGCATCACTTCTGGTTTTCTAGTGGTTAAATGGAGATGAGTCTCAGGGACTTTAGTGCCTGGGGCTAGATTTGAACCTGCCATCCTCAGATCTTAGCTAGCCTCCTGAGAAGCTAGGATTATAGGTGTGAGACTCCTTTCTCTTTTTCTTAACAGAGAATTGTTGATACACAGAAAGTCCAGTTAGGATGTAGACGGTTTTATTATTATTATTATTATTTTTTTTTTTTTTTTTTTTTGGCCAGTCCTGGGCTTGAGCTCAGGGCCTGAGCACTGTCCTTGGAGTTTCTCAAGGCTAGAGCTCTACCACTTGAGCCTCGGCACCACTTCCGGCTTTTTTCTATGTATGTGGTACCAAGGAATCGAACCCATCATGCATGCTAGGCAAGCACTTTAACCACTAGGCCAAACTCCCGGCCCGGCCCTTATTATTTTTTTTTTAATTAATGAAGCAGAAAGCCTCAAACCTTGGAAGCTAAGGCCAAAACCCGTATTGAAATTGTGTATCACTTGTTCTAAACATTTTAATTATAACCTGTTTGAAGCTTTTGTGTATAAACAATGAGTAAGAAAAAAAAGATTTAACAAAACATGATATTAGGTGGGGAGTGTGGCCTAGTGGTGGTAGAATACTTGCTTATCATATACAAAGTCCTGGGTTCGATTCCTCAGTACCATATACATAGAAAAAAGCCTAAAGTGGTGCTGTGGTTCAAGTGGCAGAGCGCTATCCTTGAGCAAAAAACATGCCCAGGGACATTGCCCTGGCCCTGAGTTTGAGCCCCAGGATTGGCAAGAAAGAACAACAACAACAACCCTCCCCCCCAAAAAAAACCCCCAACATCAACAAGAGAACCTCATGATATTAGGAGGGAAATAAAAGGGTGTGAAGAACAGTCATCTATCCAGTATGTGTGGCCTAGTGGTAGAGTGCTTGTCTAGCATGCACTCAGCCAACAGTTTGATGCGATTCCTCGGTACCACATACACAGTCAAGGCCCCAAGTGGCGCTGTGGCTCAAGTGGTGGAGCGCTAGCCTTGAGAAAAAAGTGTCCAAGGACAGTGCTTGGATTCCCCCCCCTCCAAAAAAAAAAAAAAGCTTCTGGTATGTATCCTACAGAATGAAGAAGAGTGAGGGAAAAGGTGTGAAAGGGAGGGATGGGTGAAAATGCTAAAGCGGTGGCACCGATCAGGACGCATTGTACTCATAACCTGCTTGTTAAATAGCAACTCCTTTGTGCAACGACTTATTGTTATTTTTTTTAAAGAGGAACCATGAAAGTAAACCCAATCCCCCCTCCTCTCTTTTCTCTGCTAGCATTTTTGACTCGTTGGGGTTGTTGGAGTGGTTGGATTTTCCCTGGAATTGAGTGAGAAATTCAGAAGACTGAAGCCCAGGCTTACTGTCTACCTTTCACGGAGGCCTAGCCGTGAGAGGACAGAAGAAGGCACGTGGCGAATCATGACAGCCGACAAAGACAAAGACAAAGACAAAGAGAAGGATCGGGACCGAGATCGGGACCGAGAGAGAGAGAAAAGAGACAAAGCAAGAGAGAGCGAGAACTCAAGGCCACGCAGAAGCTGCACCTTGGAAGGAGGAGCCAAAAACTACGCCGAGAGCGATCACAGTGAAGATGAGGACAACGACAACAGTGCCACCGCGGAAGAGTCAACCAAGAAGAACAAGAAGAAACCACCGAAAAAAAAATCCCGCTACGAGAGGACCGATACCGGCGAGATCACCTCCTACATCACCGAGGACGACGTGGTCTACAGACCTGGAGGTAAGGATGTGCCGGCGGAGTCTGCGCAGTGTGGGCAGGGAATGATCTGGAGATGTTCTGCTGACTCAAGAAGCTGTGGAACCCAGAGGAGTAGACGTGAGCGTGGCGGAGTGGGGGTGGGAGTTAGTAAACACAGGATGCACTTGGGTCAGTGGAGCTACCTGCTTCTTTGCTACTGGACCCCGTCCTGATTTGAGTGTTAATTAGAGTTCTTTCCTTGTTGTTCTGGGCCTGAGCACTGTCCTTCGACTTTCTCAAGGCTAGAGCTCTACCACGTGAGCCACACAGCACCACTTCCGGCTTTTTGCTATGTATGTGGCATCAAGGACTCAAACCCTGGTCTTCGTGCATGCTAGGCAAGCACTCTACCACTAGGCCAAACTTCTGGCCCCGTGATTTTTAAAAGATGTTAGAAGTTGCATGGCAATGCCTGAATCAGCATTTATCTTTGATTCAGATACATCCATTGGACAGTGAGAATGTTTCAGCTGTCAAAGATTCTTTTTTTCTTTTTATCTGTCTTGGGGCTTGAACTTAGAGCCTGGGGCCACTGTTCTTTGGGCTCTTTTGCTCAAGGCTAGTACCCTACCATTTTGACCCAGAGCTCTATCCACTTCTGGATTTTAGCAATTAATTGGAGATAAGAATCTCACAGGGACTTTTCTGCGTGTGCTGGCTTTAAACTGTAATCCTTAGAACTTACTATCCTGAGTAGCTAGGATTACAGGTGTGAGCCACTGGCACCTGGCCAAAGGTTCTTTCATGTATGCCATTACCACACATTGTCACAAATCCTGGGATTTGTGTGCCATCACACCTGTTTAACTCTATATCATGAGAAATAAATAAAATATCTTATCATTTAGACATGATTGCATTATGCTAACTTAGAATAAGGAGCAGTCTACCTTCTACCTCTTTTTCTATTGTGGTAATGGGTATCCTTGTTGTGTGTAACACTGAATGCAGCTCATCCTTTTTCAAAGTGGGCACATTACTCTTAATATTGAGCGAGACAGGTAGCATGTTAGTGGTCAGATGCTTGTGGGAAATGCTACCCCAGCTGTTCCCTCATGACAGGAACATAATTATTGTTTCTGAGAAGTTCCGCATTTAAGGAAACCTGCTTTACATGAAGAAAACCTGTTTCCTTGTTCATTAGACTGTGGCACCTTATTTCTATACAATTATCTCCCTAAGAAACACTGATTTTTAGAAGACAGGTTTGAGGAATGTTGTACATTCTTGTATCTTTTGCAGAGTAACAACTTTTTGGATGTTGAAGAACTTCTCTCTCCTTGTTTTCCAAAGAATATGTGGAAGGAGAGTGCTGAGAATTTGATTTTTTTTCTTTAAATATAATTTGTTTTTATTAAAGTGCTGTACAAGCTTTGCACAGTGGCAGTATCATAGCCAATGAGGTTTATCCGAGGCGTGATTATTGCTAATTGAAAACTTTTCCAAAACCCCGCCGTGATGACTTGCAATATAGTCGGCACTGGCAATTTTTGACAGTCACTATGGAGACTGAATAAAAATAAATAAATAAATTGCTGTACAGAGAGCTTATTATTTCATAAGGCAGGTAATGAGTACATTTCCTTTTGGACAATGTCACCCCCTCCTTCACTTTCCTCTAGTTTTCTCCTCTTTTTTCCTTGCTCACAAATTGTGTAGTTCATTTTCACAAATACTTGGTTCTTAATTAGGTGCTTTGGGAAGTACTGTTTCCACCAGTCTCTGTGGAGGATTGGTTCTGGTATTCCTGTAAAATTCCAAAATCTGTAGATGGTGTGTGCAAATGCTTCATTTGCACATAACCTGTGTACTTCTTTCATATACTTTCACTCATTACTAGATTACTTGCTATCCCTAATACAGTGTACATGGCATACAAATACTATACCATGGGAAAATGTCAAATGTCTGTGCATGTTCAGTTTCTTTTTTTTTTCAAATATTTTCCATCTGAAGTGGATGTCATTGAAGGACATCATTCTGAGACAGGCTACTCTCAAGAAAACAAAATATTGTGTGCTTTCACTCATTTCTGCAAACTGGACTTAAAAATACATGCATCATCTGGGGCCGGGAGTTTGGCCTAGTGGTAGAGTGCTTGCCAGGTTCAATTTCTCGGTACCACATATATAGAAAAAAGCTGAAGTGGTGCTGAGGCTCAAGTGGTAGAGTGCTAGCCTTGAGAAAGTCCAAGGACAGTGCTCAGGCCCTGAGCCCAAGCCCAAGATGGCAAAAAACAAAAAAAACAACAAGAAAAACCCCATGCATGTGTACTTACCTGACAGGGGAGATAACATGATCATGAAGGAGTTTTCCCAGGGCGAGGCTTATCCATTGCACTCTGGATGTGCTGACCCCTGCAGTTTCCCCAAATGTGGAGAGTCAACTGCATAGTTTGCGGTAGTGGGGGACTGTGTCTGTGCTAAAAAGAAAAAAAATTACATGCATCCATGGGCATGTAGATATGTATGTATGTCCATGAACATAATTATTATGTGTATTGACAAAAAGAACATGAATCAAACTTCTTAGGAAAAAGGGCAAGTGGAAGGGAAAAGTTAAAGGATGAATACTTGTGCAGTCCTTTGCGCTTATATATGTAAATCAGTGAAAGCTATTGGAGAAGGGGCTAGGAAAGAAAAATAGACTATAGAGTGTGGGCACGAGGGACCGGGAGTTAAGCTAACAATGGGATGGAGAAGGGTTAATTTGGTTGAAATAGATTGCTTACAACTATGAAAATAGAACAGTAAAACCTATTGGAGATGTTTTGGGATGGGGAAAAAGTATAAAGTATCTGGGATACTAAAAAGCAACAATGAAGTCCATTTGTCATTGATTGAGTCCATGGATGCAGACTCATCTGATAAGACAGAGTTAACTATATATAAACCAAATTATTTGAGATTTCTGCATTTATACTTCATATGATTGTTCCTTGAGCTCAGGTGGAGAGCTGCCTGCCTTCCTTCGCTTTCCCCTTTCCCCTTCCCCTCCTCCCTCCCTCCCTCCCTCCCTCCCTCCCTCCCTCCCTCCCTCCCTCCCTCCCTCCCTCCCTCCCTCCCTCATTTTTACCTACTTGCAGAGGTTCTGTGTGTTTTGTTCTGTGTGGGGGGTGGGGGGCGTCATGGGACTTGAATTCTGGGCCTGGGCACTGTCTCTGAGCTCTTCAGCTCAAGGTTACCACCCTACCCCTTGAGCCACAGGCCCACTTCCTATTTCCTAATTGGAGATAAGAGTTTTATGTTCTTTTTTACACACACACACACACACACACACACACACACACACACACACACACACTATTTTTATTTTTATTTTTGCCAGTACTGGGCTTGAGCTCAGGGCCTGAGCACTGTCCTTGGGCTTTCCTCAAGGCTAGAATTCTACCCTGAGCCACTCAAGAATCGAACCTGGGTCTTCGTGCATGCTAGGCAGGCACTCTACCACTAGGCCAAACTCCTGGCCCTTTCATATATTTTTTATAGTAATTGTAATAATAGAAGGGTTACATTATAGTCACCAGATAGAAGGTGCATTACTTCACAAACATTGGAGTCTTCTTTAGTGCCCGGGATCCAGGATCCTCAGATCTCAGCCTCCTGAGTAGCTGGGATTACAGATGTGAGTCACCACATCTGGTTATGTTTGGTTCTTTTTGAACATTAACAACTTGTAGAGAACGTTATAAATGATGTCTCTAATAAGATAATACTGAGTTCCCCACTGTGGATCCGTAGTGTGTGTGTATATATGTGTGTGTATTTTGAATTCAGCTCCTGCACTTGCCAGGTGGGTGTTCTACCTCTGAATCTCCAGCTTTGGTTTGCAGAAATTACTTTTGGGGAAGTAGAAATGGGGGAGCCAGTCCTGGGGCTTGAACTTAGAACCTAAGCGCTGCCTTTAAGCTTTTTGTGCTCAAGATTAGTGTTCTACCACTTGAGCCACAGCTCCACTTTCTGCTTTTTGGTGGTTAGTTTTGGTGATAAAGAATCTCATGGATTTCCCTGCCCAGGCCTGTCATTGAAAACTGATCCTCCTGATTTCTGCTTCCATGGGTTGGGTTACAGTAGCATAACTCCATGCCCAGCTATTACTGATTGAGATTTTTTGAAAACGTTTTCCCTTGGGCTGGCCTAGAATGACAACTATCAAGCTCACCTCTCAGGCTCTCAAATGGCTGGGATTACAGGCATGAGTCAGCTTGCCTAGCTGTAGACTGTTCTTTTGAGAGGAAGCACAATGAGGCAGAGAGTTGCTGAACAAGAATATGTCCTCTGGAGGCAAGAAGCCCAAGATCAGTGAGTTGTAAGGATTATCTAAGGGAGCATGGCGGTGAGGGGATTTGTTCCCGGTCTCTCATGACTTCTTGGCTGACACATTCCTGGTTTTCACTTGTCACTGTCCTTGAATAGTGTATCTCTAGTCTCTCTGGATTTCTCCCTTTTCTAAAGACATCAGGCATACTGAATAAGAGCCTACATTAATTTTAATTATATGTTCAACTTTGGTTTCTAAGGTTATATTCAGAAATAGTGGAGAGTCGATCCTTAACCATGTGATTGGGGAGGGGTGTGCACTTCACCCATAACAGGTAGGAGGGACTTTGCTGTTAGACTAAAATTTGACTGTTTGAGCTCTCAGTGTGTGTCATTAAAACAGTTGTGAAAGGCCAGAGCGTAGCCCAGTGGTAGAGTGCTTGCCTAGCATGCATAAAGTTCTGGGCTCGATTCCTGTACCATATACACAGAAAAAGCAGCAAGAATTGTGCTGTGGCTCAAGTGGTAGAGCTCTAGCCTTGAAAAGGCTCAAGGACAACAGGCAAACAAACAAAAACCCCAGTTGTGAAAATTTATTTCTTACCTTTATATTATAATATTCTTTAATTGTAGATTACATTACGTTCTTAATAATTGAAATTTTATTTTATGTTTCCCAGTCTAAAAAATGATGGCCTTAGCCATGCGCGGTGGCTCACTCCTGTAGTCCTACCATTCAGGAGGCTGAGATCAAGGTTGAAAGCCAGCCCTGGCACAAAAGGACCTGAGACTCTTATCTCCAATTAACCTCTAGAAAATGGGGTGTGGGGCTTCGCTCAAGGACAGTGTTCAGGCCGAGTTCAAGTCCCAGGAACCCCTCCCGCCCCCAAATGATGTTCTTTTAGTGTATATTAGGAAGATATTTAAATTCTTCATAAGTAAAAGAAAGCTCTTATCACATGAAAATACTTTATCTCCAAGTGTCAAAAGGAACTAGAAAAACTACTGTTCTAAAAGTTAGCTTTGATAGAAAAAGAGCAAGTGAGCTGGGTACTGTGGCTCACATCAGTAATCCTAACTACTCAGGAGGCTGAGATCTGAGGATCTCAGTTCAAAGCCTGACCGGGCACTAAAGTCTGTGAGACTCTTATCTCCAGTTAACCACCAGAAGACTGGAAATGGCTCAGTAGATCAAGGGGTAGGGTGGTAGCCTTGGTGGCCTTCAGCTGAAGAGCTCAGGGACAGTGCCCAGGCCCAGAGTTCAAACCCACGACTGACCAAAAAGAAAGAAAGAAGAAAAGAATAGAGAAGAAAAGAAAAAGAGCAAGTGGTAGAAATACAGAGACGAGCAATGTCTTCGTAGACTTAATAGGGAAAGGTCATTAGGTATGTGACATGAACTGATCAAAGCATTGGCCACAGATTAATATCCCTTTGGGGGTGGGCTAGCCACACACAATCTTAGGTTCTAATTCTGAACTATTGAATCAGAATCTGTTAATTTTTTTTATTAAGATTCGTATGTGATTTAAGCCGGTATTAAAAATCTTGATAAGAGGGGTGTGGTAACTCAGACTGTAATCTTAGCAACTTAGGAGGCTGAGATCTGAGGATCAAGGTTCAAAGCCAGCCTGGGTACAAAAAGACCTGTGATTCTTATCTCCAATTAACCTTAGAAAATGTGAAGTGGGGCTTGGCTCAAGGCTAGGACAATAGCCTTGAGCTGAAGAGCTCAGGGACAGCGGCCAGGCCCAGTTCAAGCCCCATGACCTCCTTCCCCCTCCCCCGCCCGCCACCCCCCAAATTAACATGCACAGGACTGGGATATGAGAGAAATGCTCATAACCTGTCTGTTACAGACTACCCAAGAATCTTTCTACATGTTACTGTGGGTGTCAGATGCTGGTACATATACCTAGCGTATGCAGAATAAACCTGTTTGCTAATGTGTTCACAAGGATAATAGAGTGTCTCCAACATTATGACTGCAAGTTCCTTGTCACGTACAGTTTATACTCATCACTGATGGCAAGTATTTCTGTATTTGGGAGGGTGAGAATGTGTCAATCAAAGCTCTGTTCTAGATGGACCTGCATTCTTGTTGCTTCATCATCTTTTCTCCAAAGCAAAGGTGTCTCTACTGAGCTCTGCCTTGTGTCAAGATAGCATAAACAGAGTGGGGAGTTTGGCTTAGTCGTAAGGTGCTTGCTTAGCACGTATGAAGACCTGGGTTCGAGTCCTCAGTACCACATATACATAGAAAAAAGCCAGAAGTGGTGATGAGGCTCAAGTGGTAGAGCTCTAGCCTTGAGAAAGTCCAAGGACAGTGCTCAGGCCCTGAGCTCAAGCCCAGGACGGGATGGCGTGGGGGGAGGAGGGGGGAGATAGTATCAGTAGATAATATATATAAATGAGTGTCCAGTAAAACTTTATCAACTCTTAACATTGTAACTTTTATATAAAACGTACTCATCGGGAAATGCTGTGCTATTTTTGTTTATTTTTTGGCATGCAGGCCATGTTTGTCTACCTCTGCTCTGCTTTTGGTTTCAGCCTAGTTCACCTGCTTTTTTAATTCTAGTGTTAGAAGAACTACTTAGTGAGCACCAGGCCCAGTAGGGTTAATATAACCATGTCTCATGTCTACCTTATGTTTTGATGGAAACATTGAGGTATAATTTTTTCTGTTTGTTTGTTTCTTTCTTTCCTATCAAGTTCTACCAGGCACAGAATGACCCTTACAAATAAAGTAGTACTTGAGAGAGTTTCTGCCCTGGTTACAGCAGTTTAACTTCCTGCTGTGTGCTGGTGTCTTACACTTGGACTCTGGGGACTGAGATCTGGAGGATGAAGGTTTGAAAAAAGTCCACGAGACTTCTCCAAATAACCAGGAAAATACAAGCTGGGGCTATAACCCAAGTGGTATATGCCACTTGAGTAAGTAAGCCAAGTAGGATCTTGAATTCAGTCCCAGTACAGTTTTAAAAAATGGTGGGGGGGGTCAGAGAGTGGGCATGGGGATAGGGGAAATTGCAAACTCTCACTTGAAACCCCTCCTGTTTATGGTGGAAAGACTTTATGTAGAATCTGAGGGAAACACAGTGAGCTGTCACCATTACAAAATGGCTACAATAACTAGTATCTTTTTTTTTTTTTTTTTGCCAGCCTGGGGCTGGGAACTCAGGGCCTTGGACACGTTTTGCTTAAGTTTAGCACTCTACCACTTGAGCTACAATAGTGCATGCTAGGCAAGCACTCTACCACTAGGCCACACTCCTGGCCCAACCAGTGTCTTTAAGAGGTGTTAATATTTATGACTTTACCAGTCAACCTATGAGTCTTACTGGCTGGTTGGCACTGTGGGCAGATAGTCTTGAGGAAGCTTCTGCTTTACTTGGACCTTGGTGGTGCTTGATGAGTACATTATGTATGGAAGAAACACTGAAAGGCACAGGCCCTTCTTTTGTTGAATCTCTAGGCTGGATGCTACAAGGTCCAATGGGCTGTGTCAGATAGAGTTCTAAGCACAGTAGAACAAAATTTATATTTACCTAGAGTATAATTGGACTGAGATTTCCTGCAGTTATATTATGATCCTCTGCCCTTTTGCTTATTGAGCAAGTATTTGAACTCCTAAGCCCTGGAGGGTTAGCTTGTGCTGGCTCAATTAATTGTTAAATGGTCCCTTTATTATAATTATACATTGATGCCTTGCTTTGTAGTAACTGAGGAGATTGGTAAAAGAGTTGTTTAATCTGTTATACACTATCAGTTTGGTAAAAGCTCTTTTTTAAAGGAAACAATTTTGATTTGCAGTGGCATGGTGATATTTGAGTTAGATAACACAGTTTAAATTGAAATACTGGAATTTGGCTCTGCTCTTGACAGAGACTGGCTTGTATTTGACATTGACCCATGTGTTTGTCACCTTGCCAGACACTGTCTTCTATTTATTCTGACAACTCACCAGCTGAGAAAATGAGGTTTTCTGAAATGTTTTTTAAAAAAGTATTTTCTATGAATTTAAACTGGAACAATGGATTATGTTAAGTTTCTTTGGATAAGAGTCATTTCTTTTTCCTTTTAAAAACATTAAAAACATTTACGGCAGAATAGAAGCTTATGTTTATAATTTTGCTTTGTAGATAGTCTCAGTACTTAAGTATTTGAAAAATTAAAGGTCTATGTCGTGAGAGAGAGAGAGAGAGAGAGAGAGAGAGAGAGAGAGAGAGAGAGAGAGAGAGAGAGTGAGTGAGTGTGTGTGTGTGTGTGTGTGTGTGTGTGTGGTGGGGTGGTGGGGCTTAAACTGTAGGTCTGGCGCTGTCCCTGAGTTCTTCAGCTCAGTGCTAGCGCACTCCCATTTGAGCCATAGCACCACTTCCTGTTTTCTGGTGGTTAATTGGAGATAAGAGTCTCATGGACTTTTGTGCTCTGGCTGACTTTGAAACACAGTTGTCAGATCTCAGCCTTCTGGTAGCTAGGATTACAGGTGTGAGCCAGTGGTGCCTGGCCACGCCTGTTACTTCTCTCCCCTCTCTCCCTCTCCCCCTCCCCCTCCCCCTTCCCACCCCCCTCTTCCCTTCTCCCTCTCCCCCTGCCCCCCTCTTTGTAGAAAAGAGCATTTTAATACATTTATTTATTTTGTTTATTTCCTTTTTTGCAGTCCAGGGGCTAAACTCTCTGTGCTCAA